>NW_027093976.1:1800000-2222335 GCF_014636115.1 Clavispora lusitaniae | reverse complement strand
ATCAGTACCTCCCAAAGAACATCAGTACCTCCCTAAAGAACATCAGTACCTCCCAAAGAACATCAGTACCTCCCTAAAGAACATCAGTACCTCCCTAAAGAACATCAGTACCTCCCTAAAGAACATCAGTACCTCCCTAAAGAACATCAGTACCTCCCTAAAGAACATCAGTACCTCCCTAAAGAACATCAGTACCTCCCTAAAGAACATCAGTACCTCCCTAAAGAACATCAGTACCTCCCTAAAGAACATCAGTACCTCCCTAAAGAACATCAGTACCTCCCTAGAGAACATCAGTACCTCCCTAGAGAACATCAGTACCTCCCTAGAGAACATCAGTACCTCCCTAGAGAACATCAGTACCTCCCTAGAGAACATAAAATTGACATTATGAACCTATGAATAATGACACACATATTGTTGGGTTTTAATCTTTCTTCTTGCCAAAAATAGGCACCTGAGTTGGTTTCACAGTAAAATAGGAATTTTGAGGAGTAGCAATACCAGCATACACGCAAACCCAGCCACAGCAGGATGAAATAACACAGAAAACGCCTCCTGCTGTCATCAACTTATGGTTTCCCGTAAAGTAATGGGCTGTGAAGAGTATAAAAGCCATGTCAATTGTCACGAAAAGCATAATGAAGAACAAAGTTGACTTTAACGTACACATGACAATCATGAAAGTAAAAATTGCCCATCCCAACATGAAGAAACCTAGAGCATTGTTGAACTGTTCTGGATCTAATGCATATGCTTGCATAATTCCAAAGGCTCTGACATTAATTGCACCATAAGAAAGCCAAAATCCCATACCAAAACTTGTAAGTACCGTGCCTCCAAAACAATTCCCTATTATCAACTCCCAGATGCCTGCGGCGGCGCTAACGAAACCACCATGAAACAAAACTAATCCGAGTCCAACAGCTGGAATCTTGATGCCCATCGCTCCAGATATATAAAGACCCGATACAAATGTTGTTAAGGAAAATGCGGCCAAACCTAAGGCAGCAGCATTTCCAAACTTGTGAACGGGTGGTGGAGCATATCTTTCGGGAACCAAAGTTCCTGCAAAAGCAGTCATAAGCTCATGGCGATAATACTTTTTGTCTCCCAATGTGATGAACTCATTACCTTCTCCGCTCACGAGCACTGTCAGTGGGCGCCGCTCTTCATGAGAAATAGTGTGCTTGTCAAAATCCACAGATGATGAAGATGGAACAGACATTGTTGTAATTCACTTCAGTACACCGCAAAGAAAGGTAGGATGGAGAAAAAAGACCGAGAAAAAAGGCAGAAGATAGTAGAGGAAAGCTATTTCAGGTACATTGGCACTGGTATATATATTGGCCTCGTGTTAGAGTTTGCTGATTATTCTTGTTATCCCCATCTCAGCTTAGTACCAGAAAATGTGGGGTACGCAGAAAAAGTTTAAGACAGGGCGTTTTTTTAGAATGCCAAGCCACTTAGACCATACACCGCACACAGTGCTCTATGCCATAATGATATACAAGAGGACATCTCCATATAGAAGTTTCCCGCACATTTCTTTCAGAAGTACTAGGACAATATCGGGCACGAAAATGCTGCAGCTGTCAAGTTCTTTTATTAGTTTTGATGCTCCGGTGTGTGACTGCGAAAGCTTATTCCATTCCCCGAGGGGTGCACATCACCTAAAATGCGAGACGAAACAAGTAATGGAACAGGAAAATAGAAAGCGGGACATCGATTTGGAAGCCGAGGTTGCAAAGAGCTCTCCATAGAAAATGGGGCTACCCCAAATGTCAAGGGTGAGGAGAAACTTGTAGCCAAGAGGTCTCCGCAGTTGCGCGACTACTCTCCTGTGTACGAAAGAATGAAGGTCTGAGGAGAGCGAATTGGAATAAGAATCGGAAAGAAGAGTTGCAATCAAAGATACTGAAGGATAGGTATCCTGATACAAGTGTGAAAATCAGAAGTATATGTATCTGCTCTCCAACTTGCATCTCGCTTGTACTGACCTAAAATGGGTTGAAGTTCAAATGCCGCGCTGTGTACAATCACTGCATGAACTGGTCAAGCAAAGTGACTGAAACAGCAACTTTTAATCCAAAAAAAATCCTACCTCTCGTATTCTTACAATCCTTGAATCACAAGTCTTAGCCTTATCAATTTAAAATTTGGAAGAGGTAAAACTGCACGACATCAAATTTTGACTGGAACAACCGTTTTTCTCCGAATACTGCGAAATCCATGAAATAAACGTCCCATATCGGTAGGCCAAAACAAAAGTGGTGAAAAAAAAATTGAATTATTTATCTTAATTATTACAAAAAGTACCTACTTTTATCCAGTGGTAGACGCTATTTTCCTGTCTTCTTTTAAATTAATGCCTTACTTTCATCTTGGAATTTTTGAGTGGTCGCGGTCTAGTAAAAAACCTAAACTCAACTACTTTTTTTTTTTGTCTTAGGTCAAGTTACTTTACATCAGCCGGTTGTGACTACTCTATAGCTACTCACAGTGGTAAGCGCATGGGATATCTCCCTACCATGTTATTCTGGTGCTTTTTTGCTCAAATGTAATGGTTTGCTTGTTGGTAACTTGTATGAAGCAGAAGAGAAGAATTGTATTTTGATTTCGTAATTAGCCCCAATTTTTCAATCTCCCTTATGTCGCATAGGCACGCTGCCTGAATCAATTGTCATTTCAAGATTTAGTCTGCTTTCCGGTTGCCTCCTTGAAGAACTTTCTGTCTAAACTTACTCTTTTCAGACCATTTGAAAAATAAAATCTTCTTCGAGCTACAATAGGTACAGTAACGTACCAAGTCCCTTACTCTTTGCCTTTCTAGGAATGTAATCCTTAATGTCGCATGTCTTGATGATGAATGTATTAAAGAGACTAAAGCTAATTCTTATCAAATATTAGATACATGGTATACATGTAATGTAAAATATTCTACTTTACATATGGCAAGGAAAAAAGATGGTTGTCTGGTATTGAGGTTTTAACCTTCTAGAACCACTTTTCCTCTAAACATGAATACCAAATCTCCCTTTTACAAAAGATGAAGATTAACCATTAAAATTCATGGTGCCTAACACTAATATGAAATGATTGCCACCTCACCGTTCCTGTCAGGAATGCCCCTTGTTCTCAAATATGGGTCTAGATTGATATAATTAATTGCCCGCGCTCTTGAGATCTCGATCTTGTTTATAAGATGCATTTTGGACTCTTCGCTTGTTGTTGCCTCGATCCATTTAATAGTTGATTCGATGAATTTGACTGTAAGTTCATCTCTCTCCTTTGTAAGAGAGTAGAATGCTTCATCTGGAGTCTTTCTTTGGCAATTAAAGAAGGTAGGCTCAATGTATGCTGGTGGATGTTGTTCTGCTCCCCCAATATCGGCAGGAATATACTTCGGGTCAATGTACTTCGTTAGTTCCCCAATCGATTTTGTAAAGGAGATCCTTTCACGTAAATGAGGTTTCATCCAATGTTCCAAGATTTTCCACATTGCGCTAAAAACGCGAGGAGCATTGTGAATCTGTAATCTTTCAAGCGAGTCAGGGAAGTACTTTTGAAAAGCTCTGATCCCAAACTTGACGCCATGGAAGTCTGCGTGTTTCATTGTAAAGCCTGTGAGATCAATGATAACATGAAACTGGTCCACACCTTGTTTGTATTCCAGAAAGCCCAATCTTGCCCATTCTATGCATAAAAGAATAACTTTCTCAAACTGTGCATCCGTACATCGCCCTCTCTTATGTTTGGCCCCTCTGAATATGATTAAGGGGCTACCGCTTCTGGCAACTCCACGGACATACATCTCATTTCTCCGGAAAACATCAACTAAATTTGGGGATTTCAGCTCGAAGAAGATATGAGCATCACCTTTGAAAAGGATATCTTCAACATTGTACTTGGCGTGTCTCCAATCAAGAATATGAGCTATCCAACTCAAAGAAGATTTGTAGTTGAATTTTGATATCCTGAGAAATCGAAGCAAATAGTTGTCAGTGTTGTCGTTTCTGCCCAGTGCCCATAAACTCTTGTGTAAAATTTCTGGCGCATATTTTTTCAACATGGAATAACCTTCCAGTTGATATAAAGAGAAAATGTCGTCGTCGTCATTATCACAGCCTCCTGTCTCCAAAACATAGTAAACACTTCGGACATTACTTGAAATAGATGTGTGTGTGAGAGTGGATGAATGAGATTCCATTGTGGAAGTTTCCTTACTTCGAGAACCTATCAGCTCGGGATCGCCAATCAGGCGAACGTCTGTTATTGAAGCCACTAGCTGGTCGCCTTTTTCAATACTTTCTATGGAGATATTTATGGGATAGCCACAGTGCTTGAGGAGGATTCCCCACACTTTTTTCAAAGCGATCTCTTGATCATTTGTGAGAGACCAGATTCGTCCTTGGTGAATTGGAACATATGTCATATTGGAATTGCAGCAGAAGGGAAGAAAACAGGGATCGAATTTCCCTGGCAGGGTAAGTCATAGATAAATGACAAAATTGACCCTCACTCGACGTGCAGTGTGACAAGTAGCCGTGCATCTTCTCTTTCCCAAATTTGACGATTGCTCGGCTGTTTACCCCAAAAAAATAATTCTATTGTCGGGTTATCGTATAAAGCAATAATTGCCGCTCATGCGTCACAAACAAGAATTCGCTTCGGAGTTTTCGTTTGAGACCCTGTTCGTGGCCCTTTATAAAGCGTGGTTGTAATCTCTTGGGTATTTTCTAACGAAGCTGGATTGAGTAGCTTTCAGGTCAAAGTAGTTCACGTACACAAGAAAAAAATATTTGAATGCACGGCACATACATGATGTATCCCTATTAGATCCCAGATTTCCTAACGTGTTAATTTAGTCATAACTACTCTGGGAAAATTAACTTGATCAGTAGACATGCCTATTTGGGGGTCCTAGATGAAGCGAAGAATCGCGCATAGTATATACCTTGATGCAGGTGTTTCCCCTTACAGTAATGTCAAGCTTTGTCTATGAATGCCCAGAAATTATTTTCCCGCTAACACTAGGATCGAAATACAATAACCATAAGAACAATAGATCCTACATGCCACTACATTTGCTTCAATTTTTTGCCTCTTCAAGAACCAAAAGTTTTGGCAAGGACTTAAGGATCGGAAATGTTCGACTCTCAGCAAACGCCAACCTTCACACTGTAATTTGGCTTTCTTTATCTGACCTCTTGTAATATTAACGCGATCTCCCACCTATTTTTCGACGGAGATCAGAAGTGTGTAACGTGTCCAACAGGAAAGCAAACATTTCCAACTATAAGCGAAATACTAATGCGAACTTTCGGACCCTGGCTAGAAACAAAAACCCGTGTATTCTTGTTTTCTTAACATTCTCAAACAAATTCCATGGCTGCATGATCTAATAATTTCGAACAAGCGACCCAAAGTACTATTTTTTTGGGTCAGAATAAATTTTTGCATTCGTGCACGTCGTTTCCTCATGATTGCATGTCTTAGAGGAAGTTGATGGGTAACATGCAACTCTCTTGCCAGTGTTCTAAAAGTAACTGGTCCCGTGTCTTTTTATCTTGCAGTCGAAAAACTAAACACATTTATTTCAAGAAATCAAGGGCAATATTCACCAACACTCGTACGTTACAGGATCCTTTGCTTTCAGGCTAACAGTTGGTTTTAGTCAACAAAACAAAGAGACCATTTAGAAAATATTTTGGAACTGGTTTAAACTTACAGATTGAAACGTTTGATGTATTCTAGTTTAGGCCGCCCATTTCTCGCCTTTAGGTCCATCGATTTTACTGGGTTCAACAGGACTCGGATTTGTATAAATCATGCATTGAAAAGCTCTACTCAAACGTAAATGCCACCATCAATGCCAACAATCGTGCCTGTAGAAGTAGCAAGCTTGCATAGTAATATGAACTGCGCAGCAGTTTCGTCGATATCAGCCAATTTCTTAATCGGAGAGGCTTCAACTGTCTGTTGTACCTTCTCCTGTGGGAAGCGGTTTCCCCATTCCGTTAAAAGAAGCCCAGGGCAAACAGCGTGTATTCTTACCTTAGGGCCTTGACTCTGTGAGAGCATCTTGACCAAATGAATCAAGCCGGCTTTGCTGACCGCATACGGGATACTTGAACCGTATACCATGCGGCCTGCGATGGACGCCGAAACAATAAAAGCTCCTCCTTCTTCGTTCGCATCGAAAAACTTCTTTGCCGCTTTGTACAAGTAAAAATGTGACTTGATGTTTGCTCCGAAGCAGCCGTCCCAAAGCTCGTCGTCTAATGCCTCCAAATCGTCGTAGGGCACAATCTTAGTCCAGCCGGCGTTGGATATCACTATATCCAAGCCTCCTAGCTTTTCATAAGCACTTTTGACCAAGCTGGCTGCTACTTCTTTGCCGTCGAACACATTTGCCTGAATAACGTGGGTTTCGATCTTAAATTCTTCTTTAAGTTCCTCGGCCAACTTTTGGGCAGGACCAACAGAAGAGTTGTAATTTATTACTAAATTTACACCTTCTGCCGCTAATTGACGTGCCACGGCAGCGCCCAATCCTTTGGAGCCTCCTGTAATAAGAGCTGATTTTCCTTTCAATTCAATCATTAACGACACCTGGCCAAATGAATAGTCAAAGTTGCAAGGGAGAGGAGCAAGTTATACACACTCTTCCCCACATTATTGGAACGTGAGCCTTTGATATACTATGTACACATCTATAAATGAACCGTCAAAAGTCACTGAAGTTCCTCGGCAGAAAGATCGGTTTTGATTTTGAAGGGTTTGCCTCTCCAGTTGATTTCCTGGCCAAGCATCGCATCAATCCATATCGGTAATGCGAATGCTTCTCTCATGAGCCAAATTTGGCTCCATTGCCACAAACTTCTAGACATTGGTGCTACGTTTCGAAGCCACACCGGCAGATGCCGTGAATTAGTGATATTGTTGACCAAAACATAGAACTGGTAATAGTCACAGGCAAACCAACAGGCCATATGCAAAATAAAGAACCAAACGTTGAAAGTTTGGTTCCACAAGAGTGTTGACAATGCAAAAGTTCCGATAATGCCACATATGATAGATTCTGTGGTTGGCTCCACCAAAGTAGCAGCTTTGACCATATATTTTCTAACCCTTAGCCATCTGACTCTTCTATTGAAATATTCTTTGATGGAATTGGACTTATTGTGAGAAAGCAACGGCTGAATGACAATATCACCTGTTAGAGCTGTTCTGCCATTGCAATTTTCCCAGAGAGCAATTGCAATCATATTATCTTCACCGATATACTTTGCAAAGAACTCAATCAGATGGCCTGGCCCTTTATTAGAGATGCGCAATGCGTCTTGTTTCACTGAAGCTTCAGAAAAGAATTGAGATTTTGCGTAAGGAATGCGAGACACGGCAAAATCGAGATCCGACTTGCGATATAAGTTGGATTTTCCATTAACACATGGAGCGATAGAAAGATTGTTTAAACTGACGTAAAACTTCAGGTGAGATGTGAAAAGGAACATTTCGTCTAACAAACTCCCGAAACCTGAGTTAGCACTGTCTAAGGAAAGAGCAGACGGAACGTGGTGAACCAACTTGACCTTGCGATCGTTTTTTTCGACCGGCGTACCACAGTTTGTGTTTTCTAGCATTGCCATCACAGAGTTCGTAAGAATATATGGAGAGGCCCACACATTCAGATCCATAACCCATAGAATATCGTATTTCGCCGCTAGAAAACCTTTTGCCAAATTATTCACCTTCGGATTTGGACCAAAATGGTCAGTATGAGGTTCTGAGATCAAGATTTGCGCATCGGTATTGGGATACTTGGCAACAAGCATCTTCAATGTGGGGATGGCGGGATCATCCGCGTCGTACACACAAAACAAAATTTGGAGCTTGTCCCTTGGATAATCCTGAAGAAACGACAGCTCCAAACATGAAACTAGCTCTGGGTCTATGCCCTTGATTGGCCTGATGATTGTAACGGGTTCTAGCTTCGACAAGTCCCCCGTAGGCAAAGGAGGTTTATAAAACAGTACTAGGATGCATAGAAAACCTAGGAACGCCACAGATACTATGACAGCATACCATACAAGGGCTATGTACGCGAGAGCCACTTGGGCCAGCATTGGAAAAGGAAAAATTGAGAGTGTGCCCCTAACTTTGCAGCCTTGAAGATGCGTTACAGGTTTTTTTTTCTGAAGTGCCGGATCCTCTGGAACTCTCGGCTCAGTATAGAGCCGGGTGTTCTATATACAGTGTCTTTGCATGTTTCTCTACAGGAGATCTTGTTACCGCCGCGCCTCCTGACGCGCCGTGCCAAGTTAACGTTGGAATAGGACTGGATCAGAAAATAGTAAGACTGGTGGCGGTTGCAACGACAAATCTTGGTGTTTGTGTAAACTAGTGTGCTTTTACTGGGGCACACTTCGAGTAGTTTTTGTGGCACTTTAATACTGGGAAGAGAACAACTAGAACCAACGGCAGTAACGGCAGTAACGCAGGACTACGAAGTATCATTGGGGTCCGATCTAGTATCGATAGCAGAAGCAGATGTTTGAATGTGTCATCTTTGCGCATTCAATTCCCCAACCAAAGTGCTAAAAACCTGCCATGCGATCAAACTTTTGTCCTCGGAACCAATTCTTCACGTGCTGTGCCCAATCGCATGTCTTTCCACTGATAATTTGAACGCCGCCAGTTCCCACCAACAGGCTCAAAAAAAGGCTGCGATCTCGGCTCAATTTACCAATATCCGGATCCCACCCTTTTTAAGCGCTCAAAATAGACCCTCCCGGATTCTCGGAGTACGGATTCCCCTGACAGACACCCATACACCCCTTATTGAACCTCGGTCCGGCGGAATGTGCGACCCCACAAAATCAACTGGCCAAAGCCGCTATATAAGCGAACACCAACCCCAGACTTTTTCTCGAGTAATTGCACCACTTCCGCATCAGCTTTCTCTCCATTAATCTACCAGCACATTAATCGGGGAGTGCAAACATACAAATGCTTAAGTCTTTGGGAAGAATGACAAGAAAGTTTTCAACCTCCACCGTTAAAGGGGACTTGTTCAAGTTCCAATCGCAGCTTCCAAAGTTGCCCGTCCCCACCCTCCAAGAAACATGTTCCAAGTACTTGAAAACTGTCGAACCTTTTCTCTCTTCTAGTCAATTAGAGACTACCAAGGCGCATGTGGAGGAATTCTTGCAAACCGGTGGTCCAGGAGAAGTTTTGCAGAAGAGATTGGAAGACTTCGCTAAGGACAAGGACAATTGGTTGGCCGAATTCTGGGACGATTATGCATACATGTCATACAGAGACCCTGTCGTGCCATATGTCTCGTACTTCTTCAACCACAAGGATGTAAACAATGCCATTGGCCAGAACCAGTTGTACAAGGCATCGTTGATTGCTTACTACACGGTAGAGTTTCTTCTCAAGGTTGAGAATGAAACTTTGGAGCCAGAAGTTATAAAGGGAAACCCTTATTGTATGAACGCGTTCCACTACATGTTCAACAACTCGAGAGTGCCTGCTGCTGGCAGTGACATAACCAAAAGATATGATGGAAGAGAACATCGCTACTTTATTGTGGCCTTGAACAACAACTTCTACAAGGTGTACCATCACGATGCTGAAGGAAACCCATTGTCTAAAAGTGCTCTCTTCAAGCAACTTCTTTACTTGGTCAATGAAGTGAGCCCAAGAGTACCTAGAGGTGAGGGTGTGGGTGCTCTTACTTCGTTGAACAGGGATGAGTACTTGAATGCATTCAATGCGATGAACAAATCGCCTATCAATGAAGCCTCTTTCGAATCTATTTTCGCCTCTTCTTTCGTTATCTGTCTTGACGACAATTATCCTGTGACCATAGAGGAAAAGGCAAAAAACAACTGGCACGGAGATGGCCAGAACAGATTTTTTGACAAGCCCTTGGAGTTCTTCATTAGCAAGAATGGTAACTCGGGCTTCCTTGGTGAACATTCTAGAATGGATGCGACACCTACTGTTCAATTGAACAACTTCATTTTACAGAACATACTGAAGGAGGACCCTGAAGCTTTCATTTCTGACATCCTCGCCGATTCCGCTCATGCGGCATCTCTCGTTCCGGAGTTGCCTAGTGTTTTGCCATTTGACATATCCCTTCAGACAAGAGCTGATATTTCGACAGCGATCGCGAAGTTCCAGCGCACCATTGCATCTCATGATCAAGAAGTGTTCCAGTACTATGGCTATGGTAAGAATTTGATCAAGCAATTCAAGGTTTCTCCTGATGCCTATGTTCAAATGATGATCCAATTGGCCTATTATAAACTCACTGGTAAAGTTCGCCCAACTTACGAAAGTGCTGCAACAAGAAAGTATTTGAAGGGAAGAACTGAAACAGGCAGATCCGTCTCTGTTGAGTCTAAAAAGTTTGTTGAGACCTGGACCAACACAAAAGCTAGTGCCGAAGAAAAAATTGCGTCCTTCAATGCTGCCTGCAAGCAACATGTCAAATACTTGGTCGAAGCTGCAGATGGGAAGGGAGTGGACCGTCACCTTTTTGGTTTACTGCAAATGATCAAGCAAGGAGAAAACACACCAGCGATCTTCACCGATCCTGTGTTCAAGTACTCTTCGACTTGGTACCTTTCCACGTCTCAGGTGCCTTCCGAATTTTTCCAAAGTTGGGGCTGGTCACAGGTTATTGACGAAGGTTTTGGCTTGGCTTACTTGGTCAATAACGAATGGTTGCAAGTTCACATCTCTTGTAAGAAGGGTTCTGGCTTGAGATCCGATTACATGAAATATTATTTGACCGAAACAGCAAATGAAATGAAACAAGTCTTATCTGCTCAATTGCCTGCTAAACCAAAGCTTTGAGCCTGCTATTTATAAATAGTGCTACTATTATTTTTTAAGAATACAACGAGGTACTAAAAGTATTTGTAGGTGAGTCTCATGAACACTGTGTATTCGCACTTCATAAATACTTTCCAAAGAAGAACCTTTTTTGCAAAAATGCAAATTCCATGGAAAAAATCAGAGCAATGGATAAGGATAATAAGCTTCGAGTACAAGTAATAAGATCTTGTGGAGAAAAGACATCGTAAAGTTTCAGGACACATTTGCTATAAAATTTATCGTTTACATACAATGGTGTGGCTCCCCACATAGAAAGGTACTGGTGTAGTGTGATATCGAGCCTCTTGAGGTCCGATTATCACTTCAGCCACTTTACTCCTATTTCCATAACCACTTCCCTTGATATATTCCACGATAGTTGTATAATAACTGTCATCCTCAAACTGTGCGTGTTTTGTTCGCTTTGTCTACTACCAGGCATATTGGCAATAAACGAGGTGGCAAAAGTATACGTGCAACTAGAAACTACAATTGCTCTAATATTAGGCAAAAATGGGAAGTGACTTATCTTATGTGATAGTTTACAATGCTCACAATGGCTTGACTTTGAAAATCCCAAAACCAGTCCGGTTTCACCATATTCAATCTTTCAAGTCGTATTTAGTGGAAACTTTCTCAAATTATAACTTAGCCCGACCGGAGAATATCTTCATGCTAACTTCCTTTGGTATAAAATTCAACTTTCAAATTATAAATGAGGTCAGCGAGATATACGTATTCGATAAGCGTCTATTCAATCGCATGGATGATGAGGCAATACTAAACAACTACCTACTACAGACCGAGGATGATAAGTTTAAGAGCCTCCAACCTCAATCTTTTACTCAATTCAAAGCAATGAACACACATGGTAGTGAAGAATCGATTTATGCTGATTGGACAAAAAGTCTTGTCAATCTAAGCCATAGCTTGGAGGAACTAGTGGAAAGATTCATCAGCCACATAAACGTGATCTTCAAATCCTTCAATATTATACTCCAATTCATAGCAAACTTGATTAATGCAACAGATAAAAATGTGCAAAATCACTTCAATTACATCAAGTTGCTCGGTATGAAATCGCTCCATACTTCGTGGAAAAACTACTACAAAGAACTTCAAACATTCCCTCCAATTGTATTATCACATTCCCCACAGCACAAGATTCATCTTGCCAATTATTTGGACGAGGTGACGTTGAAAGAGAATGCTGCAGAAGTCAGCAGTACCTTGCCCAAGATTATCGATGCTTTTAACGGG
Organism: Clavispora lusitaniae; assembly: GCF_014636115.1. Lineage (NCBI taxonomy): Eukaryota > Fungi > Ascomycota > Pichiomycetes > Serinales > Metschnikowiaceae > Clavispora > Clavispora lusitaniae. The sequence goes on along the minus strand of NW_027093976.1, from coordinate 2,210,179 downwards.
TTTTTGAATGGTCTTGACAGTGCAAATTATGAGAAGGACAGCGTTGACAAATGCATTGAATCGTTAAGAAAGGAGTCAATGAATAACTTTTCCGAATTAGAACTGATACGGTCTTCGAGCCTCAAGGCGATTGCACTTGCTTCAAAACAAAGTCTGAGCAATTCGAGAGATCATCTGAAAGAGATTTTCACGCAGACTGAGAAATTGTACAACGCGTTGGAATCGTTAGCCACTTTTAAAAGAAAAATATCAAGAGAAGGATTACGCATTTTTCAAAACGTGGCGAAAATGCAAATGAAAATGGTTGAAATTAAGAGCAATATGAAAAACTTCATGAAAGATAACTCGTCCGGAGTTTCAGCAGGGCTGATCTCCAATACAGATGACACCCCGCGTGAGCAGGACTCAATAGCAAAAGTAAGACAGGCAGAGAATTTGCTTTCTATGACGGTTGATTTGCCGTTGCTTTTCGGGTTCATGTTGATAGAACAGAGAAGACAATACGAGTGGTTTGACTTTTTCACTAAAGGTGTTGTTAGCAATGTGTCAGAACAGTTAATGATTATTATTGATCATGAGAAAATGTTTCAAAAGCTTTGGATCAAGAAATTTGGAGCTTTCATAAAATTGCTCAATGTCAAGAATGATGCGAGAGTCCACGTACCGTCAGTTGAAGTCTCGTTGTCAAATGGGTATTCCGAGGCCATGAAAGGCTCCACCCTTGCATTTCTTGGAGACTTGGTGATAGAGAGAGATGATATTGCTCATTACATTGAGAGTATCAAGACCCATAAATTCACCAACAGTTCGAAATTTGCCTCTCTTCTTGCGAAGAACTTTAAAGATTTAATGATTTCTACAGATAACTTGAAAAAAGTCACAAGGGTTGTTTCCTCCCTTGGCTCCATGACATCCGTTAATCCCATTGAGACGAATCTGATGGTCCTAAGAAACTACCAAGAAGGACTGAAGGAGTTCGAGCAAGATCATGAAATTAATTTGGTTAAAGACCTTAGGCAGAGAATTAGAAAACTCGAGGACCTACTTCATCAACAGCAATACTCGAATCTCTCCAACTGGCCCGTAATTAAGAGCCAAGGGGTTAAAATTAGCGACGCTAATAATATGAGTATGCTTCTCACATCTCATCCTTCGCCTATGACTTCTGATCCCACCAAGTTTTTGAAGGAAAAGTCAAAGAATTCATCTATCGAGGAAAAGAGAGAGATGAAAGCAAAACCCCTCGACGCCTCGACTACCATTGATAAGCACTTAGATAACATTAGACTAAAAAAGGAGAATAACGAGTTGAAAAACTCGAATAAACAACTCCATGAGTCGAATCTCATCTTGAAGGAACAAATTTCAAAGTTGCAAGAGTCTTTGAGGTTGGAACAGCAGAAGAATGAAAATCTTCTGTCGCAGTATGAGAAAAAATTATCCGAGGTTCAGTCTTACGCCACGGAGCTCAAAGAGTCCAACGTAAATGAAGCTCAAAAAATTCGGGAGGAACATAATGCAATGGTAACTCAATTGGCAAAAGATAAAAATGAATTGAAGTCTAAAGTGAATGAATTGGAATCGAAGAACCGTACTTTGGAAAATAATGCATCCAGTAATCGTGACCTTGAACAAGAAATATCTGACCTCACCGCTGAACTTAGTGACTTGAGGATATTCAAAACAGAATTGTACTCGAATATGCAAGCAAAAAGTGCTGAATTTACGAACGAAAGGAATGAGCTTGAGAAGAAAATTAAGGATCTCATATCGCAGCTCGAAAGACTGACAGATGACTATGAGAATTTGATGGAGATCACACAAGCTAAAGAGCGGCACTTTGAGGCTACTATTGCTAGTGCAACGGACGTCATCAAACAATTATTTTTGAGAGTAATTCAGCTTATGCGCAGATGCTATAAATTTGTGGAGGAATTTTCTTTGGTTTTGGAATCCATGGGTCTTCTTTTAATCGAAGAGCAAAATGCTGAAACTAAGAAAATGGAATACAGAATAAAACGGGTCAAAGGCTTAAAGGCAAAGAAAGCCGATCATGGTGAAAATGCTCTAATCACAGAATCCAAGCTGCATGGCATCCATTCGTTGGTAGTTGAAGAGATTGCAAAATCTATGAAATGGGTAGAATCTATCGGAGTGTCTTTTGAAGATGATACTGGCGACGAGACGATGAAAGACGAAATTATTAACGAGTATGAAAAGGAAGCGACCCGATTATCTCACTTATTCGAGAAATATTTTTCAGATTCAGAAGACCGCTTGTCTCCCTTCGCTGCATTCTTTAATACAATATCGTTTGATGAAAACGTACAATTACACGCATTAGAAACAGATACTGTGGAAATCAACAAGATGTTCTTCCTCAACTCTATTGCGAAGAGATTCAACGATGTCGAAGGATTTGCGAAGAAGTTAACGAAAGAAATCAAGTCCAAAACTCAAGAAAAGTCTGTGGACGGAGCCAAGAAACGGATAGCAGTCAACAACTTCTCAGAAGGCGATTTGGTCCTCTTCCTTCCAACCAGAATCGATGACGGCTTGGCAATTGAAAACGAAGATATTCCAATACCGTGGACAGCCTTCAACTTAGATGCCCCTCATTATTTTTTGGATATAAGCACTAAGACTAATATTGGGAATGAGGAGTGGTACGTTGGTCGAATAATCAGTATGGAGGAACGTCTTGTCACAGACGAGAACGCCCAAGACAAGGATGAAAATCCGTATCACTTGAGCGCAGGAACTTCTTGGTACATGGTGCAGACGAAATAGTTTATGGGAAATATATGTATAGTACAGATGGCTAAATGGATGGTGGCCGCACAATTATTCGGGGACATTCTCGAATAAGTAGGAAACACTTTCACCATTATGCAATCTTCTGATTGCCTCTGCAAGAGTTGGACTGATGTCTAGAAGCTCAAGCTTTGGGCAGCGGGCCAACTTGTCATCCAAAGGCAAAGAGTTCGTGCAGACAATCTTGTCAAGTTTTGACTTATTCAACTTTTCGATAGCATTGCTGGAGAAGATACCATGGGTAACAATGGCCACAACTTTTTGTGCCCCATTCGACAAAAGAACGTCGGCAGCTTTACAAAGGGTACCACAAGTGTCAGCCATGTCGTCAATCAATAAGCAAATCTTGTTTGAGACGTCACCCACCAACACCATTTTGGACACCTCATTTGCTTTCTGTCTTTCTTTGTGGATCAACGCAAAGGGGACATCCAACTTGTCAGCAATATATGCCACTCTCTTTGCACCTCCAGCATCTGGAGAGACAATAGTTAGTTGGTCAGTGGAGTAATTCTCTGTGATAAATCGTAAGGCGCTTGGTTCCGCATACAAATTGTCAACAGGAACCTTGAAGAAACCTTGGATTTGAGAGGCATGTAAATCCAAGGTGATAAGGTGATTACAACCTGATGTCTGCAACAAATTAGCGATCAACTTGGCAGTAATAGGGGCTCTAGACTTGTCTTTCTTGTCCTGTCTTGCGTAGAAGAAATTCGGAATGACAGCAGTGATTCTTCGAGCACCACCAATACGGCAAGCATTAATCAAGTGAAGAAGTTCCATCAAAAAATCGTTAATTTCCGTTTCGCCGTATCCCGTCTGAATGATATAAACGTCATCATCTCTTACAGATTCTCCCACTGCGACAGCGGTTTCCTTATTGCTGTACTGGAAAGCACCGACTTTAGAAAGAGGAATCGCCAAGCGCTCGGCTATTAGCTCCGAAAGCTTTCTGTGAGAGTTTCCGGAAATAAGCCGTATAGAGTTGGGGCTGGAATGCATTTCAACTTTGGTCAATAAAAGTGGAGAAGACAAAAATTTATGATTCTATCACGTGGATCCGCATCAAGGTGCAGAAGCACTCATTACATGTACAAGACTCAATGAACTTCACAAAAATCAAAATACAATAAAACGCATTGAAAACAACTTTGTCGCTTAGTAAAAAAAAAGTATCTATTACAATCCGTTCGAAGGACATGACTAAATGCATTATAGAACTGAAGACGGGGATTATATCCTCCGTACTTACAAATCAGTGACACATCCCTTGGATGCGTCGCTCACCAAAAGAGAGTACTTGCGCAAAGTACCTCTAGGGTATCTTGGGGCCGGTGGCTTCCACTCCTTTCTTCTCTCAGCCAAAATTTCTTCGTCCACCAACAAGTCGATGATGTTGTTTTCGGCATCAATCACAATCTCGTCACCGTCATGGACCAAAGCAATTGGGCCACCTTCAGCAGCTTCTGGAACAATGTGACCAATCAAGAATCCATGCGAGCCACCGGAAAATCTTCCGTCGGTCAACAAAGCCACATCTTTACCCAAACCGTAGCCCATTAGGGCAGAAGAAGGCTTCAACATCTCTGGCATACCTGGGCCACCCTTTGGACCCTCGTATCTGATAACACAAACGGTCTTTTCACCCTTTTTGATCTCGCCGTTTTCTAAAGCAGTGATGAAAGCGTACTCCTCGTCAAACACCCTGGCCTTACCCTTGAAGTATGTACCTTCCTTACCTGTAATTTTGGCCACACACGATCCTGGAGCTAAAGTACCCTTGAGCACTTGCAAATGGCCGCTGTCCTTCAATGGATTGGACAATGGGCGAATGATGTCCTGTCCTTGTGGCAATCCTGGCAACTTGGCCAAGTTCTCCTTGATCGTCTTACCAGTGACGGTGTATTGATCGCCATCAATCATGCCTTCAGCCAACAACATTTTCATCACTGCTGGAGTTCCTCCCACAGTTTGCAAATCAGCCATGACGTATTTTCCAGATGGCTTAAAGTCAGCTAACAAAGGTGTGTTGTCAGAGAGGCGCTGGAAATCGTCCACAGTGATTTCAATACCCACAGAAGAAGCGATGGCAATGATGTGCAAGACGGCGTTTGTGGAACCACCGGTAGCAATGATGTATGTGATGGCATTCTCAAAAGCTTTCTTTGTCATGATTTCACGTGGCTTCAAGTCCAACTTTAACAAGTTTTTGATAGCTTCACCGACAGAAGCACATTCTGCAGCTTTCTCCTTTGAGACAGCTGGCGCAGACGAAGAGAAAGGCAATGTCATACCCATAACCTCAGCAGCAGAAGCCATTGTGTTGGCGGTGTACATACCTCCACAAGCTCCTGGACCAGGACATGCGTGTTGCACCACGTCCATTCTTTGCTCTTCGGTGATTTGGTCTGACAAATACTGCCCGTAGGACTGAAAAGCCGAGATAATGTCAATCTTGTCTGGAATTTCCGCTGTAGCACCACAAGATGGGGAGCCGGGTAAGATTGTACCACCGTAAACCATCAAAGAAGGTCTGTTGTGTCTACCCATGGCCATAAGCACGCCAGGCATGTTCTTGTCACAAGATGGGATTGCAATAGACCCATCGTACATCTGGGCCATGATCAAAGTCTCGAAAGAGTCAGCAATGATCTCACGAGACTGCAAGGAGAACTTCATTCCCTCCGTACCGTTGGTAATACCGTCGGAAACACCAATGGAGTTGAACTGCATACCCTTCAATCCAGCCTTGTTCACAGAATCTGTGCACTGGTCGTTCAAATCCATCAAGTGCATGTTACATGGGTTACCACTCCACCAAACAGAACCGACTCCGATTTGAGCCTTATCCATATCCTCGGTTTTGAATCCAGTAGCATACAACATGGCCTGTGACGCACCTTGTGATTTGTCCTGGGTCACGATAGACGAGAATTTGTTCAACTTCTTTTCGCTTCTTGCAGCAGTAACAGAAAACTTTCTGGCTTGCGCAGCAAGCTGCTTAGGGCCAACTTTCAAGAGACTCATTGTAGTTGGAGTTGGATCTGGTGAGCGCTCGTTTTTTCGTGAGTCAACTCTTGACGTTCCGGTACCGGGGAGAGATGCGCACATGTCCAATTAGGCACAGGCCATAAGTAATGGGTGCGCCCACCGATAAGATTGAAACCTACATATTATGATACTGTCAGGTGACTTCGCCGGTTCCGGCCAAATAATGACTTTAAGTTCTAACGACTTCAAGTACCCTAGGTAATGCTGAATATGCTAACTATAATGAATTCAGGTGCTTCACGTTACTTGCTGTGATTTACTTTGGTTAGTATTGCTCAAGAAAATAGCAAGGGTAGCGATTGGGCCATGGTTGCTGCACTTCGTATCAATTCCCTAATGAGGACAAGCTGGTACGACATGTCATAAAGTAAAAAATCTTCTTCACTACATACTTTTCAATGAAACTCACAACGAACTCTTGCCATTCTGACTCTTTGACAAATCCAGAATGCCCGTATCCGTATCAGGAACACTGGGAATTAGAATATGCTAGTTCTTCCGAAAGTTTGCGATCGCCTGGCGGTGTTTCAGGCACATTAGAGGTAAGACTAGGTCGTATGAAGTTGACTGAAGATTCTCCTATGACCCAAGGAGGAAGGGGTCGAAGGAAATACCATCGGCAGAGACAAAGAGACCGCAGACACTCAGCAAATGTTCCACAATCTCACATTACGCCTCATGAAGATGAAAGGTGCTCATCAAGTAACAGGCTACCAAGGAAGAGTAATAAGTGCTCGAAGAAGACGGGAAGTGGGAGGGAAGCTGGAAAAGAAGAGCTGAGGAAAAAGACCCAACTTAAAGCAAAACAACGCCGTGAGCATAGAAAGAAACCTTTGCAAAATCAAAACAGTCATCAAGATGGCTGTTTGGCTACCCCGTTACTAGCCAGACCAGCTCAGAACCCATGTGATTCTACTAATAGTCAAAGTATGGAAGACGTGAATGGACTAGAGCAAAGAGCGATCCGCGTTCTTCAGTCTGCGACTAGACTTCAAAGAGCGCCCCAAAGGTCATCCCCAATTGACATATATCATCAAATGATTCGGCCACCTCCGAGAGATGAATATGCTGCTAGAGATGAGGAGATACCACCGTATAGGGCACAACTTCATAAGTACCTCGATCTTGTTTCTTATGATGAACGATTCTCTCCTGTGCTTCGAGTCAATCGTTATTTGGTTCGAGGAGAAGGAGAATTGAGCGGTGCAATCAACAAACTATCTTGTTCAAATGTCTTACCTAAGAGGACAAACCTATGGGCGGTGTCCCACATTGATGACAACGAGTATGAACAAATGGTGCCTGCGCTCATATCTGAAGGCAGCTAGTTGGTTTAAAAAGAGAATTGTAAAGTGGGTTTTAAATTATTTTTTAAAATATTAAGTTAAAATTAAGATTGTTCACTAATTGTCTTTTTGTTGTCAAATTTAGACAAAATTAGAATAGGTGCGATTCCTAAAACTTTTTGGAAATGCTTTGAATTTAGTCGCCACAGGGACATGAAAACAAATGCAAATGAAAACTCCGTAAAGAAAGCAGGCGATTACAAATTCTATTTCTCAGAAATAATCAAGAACAATGCCTCTTGTAATACTTTTGGTACAGTATGTTCATTTCCTTTCGTTCAGCCATATAGTAGTTGTAAGTCCTCCCTGCAAATCGCGGCCTCTGAAACTCAAGCTTACTTTTTGTCTTTTATCAGTCTCAATATGTCCGTACCAGAAGGATTTACAAAAGTCACTGAAGATCTGCACAGATCCAGTGAAGTTATAAACTCTAACCCATACGGCCCTAACCCTGCTGATTTCTTGTCCAATGTTTCGTCTTTCCAGTTGATCGAATCAACCTTAAGAGAAGGTGAGCAATTTGCCAACGCTTTCTTTTCTACGGAAAAGAAGATTGAGATTGCGAAGGCGTTGGATGATTTCGGCGTTGACTACATTGAGTTGACTTCTCCTGTAGCTTCTGAACAGTCTAGAAAGGACTGCGAAGCTATTTGTAAGTTGGGGTTGAAAGCTAAGATTTTGACTCACATTAGATGTCATATGGATGACGCTAAGGTTGCTGTCGAGACCGGTGTAGACGGTGTTGACGTGGTTATTGGAACGTCACAGTTTTTGAGACAATACTCCCACGGCAAAGACATGTCTTACATTGCCCAATCGGCTATCGAGGTTATCGAGTTTGTCAAGTCCAAGGGCATTGAAATCCGGTTTTCATCTGAAGACTCTTTCAGATCAGATTTGGTTGATTTGTTGAACATCTACAAGACAGTGGACAAAATTGGCGTCAACAGAGTTGGTATCGCTGATACCGTTGGTTGTGCTAACCCTAGACAAGTTTATGAGTTGGTAAGAACATTAAAGTCTGTGGTTTCGTGTGACATAGAGTGTCACTTCCACAACGATACTGGATGTGCCATTGCGAATGCCTACACAGCCTTGGAGGGTGGTGCCAAATTGATTGATGTCTCAGTTTTAGGTATTGGGGAAAGAAACGGTATCACACCCCTTGGTGGTTTAATGGCGAGGATGATTGCCGCAGACAGAGACTACATTTTGTCCAAGTACAAGTTGCACAAGTTGAGAGACTTGGAGAATTTGGTTGCAGAGGCTGTTCAGGTCAACATTCCTTTCAACAACCCAATCACAGGATTCTGTGCTTTTACACACAAGGCTGGTATCCACGCAAAAGCCATCTTGGCCAATCCATCGACTTATGAAATTTTGAGCCCTTCGGACTTTGGCTTGACGAGATACATTCACTTTGCTAACAGGTTGACTGGGTGGAATGCAATCAAGTCTCGTGTTGACCAATTAAACTTGCATTTGACCGATGACCAGTGCAAGGAGGTTACCAATAAAATCAAAAAATTGGGCGATGTTAGACAATTGAACATTGATGATGTCGATTCCATCATCAAGGACTTCCATGCTGACGTCTCGGCTCCAAGCTCCTCAGGCACCCTTCTTGAAGAAAATGCAAAGAGACAAAGAATATAGATTAATAGGCTAATTGTGTTCGGAAAACTCGATCACTCATGTTACTGCAGATTTGTATTTGAATCTTTCATGAAACTATGAACGAAGCAAAAGCTAAATATGATGACGTTGAATGAGATCATGAATCATAAGGAAAACTGCAATGCTTCCAAAAAGGATACACATTCCCGTGCAAGTCATGATCGCCTGGCGCCTTGTACCTGTGTTGACTGTGATTCCTGCTCGATACTCCTCTCTGTACAAAATGATTCCAACCACAATGTTGATTACAGCAACGATCGAGCAAATGAGCTCAATAGTGCGATGCTGAAACATGTCCACGGATTGATGATGATTGGCGACTGCCCGTGTATCTCTGTCTGTGTTTGATGTTGATTAGTTCACCAAGCTGTGCTCATTCCAAAGTTGTATTTCCATTTGCATACAGATCGAACGATTGTGCACATCGACAAGAAGTTTCTTAAGCTTTGAATAGTCTTCTTGCTTTTTTTAGACAAGGATAGCCATAAAGCGGAACAACCGGTGACTTTTTTTTTTTGCACCAGTTTGTGACTCGCGCATACACTGAGGTTGGTACAGGCCCACGTGATGGTAATCTCTTTAATTTTGCTTTGTATACAGGGAACTAAACCACAGTAAGCTTAAGGCAGCGTTTCGAAGAAACATTTTTTTCCTTTGTTCACAAGTGAAAGTCAGTTCTCCTAAATTGAAGAAGAAGATGATGATGACCGAGTGGCATTTTACATACAGTTATCGTATTTCCTCGTTGATGTACATTTCGCATCCTTGATACAGTATGCGCAGCACATACGAGAAATGCAGTACTCTACATAATGAGATGAATAGTCACAATTAGAATCTTTATAAACAAATAATGCAGTATGGTAATCACTCGTCCGCTTCTTCTTCATCTTCATCACTTTCATCGAGTTGAACATTATACTTTTTCCTTTGAAAGTCCTTGATGTGGGCCTTATTCAAAGCGTTAGAAATATTAGCCAATGTTGATCTCCGACGCAGAAGCTCATTTGGATGTTCGGATGAAGCCTTTGACAGACTTTCTCCATCACGGCGCTTGTGACGCATGGAGTTAGTCTCGGTACTGTATGATGTCGTTCTTCCTTGAGATGGAGGTTGCTCAATACTAGATCTTGCATCAGACTCCACGAATTCATGTGGACCGTACTTAGTAGCCACCAATTTCTTAATCGCTCTTTCAACTTTAACAGGCAAGCGATAAGGTAAAGGAGAATCTCTCGAAGCTCGAAACAAAATCACATTGGTGCAATGCTCATTCTCCAATCTGAAAAAAACCCAAATAAATCTCCTGAAAATTTCTGCAAGTGCAATACAAAAACTTGTCACAGCCAGTTGCTGAATCTGATTGGAGAAGAATGCGTAAAAGATCCACTGAAAGCGCAAAATGACATCCATAATGATTGCAGTATAGTAGTATGCTGGCTTCTTGTAAAATAGGTGATCTCTTAGTAGAAAGTGTTTAGATTGAACCTGACCAAGAGACCAATCCATCACTATATCCCAAGCTGAAGAGAGTATCGAGTTAAGGCAGGCAATAACGATGAAAATAGCTCTGTTTGAGGACTTTCGCTCTATTCTCCAGTTACTAAGCAATGCATAATAGGCAATACTGATCAGATACTTGAGCATGTTCGCCAAATGGGGGAAAGCATCACCAGAATCCATATAACGACGAAGACACTGCAAGAAACGCCAAATGGAAGGTAAAGTAGATAGGAAACCCATAGCCCTAGAGTGACTAGAACCACATTTGGTGAGTGAAGGCGGGGATCCGCCGCCCAAAAATTTTCTCCATTCGCTAGTGTACAAGCAGAAGAAGAAATATAAGTTACCCATAGAATAAGTCAACGAACACAATATGTCGCCGAGAAAAAAATCTCTGAATTCAACAGGATAGAACCCAGAGCACATAAGTCTCCATATTGCTATTTGAAGCCATTTTCTGCTGGCTCCGAACATTCTAGAAGTTGGGTTCAAGAATATTAGAAGCATCACTCCAAGAAAGATCAAGGGCCAATCACGACCTGGAAACTTAGATGGCCAAAAGTCTTGAAATGAGAACCAGCCCAATAGTCCTAAAAGACCAAATGCAAAACTAGGAAGCATAAAAAATTGCTTATAATCCAATGCAGTAGTAAGATTGAACTCAAAAATAAACTTGTAGTTAATCTTGAATGCTTCAAAAACCATCATATTGATACCGATGAATAAAAATGCCATGTTCACTAAGAAGTAACCACCCCATATTTGTAGCAAAGATTTCCCTTCTGGTAATTCACCACCAAGTGTCTTTTCAAGGGCTTTATACAAGCCAATCACAAAAAGGGGAGCGCCTATTCCAATGTAAATCCCGGAGAGAAAAACGGTCTTGTAAAACAGCGGCAGCTTAACGTCTGCATTATTGTACACGTAAGTTGCACTACGCAACCTTTCCAAGCTATGTTTTCTGTCCAGAGTATCGCTTTCGAAGAAAGTTAAGAACAAATCTTCAATACGACTTGAGATAGTATCCAATACTGTACTGTTCTGGAAATAAGACTCGTCATCTACCTTCTTCATGAATGATTCAGAAACTTTTGCATCAAGGGCTTTGTCATACTTCTTCGTGATCTTTCTGAAAGCAGTACGATTCATTTCTTTATAAGACCTGACCAAAGAGATGGCTCGGTAATGCTCTATCAAAGCCTTCTTTAGCTGCGTTTTAGCATAATAATATGGTACTCCAAAATGCTTTTTCCGAACATAGTCTCTCCGTCTAGAGCGCTTCGCTTGAGCTGCAGTGCTTGGTTCCTCACGAGAAAAATCTTGTTGATTATCAGAATCACTTTCAATCAGATCAATGTCGTCGTCGATGTTAGAATCTACTCTTAATTGACCGTTTCTGATTTGGTTTTCTCTGTAGTTGGGATCAAAGTCTGCAGTTTCCACACTGCTCGCCATGGATAAAGAGAAAGAGTTTTGCCGCCCTCTGCCAGCCTTCCATGTCTTCAAGAATCCTGTGGATGGGAGTGATGGGAAGTCATATTTATTAAGGTGGTCGATAGTGTTTTTAACAATGTTCCTCCATCCCGTGACCGCAAGATTTATCGGTTCAGACTTGCGAGCCCGAGGAACTTTGTCTACTCTGCGGGAGAGTTCCAACTTATGGTCCTTTAACTGGTAAAACTGATCTTCCAACACTAAAAAACGCTCGTAAACATCTTTCTCCTTTTCCACGTAAAAACCATCAACTTTGGAAAGCTCCGATGAAAGCCATTGCAAAAAGGTAGATCGTTCAATCAAGAACTCTTCTTTTTTATTCTTGACCGATTTCATTGAGAGATTAAAAAGCGAGGCCCTTCTTTTCGAAGATGTTTCGTCATTTTTAGGTGGCGGCACAGCACCATGTCCCAAAGACAACCCGGGAATGGTGCCTCCCTCATGACTTAAAGATTCGAGCAATGGGGTAACATCAGATGTTCTATCTTCGGCTAGTTGTTTGTGGAGAAATGCAACCTTTTTGATTTGTTTTTTTCCCACTTTGTAGTCCACATACTGGTCCTTCCATTCGGGAATGGAACCATCATTGAGGGACTGGCCGAATTTCATAAAGCAACTTCAGAAAGAGTCAACTAACGATACGGTTTTTAAATCTGAAAATATCAGGAAAATATGCACATGTATTAATTGATTGTACAGTCCTGCATAACGTACGATCATAGTCACTTCGCAGTACATTAGCAAAATTAGATAAGATCCGGCAGATTGAGAGAATAGGTAAAAGAATATACAAATTAGATAAAAAAAACAATTAGCTCTCATATCTGACGTAAAGGGCATCAATGAAATGCGGATGTTTAATTCCAGGAGATTTTGCTGCTTTAAATCCCTCCACTGCCTCGCGGACACTCCATCCTTTTTTCTCAATCAAGTAACAGCAAATTAAATAACCGGTGCGATTAAAACCATAGTGGCAGTGGACTCCAACAAGTGGGTTAGGCTCATTTGTTGACGCAAGAATGTCGTCGATTAGCTGGATAAAGCGCCGCACAGCAGTGTGATCTGGAACAACTTTCGATACAGTAGCACACTTGTAGTAGTGGATATGCTTAAAGGATTTGGGGCTGTATGGTGGAATATCAGCTGAGATATCGACCACAGCTATTAGGTTACCTTTGATATCATTTTCCTTCGATGAGCCGTAGAATCTCTCTTCGAGAACATGTGGCAGATGGTTGGGATCACCTTCACGCAACGTTTTCATACCCAATAATGGGGCCAAGTCTGTGTTATTACGACGAGTAATGTTGAACGAAACTGCTTGTGTCTGCAGCCACTTAAGCTCATTCTTCAACCCCCACTTATCGCCAGAGATTTCTGCTTTTAATTTGAGAACCCAAGCCGGAGACAAATGAAGGCGTTCAGGAAACTTCAGCTCTAAGTGATTCAAGATGATGCCACTGATAAACTCTGGTTTTGCCAAAAGCAAAGAATGTCCAGCATTATTTACCTTTGTAACGTGTGAAACTGTCCTTTTTGTATGCGCACAGAGGTATTCGTGGATATCATCAACAACCTTCACCGGAGTGACCCGATCATTCATTCCGCCAATGAGAAGCGTTTTCTCGTAAGTGCTGGGATCTTGTTTACGATCATTGTAACGCGAAACCGCCGATATAAGCTCCTCGTAAGTAGCCTTTTGGAAACCATCAATGTAACGTAAAACAACGCGTGTGTCAACATCCATGTTCCATCTCAATTGTCTCACTTTCGTATAGATACTTGAGTTTTCAGGAAGTTGTCTCAAAACACTTTGACTTGATACACCTTCCAAACGGTCCCACACCCTAAACTGGTTCACAAGGTATGCGTTATGTCTGATGTTCTTTAGTAGGCTTAAGCGGGTGTTGTGTGTCTCCCACTCAGTTCCTTCTTCAGATTGCAAAGGTGGAGGGCTAAGAAGAACAAGTCCTTCCACTTTGTGCTCCTCTAAGGTGCTAGCAACCTTGATCAGAATGTGTGTACCCATAGAGTGACCTATAAGAATTATCTTCTTCTCTTGAGGAATGTACTGGCGAATGAACTGTACCACGATTGCTACAATGCAATCCGTTTTAAAATCCAGCCACGCCATGGCCTGAATACTGGAAGATATGGCCTTCTGGTGCTCTGCAGAAAATTTGTGTTTTGATGGGAATTCGTATCGAGAATCACCAAATCCCGGTAGATCGAGTGCAAAGATTTCCAGACACTGGGAAAGCAATCCCATCAACGGTTCGAACTGTGACATCTGGCCACCCAAACCATGTATAAAGACCAAAGCCGGAGATTCTTCAACTTCTTTTAATAGTTCTGGTGAGAGTGGCTCCTCTTTGGCAAAGTTAACCAACGGATGGCCCGTGTGAACAGAGTGCAAAGTTAGCGAGTTGACGGAAATGCAATCACAAGAACGAAGATCTAGATCCACGACTTTTGAGTACTTGGCCACAAAAGTACAGTCATTGGGTTCTGTTTCAAGAATGAACTTTTCCAATGGGTTTTCGTAACCCACAGCGGCCCTCTTGAAAAACTCCAAGCATTTCCTAGGGAAAGTAGAAGTGGCCTCCTCTTGGGCCTTTACAAGAGCAAGGAGACGCGACTCGGCTCCATTTGGGGCCACAAAATTGTCATCTGTCAGGCTAGCCGACAAATTTTCGTCGGACAGCATGTGCTATAGAGAAGATCAATCTGTGAGGATACTAATACCAGGGCTCGCTCAACGTGTAAAGGTAGATGCAGGCATGGGTCTTATCTAGTTAAAGAGAGCAAACACGTCACGAAAGAAGAGAAAATAAAAACTGTCTGGAAGTCAACCCCACAGATAGATAGAGCGAGAGAGCACAGATATAAAACGAGAGACAGTTGCAGAAACTGGAACTTCGAAGGACTCATAAGAGTAGGTCGATCCTAATGGCGGAGCTAGAACTCGCGGAACATGATCCTCCATATAACTGCGCCATACGTACAAGTAGCATACCTTAAGCTCCAGGCGCTTGTCTCACCTTCAACGAAAACAACATGCCCAGTGGCAATTGGAATCGAAGCACACAGCTGGAACTTAACACGCGAGAAAGCTCGTTCGATGACTTTGACTACTCGCTCGACCGAGCGCTAAACTCCGCCTCCAACAACTTCTTCCTGCGTTCCACCTCGCGCCACGGATCTCTGGGGTCGGTTCTGGGCATTCCGTTGGTCAGTCTAGATAGCAGAGAGGATGACGAGGAGGATTTGAACGATGCCGATCACGATAACCGTCCGCTTATACGACACAGTGACAGTGCCACGAGGATGGCGCGATCCGGCTCTCAGACCCAACCTACACCTTCGGCTCTGGGGGTGATTGGCAGCATCCGGCTGTTTTTGTCGAGTACTGCTGGGATCTACAACGTGCTTCATGGCGAAATTAACCAGGAATTACAGAGACGGGCCGGCGAGTTTGATGAGAGTCATTTGGGCGATGAGCGCTATGTGTCACCCCGAAACAACAGCAAAAAAACCTTTGTGTCGAATGCCATATCCAACGCCAAATATAACCCAGTGACTTTTATCCCGGTGATTTTATACGAGCAGTTCAAATTCTTTTTTAACTTATATTTTTTGTTGGTGGCTTTGTCACAGATCATACCTCAGTTGCGCATCGGTTACCTTTCCTCATACATTGTGCCATTAGCTTTTGTCCTTACCGTTACGATGATGAAAGAGGCCGGAGATGACATAGCTAGACGCAGAAGAGACATGGAGCAGAACAACGAACAATACGAAGTGCTCAATCGTCAATCGCCTCTTACGCAGGATGTCAGTCTAATCCCGTCGAAAAACTTGAAAGTAGGAGACTTGGTCCGGCTACACAAGGACACTAGGGTCCCAGCAGATATGATTCTTCTCCAGTCTTCAGATGCGAATGGGGAAGCGTTCATCAAAACGGACCAGTTGGATGGCGAGACTGACTGGAAACTCCGAATCGCATGCAACATCACACAAACAATCACAGATGTGTCTCGCCTTGTCAACAACATTTCTTTAATTGTTGGAAGACCCACAAAATCTATTCATAGCTTTGACGGGAAGCTTATTTATCATCAAACATCTGCAAACACAAAAATAGTGCCTTTGGGGGTGGACCAAACGTTATGGGCGAACACAGTTTTGGCATCAGGTACCGCGATTGGAATTGTGGTATACACTGGTGTGGAAACCCGACAACTGTTAAATACCACCATGTCTGGGGTGAAAACAGGTTTATTGGAGCTTGAGATTAATAAGATCTCGAAAATTCTCTGTGTGACTGTGTTCGTGTTGTCTGTGGCCTTGGTAATGGCTAACGGATTCCCCTTGAAAGATACATGGTACCTTGACATTCTTCGGTTCTTAATTTTGTTTTCCACCATTATTCCTGTTTCCCTTCGCGTGAATCTCGATTTAGCGAAGTCTGTTTATGCATCCCAAATCCACAAAGACCAAGATATCCCAAATACAATCGTCAGAACTTCGACAATTCCAGAGGATTTGGGTAGAATTGAATATTTGCTTAGTGACAAAACGGGCACCCTAACACAAAATGACATGGAGATGAAAAAATTGCACCTTGGCTCCATTTGTTACGCTGGAGACACTTTAGATATAGTGTCAGAATATATAAGCAAATCATTCTTTGCAGAACAGTCTGGCACAATCTCCCTGAAAAGAAAGGACCTTCGAGCAAAAGTTTGCGACTTCTGTCTTGTCCTTGCATTATGCCACAATGTCACCCCAACAGAGGAAGATGGCGTTGTGTCATACCAAGCTGCATCACCAGATGAAATTGCCATTGTCAAATTTTGTGAGAGTGTTGGAATTCGCTTGTACAAAAGAGACCGAACTTCAATCACCCTTATTCACATGTCTACAAACCAAGAGTTACACTATGAAGTCTTGTACAATTTTCCTTTCAACTCGGATACAAAAAGAATGGGTATAATTATTCGCGACCTTCAAACGAATGAGCAGTGGTTTATGCAGAAAGGGGCCGATACTGTAATGGCGAAAATCGTTAATAGTAATGACTGGCTTGACGAAGAAACTAGCAACATGGCTCGCGAAGGCTTGAGAACACTCGTCATTGGACGAAAGCGCCTTAACACCACCTTATTCCAAGATTTCGTTAAGGAGTATGAGGAGGCATCATTACTTATGCATGCTCGGGAGTCAGCCATGCAAAGAGTCATCAATCAATACCTAGAGACTGAAGTCGAGCTTTTGGGTTTGACAGGAGTTGAGGACAAGTTACAAAAGGATGTGAAATCTTCAATTGAGCTCTTAAGAAATGCTGGAGTCAAGATCTGGATGTTGACAGGAGACAAAGTGGAAACGGCCAAGTGTGTTGCTATCAGTGCGAAGTTGATTTCAAGAGGCCAATATATTCATGAAATTACTAAAGTTTCGCACCCAGATGCTGCCATGGCTTTGTTAGACCAACTCAATGTTAGCACCAATTCATGTCTTTTGATAGACGGAGAGTCTTTGGCAGTTTACATGAAACATTTCCCAGAAGAATTCTTCCGTGTGTCTATTGGATTGCCTGCCGTAATTGCGTGTCGATGTACTCCACAACAGAAAGCCGACATTGCTGTGGCTATTAAAAAGGCCACAGGCAAAAGAGTCTGCTGTATCGGAGATGGAGGAAACGACGTAAGTATGATCCAGTGTGCTGACGTTGGTGTGGGTATTGTGGGGAAGGAGGGTAAACAAGCTTCGCTTTCTGCAGATTTTAGTATTGACCAGTTTCACTTTCTTCTGAAGCTTTTACTATGGCATGGAAGAAACTCCTATAAGCGGTCAGCAAAGTTGGGCCAGTTTGTGATTCACAGAGGTTTGATTATGTCTGTAGCCCAAGCCATATACTCCGTGTCATCTCATTTTGAGCCTTTGGCTTTGTATCAAGGCTGGTTGATGGTGGGATACAGTACACTTTACACTATGGCACCCGTTTTCTCCTTGACATTGGATCACGACATTGACGAAAAGCTAACTAAGTTATACCCCGAACTTTACAAAGAGCTCACATTAGGCAGATCCTTGTCATACAAAACATTCTTCATGTGGGTTAGCATCTCCTTGTTTCAAGGTAGCGTCATTCAGCTACTTTCACAAAAATTCCAAACTCTCAAGGAAAGCAATTTTTTAGCTATGGTGACTATTTCATTCAGCTCTCTTGTTTTCAATGAGCTTATTATGGTAGCGCTCACAATTAATACGTGGAACAGAACTATGGTTGTGACTATAGTGGTTACGTTTATGATTTTCATTCTGCTGATTCCCTTTTTGGGCGATTACTTTGACTTGACATACATAACCAGTTTTGCTTTCTATTGGCAAACCGCAATTGTGCTTGCTCTTAGTCTTTTGCCTGTTTGGATTGTGCAGACCGTCAACCGGAGATTACGTCCTCCGTCGTATGCAAAGGTGCAGCAGTACTAAGTTGGGAAAAGCCGCACTAAGGTATGTACAGACTTTTGCGAGCATACGAGGCGCTTGCAACCATAACCATTTTTTTCGTTCCCTGATCGCGTCAGATCCATATGTCCGCGCTCTTATCCACAACAGGACTGCACTCTGATGGAATGCTGGGAGTAGTGGTTTCAATTGTTCGGATTTGTTTCGACCGAAGTGGAAAATTTTAAATGGTCAGGAACGTAAAGAATTCCCTAGGTTATGATCCATCTGCTTGAACAGAGAAGTGCCGGATGTCAAAAATTTGCTTTGCTTCCACTCGTGCGAGCAATTCTCCGGGCTTCTTCCAATGTCACCCGATGGCTTAGCCACAGGAATTATTTGTGTGGCTGCGAAATAAGAACTGCACATTACGCCAAGGCACCTGACCATAATGGCACCACTTTATCGGCCATATAAAAGGAAGCAGATGCCTTTACTCAGCCGTTTCATTGCTAAACATAACACATTTAAGTGTCCAACGACTCCAACTTCTTTCCCTTTGTGATTGCTCCGTTTCCCATACGTGTCTTTTCTCAAACTTTGATTACTTTTGATAAAATGTACGGCAGTCTCACCACAAAAACCTCGCTTTTGACTCTAAGCTACTTGGCTTTCTCCACAACGGTCCCATTTTTGTTATCTTACAAGGAAACACAAGATAACTCGGTATACACCAAGGGGCATCCCAGCACCAGGTCTCTATTTAACAAGATCTAGCCTGGTGCTAAAGATTGTTTTGTTTGAACACATGGGATGGCTACGGAAATATTGGTTACAATAATAAAATGCATATTTGAATCGATCAGTAGACTAGTTATCATCTGTCATAAGTAGCAGATAACAAGGATTCCATACGGAAGTTCGAAACTAGCTTTGGTACACTTTGTTTATACGGTATACGAGACAATCGATCAAGGGGCGCAAAACAGAAGATCGCATTGCTCAACATGTACTAGACGTGCATAGATTTTCCATCTGCCCTAAAATCTATTTTCCTTTCGGGAACAGGGGAAGGCCCTGTATGAACGCGACAATTCGGAAGAACCGATCAAATGAAAAAAGAAACCCTCCGTCCACCCGATGGAAGCATCTCTACTTCACACTACTTCTCTATGGAAACTAAAGAAATTCTGTTAGCCTAATCATTTCTATGTACACGATCACTTATTCCACGCAGCATTTTCCACCAACAGTTTTGCTGACTTCAAGCCTGAAGCAACATCGAAAATTGTCTGCTTCTGGGCTATATCCAAGTCGCCGTTCCTCATCAACTGAGTTGCCGTAAAGACGGAAGAGGTGGTTGGCTTCTCGCCCATGCTAATGTTTTCAACTTCACCCTTGACTGTTTTCTTGATTTTGTCTCCGAAAGTGGCCACGTCCACATCTAAAGTGTAGTCCTTTTGCAAAAGGAATCTGTTACCCGTGAAAGAATCATCCAACTTGTCAATGATGGATTTAGGCAATTTATATGGATATTTGGACTCAAGCAATGTTTCCTTAGCCACAGCAGCGACTCTTGAAGTAGTACACGTAGTCAAAGTTGTTGGCTTTCCATAGAAGAATGCATCTCCGGAAATGGATGGCTTTAATGGGCTTGCAACTAGTTCCTTACTGACAATATTAGAAGAGGAAGAAGGAGACAAAGCACCAGCAGAAGGTTTGGAGGCTGGACGTCTTCTGGCTTGAGGTCTTCTTCTTGGAGCCTCGGATGTCTGCTTGGGTTTGGAGTTTGTAGATTCTGGGTTTCTAGAAGCAGCGTTCTTTCTGAAGTTGGACTCGTCCATCAACTTGAATGTGTTTCTGCTCAACGGATGGTCTTTCACAGAAATTTTGGCACTTTGACCTTCAAACACACCTTGGGTCTTGCGAGGCGCTTGAGTTTTTTGGTTATTCTTTGTCTTCTTTTCTGAGCTCAGGGCCTGCTTCTGAGACTTTTCAGCCTTTTGTGTGTGCTTTGAAGCCTTTGGCTTGTTCTGTTTGACGTCCTTCAACTTCATGGTTCTGGCGTTGATGGTGTCGATTCTTTTCATCAAATCCGACAAAAACAGAGCCCCTTCATTGTTTTGGCTTGAGTACAAGCGAATCCCACGCGTGAAACTAGCTCGGGTAAACATGGTGCTCATACGTTGAAATGCTCAAGACTTTTTTTCTTCACCTAAAGTTGAAGTCGCGTACAGGAACACCATATAATATGGCGATAATGGAAAAGGCAAGCGGAATCAAATGCGCTGTAGTTGTATATATTTAATGATTGTTCTCTCAAATGGATACATTAAATCGTTCACTTTTGAATATTGAGGATGGATGAAAATGCCCAATCTTCATAATTGAGCGACTGAATAATGATCCAGGCCCGATTCGGTACCTTTATACTGCGTAATTAATATTACCTTAGAGAACCAAAGGGAGTACAAATAAATAAAAAAAAAAAGAACAGAATGCAATAATCTTGCAGAAAGAAATTACCTATTATTTTATTCCTTCATCTATGGGTCCCTTTAATGTCTTTCTCATGGTCGTCGCATGAACATAATAATATATTGAGGTTCTCGTTTTGTCCACGGCCATATACAAGCCTGGCCCACCGAATGATTGAAAAAAGAAAAAAAATCGATCCAATTCCGCTTCAAGTAAGTCGATCGACTTCAATTACGCTTTCCCAGACCAGACACGAGACTATATTTGATTGCAAACATACCCATGGTGCCCCATTAACCACAGACCAATAGTCTCCTACACATAAACACGAGTCGAATTCTGGTTGGAGGCGTGCACACAATCCGGGAAGTGTGAAAACCACAGCGGTGCGAGCCAATCAGAATGCTTAGTGCCAGGTATTCTCCGGCCGATTATGGTTGAATTTTCGCGCTCCTCTCACTCACTGAAATATATACTAAGGCAATTTTCCTACCTTTCTCTTTTTCTTCTTCACCTGACTTTTTCACAAAGCTCTAAATAAGTCGCCATGTTGTCAGCTCGTTCTGTCTTACGCACTGCTGCCCGCGCAGCTACCGTTTCTAGAATGCGTATCGTATGTACCTTGGCCTTTTCATGGTGTTTTTGAAGTTGTTTTCCCCCACCTGTTTTGGAAGTGATTTGCTGGTTTCCTTCGAGTGAAACTCAGCAATTCCCCGGTTAAAGTACCAAGCAATGCTATAGTACATCATCCAACCCTCGCTGAGCTCAATTGGCGGCTCAATGTCTACTGTTGGTCGACGGGAAAATTTTTTACGCCGAACAAGGAGGAATAAAGAAGACACGAAGATAGACAAAGCAAACCAATACTAACATTTTAGGCCCGTCCAGCTTTTACTGCTGTCCGTTACGCTTCTGCTAAGGCTGCTCCAACTGAAGTTTCCTCTATCTTGGAAGAGAGAATTAGAGGCGTCTCTGAGGAAGCCAACTTGAACGAAACCGGTAGAGTTTTGTCTGTTGGTGACGGTATTGCTCGTGTTTTCGGTTTGAACAACGTTCAAGCTGGTGAGTTGGTTGAATTCTCCTCTGGTGTCAAGGGTATGGCTTTGAACTTGGAAGCCGGCCAAGTTGGTATTGTCTTGTTCGGTTCCGATGCTTTGGTTAAGGAATCCGAGCCAGTCAAGAGAACTGGTAAGATTGTCGACGTCCCAGTTGGTCCAGAATTGTTGGGCCGTGTTGTCGACGGTTTGGGTAACCCAATTGATGGTAAGGGACCATTGAACGCTTCTGCTACCGCCAAGGCCGAAGTTAAGGCCCCAGGTATTTTGCCAAGAAGATCTGTGCATGAGCCAATGCAAACTGGTTTGAAGTCCGTTGACGCTTTGGTGCCAATTGGTAGAGGCCAGAGAGAGTTGATTATTGGTGACAGACAAACCGGTAAGACCGCTGTTGCCCTCGACACCATCTTGAACCAAAAGAGATGGAACGACGGTAACGACGAGAAGAAGAAGTTGTACTGTGTTTACGTCGCTGTTGGTCAAAAGAGATCCACCGTTGCTCAATTGGTTAAGACTTTGGAAGCCAACGACGCCTTGAAGTACTCCATCATTGTTGCTGCCACTGCTTCTGAGGCTGCTCCATTGCAATACTTGGCTCCTTTCACCGCTTGTTCTATCGGTGAATGGTTCAGAGACAACGGTAGACACGCTTTGATTATCTACGATGATTTGTCTAAGCAAGCTGTTGCTTACCGTCAATTGTCTTTGTTGTTGAGACGTCCACCAGGAAGAGAAGCTTACCCAGGTGATGTTTTCTACTTGCACTCTCGTTTGTTGGAGAGAGCCGCTAAGATGTCTGAGGCCAACGGTGCTGGTTCTTTGACTGCTTTGCCAATCATTGAAACCCAAGGTGGTGATGTCTCTGCTTACATTCCAACCAACGTCATTTCCATTACCGATGGTCAAATTTTCTTGGAAGCTGAATTGTTCTACAAGGGTATTAGACCAGCTATTAACGTCGGTTTGTCCGTTTCCCGTGTCGGTTCCGCCGCTCAGGTTAAGGCCATGAAACAAGTTGCTGGTTCTTTGAAATTGTTCTTGGCTCAATACAGAGAAGTCGCTGCTTTCGCCCAATTCGGTTCTGACTTGGACGCTTCCACCAAGCAAACCTTGGCTAGAGGTGAGAGATTGACCCAATTGTTGAAGCAAAAGCAATACTCCCCATTGGCTGCTGAGGAACAAGTCCCAGTCATTTACGCTGGTGTTAACGGTTTCTTGGACGACATTGAAATTTCTAGAATTGGTGAATTCGAAGAGTCCTTCATGTCTTCTTTGAAGGCCAACCAACCTGAGATCATTGACGCTATCAGAAACAAGGGTGAATTGTCCAAGGAAGAGTTGGAGTCTTTGAAGGCTGCTACTGAATCTTTTGTTGCTTCTTTCTAAGAGAGCTCTGTGTAGTGCACAGACGTGACCTATGAGGATCACAGAAGATACACATTTTTTATAAATTCACAATGAAAAATATTTACGATATATATTCAAAATCATGAAAACGATTTGAAGCATTTTTATTTGCTCGTCTAGTACGTAAAAGGGTCCAAGTTTATATCCAATCATTCCTGTAGGTCACGTGTATAACACAGAAGAGCTTTCACACTTTTGAAACAACATCAACAATGGCCCAAACAGCGAGGAAAAAACGCCTGGCGCCGAAAGTTGATTTATCTACGGTGAATGCTGTGGGTGATGCATCAAAGTTTCAAGTTGAAACATACGACTATGACGAATTGCAGACAGGAAAGCCAGCGAACGAAATCCAGCTCGAAAACGATTTGTTGTACTTACTCCACACTCCAGCAGAAAATGGAGACCAACTTCCATCTGTAGACGAAGGAACCAAAATTGCCCATGCGAGACGATCTCGCAAAACTAAGAATGGAAAAGCTCACATGACAGTCAAGAAAGAGGAGATCACAGCAGATATAGATGAAATAATCTTCTCGAGCGATGATGAGGGAGAAAGCGAATCCAAAGAGGGAAAGAAAGCTAAAGGAAAACAAAAATCTCCTCTGCGTGGCAAAATGATCAAAAAAGACAAGCTGAGCGAACCTACGGAAGATACACTGTCAATCAAAATCAAACCCTTGAAAGAAGACCAAACTGTAACAAAGGTACTGGCTAACAGTTCTGGCAAGGCGGAAAAGAAGAAGAAGAAGAGGAACAAAAATAAAAAGACGGAGAGTTTGGCAAAAACAGAACCAATTGTTGAGAATGATCGTACTGATGGGGCAGACAGTGTCGGAGATTCAGAGACACCAGGTTCAGAAACGCCAGAAGGTTCAGATGTCAAGGAATATAATGACTTGGCTGAGGGTGCTAAGGAATCCGCAAAGAAGAAACGCAACAGAGGAAGTAAGAAATCAAAGAAAACTAAACAGGACGAAATGGCAACGAATGAAGAGGCGAACACTGCCTCAGGATCGGAAAAGACAGGCAACGGGGCACTTGAAAAGCCTACCGGAGTGAATGACGCTACAGAAACATCGGATGATGCTAAAGCAAAGCAACAGCAAGATATGAAGCGGCCCAGATCGCTGGCTATCGCACTTTCAGCGACTAACTTGCCTGAGATACAACCCATAACGACTATTATTGGACTCCCGTTTGACCAGATACTTCATATGAAACCAACAGATGTGAAGATAAAAACTATTCAGACAGTGAGCAACTTATCCAAAACCTGCAAGCATGTTCTTCAGTTCACACTTGGTGAATCAGAAGGACTTTTCAAAGACAAGCAAAAGCAGACCATTTTTGTCGAGCTTTGCATTAACGTGGCGCTTTACGAGTCGGCCGGTTTTAATTTAACCGCTAAAAAGTATCCGGATATGGCTTCGTGGCTCGCTAAGTATGAGCCACTAACTTTGCAATCTACCAAGACGAAGCTCACAGTATCTAAGAAAGCTGCCCACACAAATAATTTTGACTACACTGTGTTCTCTTACATTGGACATATTATTCTCTGGGCTCTGCATTTGCAGTCATCTAATGGCATAACAACGGTTTTAGGAAAATTGAATTTGAATGTGACCCGAAAGCAAATTATGGACGAATTGGGCGGATACCATTTGTGGGACCGAATTCGCCGCAACCCCAAAACCATCAACACAAAGAGATGGAAGCACATTCAAAAATTTAGACAAAATTTCCCTTTCGAGGTTGACCAATTTGTGTTGATTTTGCGCTACATGTGTCTTGACATCAGCATGCCTTCGCATTGAACTTCTCTATTTTAGCGCATGGTACTTGTATGTAGACGCCACACCATGACTCAAGTACGTCGCGTTTGTCCATTCATAACTACACTACATCAATGTACGAACTACTCATCATAACCAAAGAATGGCTCCACCAATCTAGCAGCCCCAAGAAGTTTGATGACCTCACTAGCATCATCAACAAATCGTACTCAAAACCAATGAAGAAATTTGGCATTATCGAATCACCTCGCATTAGCACACCAAACGAGTTTCTCGAGGATTTAAGACTAACTCCAGGAAACGACGCCTTTTTGGTAGTTCTACTCGGAACCAAATCACATTTCGACTTAATAGAAAAAGAAACAGGCTGGAAGCGCCATTTTGACAAGGATATTAGACCGTTATCTGGATGCTACAACAGTGATATACCTAATGGGCACCTCTCTTATTTTGATAGCTTGAGTCTGCGAACAATCGTAAAAAAGACAATCGCTACACCTGGCCACGACCTTGATGAAGATATCACGGATCGTGTGTTGGCATCAGTGGGATACAATTATCATTCCGAAAGACCTTCTGAATCTGCTCGAGTATACGAAGTAACAGCGTTCACATCTTTTCTTCGTGGTATGGGCACGCAGCTTATAAACTATACACTAGACAATTTCCTTCAAGACCCCAACTGCGAATACCTCGGGGCAAACAAAGTGTCGAAGCGAATCATTCGCGCAGTCGTTATCGAAGAGCATTTGTTGGTGCCATACTACGAGAAGCTCGGCTTTAAATTGACTGGCGAGAAGGAAAAAATGTCTCAAAAAGGATTTGGTGAAGCAGGACTTCGATGCAGCGAAGACTTCCACTGGACGATTTTAGAAAAACAGATAGAGCCATGTTTGTGACATTATCATGTATTAGATTGTAAGATATGGTATTATAGACATACTACAAATAATTATTGGTAGTAGCCGTTGGACTTGAGCCATTCAGAGACCGCTTGGCTATCGCGAGAAGCCCAGTTGTGCTTAGCAGTAATCATATCCAAGGATTGGGCTAAACCTTTGTCATAACCCTTGGTGTCCTTCGAAGAGAAGAATTTCTCGACCTCCGCCTTTTGCTCAGCGGAAGTGAAGCCAGATGTAGAAATGATGACAACAGAGATCAACATCGATAAACCAGGAGGTAACAACTTGTAAATCTCATCCCAGTGAGACGTGAACCATGCCCATAACTTTTCAACACCAGTCTTGTGTGTTCTCATACCTTGCATAGGAACGTACAAATCTTGTGGCTTGATGATTTCAGTTTTCAATAACAAGGAAAGAGTCTTATCGAGAACAGAAGCATCCTTGAATTTTCCAAGAGACCTCAAAACAGCAAGCTTTTCTTCAACTGACAGTGAGTTGGTGTAGATCTTGTAAAGCGAGTCGAAGGTTTCCTCCGAGCCGACACTGGCAACGGTGTTGAAAATGGATGCTCTCAAGTTTGGGTTAATGGCACTTTTGTCACCAGCAATAAACTTGTCAAAAGCATTCTTCGCATACGAAACGACATCTTCTTGGCCGGCAGAAGCAGCAGATGCAAACAACAAGGATTTCAATTGTTGGTCAGCAAAAGAGTCAGAGTCTGAGAACTCATAGCCAACTTCCTTGATTTTCTGTGAAATCAAGTCAATCGTGAAGGCATCAAGGGCATCCAAGAGAGCTTCATCTTCGAACAAGAAAGCAGCTCTAAGCTTACTTATACTAGTCAAAGCAGAAGTCCATACGACGTAGTTAGACTCACCAGACCATGTCTTAATCAAGTTTAAGAGGTCAGTCAGACTAATGAAACCAGACGAGGCCAAGGAAGCGGCGTCAGAAACCAAACCAACGCGGTCTTCCACAGACAATTTTCCAGCAACACCAGCCTCGCCCAACTTCGTCCAGCGGTGAGGTGGGTACGCAGTACGATAGATACCTGCTTGGTCACCGTTGATTTTGTAGAAATCATTTTCAGACTTCAAGGTGATCTTTGTAGATCTATTGTCCAAAACCAAAGATTCATCAATTCCCTCAGAAGTCTTCAAGCCCAAGAACACTGGATACAACACCTCGTCTTCTTCAGCCTTGACATCCGCAGTGGCAAGGAATCTATGTTGAGTCAATGTCAATTCCTTTCCGGACTCCTCGACAGACACAATAGGGAAACCAATGTTCTTCGTCCAGATGTCCATGACCTTCACGACATCTTTTCCACTAGCCTCTGCCAAAGCAGTCCACAAGTCAGAAGTCTGAGTGTTGCCCCACTTGTGCTTTTTCAAATAGTTGGACACACCCTTGATGAAGGTCTCCTCGCCCAACCAGCGGGAAATCATCTTCAACAAAGAAGATCCCTTAGAATAGGAAATGGCATCGAAAATCTGGTTGATCTCGTCGGCACGCTTGACAGGAACCTCAATTGGATGAGAAGATCTCAAGGCGTCCAAAGTCAAGGCACTTTGAAGAGAGTCAGAAACATACGATTCCCACACTTTCCATTCAGGGAACAATGCATCGCAGGCGTACCAAGACATCCACGTAGCAAAACCTTCATTGAGCCACAAACCATCCCAGAAATCCATGGTGACCAAGTTTCCGAACCACTGGTGAGCTAATTCGTGCATAACGACTTCAGTGACACGTTGTTTGGTGTTGATGTTGGTATGTTGTGGGTCCAAAAGTAAGTCGACAGTACGGTAAGTGATCAAACCGAAGTTCTCCATGGCACCAGCAGAAAAGTCGTGGATGGCCACCATATCCATTTTAGGTAATGGGTAAGGGATGTCGAACTTCTTGTCGAAGAAAGCCAATGTCTTAGCAGCAATGTCAGCAGAGTACTCACCCAAGTGCTCTTGGCCTGGAGTGGCCCAAACCTTGATTGGGACATTATAAGAGTTGTTTTCAACACATCTCAAGTCTCCCACAATGAAAGCAACCAAGTATGTGGACATCAATGGGGTTGGGTTGAAAACGGTTTTCTTCTTACCGCTGTCCAATTGTTGCACCTCCTTGACGTCCATGTTGGACAAGTGTACGAGTTTGGCGTCAGAAATCAAGGAAATGTCAAACACAGCCTTCAAAGCAGGCTCGTCAAACGATGGGAAGGCGCGGCGACAGTCAGTGGGCTCCATCTGTGTGGTAGCCAAGTAGCGGGTCTTTCCCTCATCGTCAACGTAGGATGAACGGTAGAAACCAGCCATCTTATCGTTCAAAATACCGGTGAATTTAAGGGTCAAAGCGGCCTTGTCGCCCGGAGTCAATTGCGAAGCTAAGGCAAAGGTGGCGGTCTGGTTGTCCTCGTCAAAGTCAACAGAGGATACAGCATCGCCATTGACGGAGGCACTGTGGATGTCGATCTCCAATGTGTTCAACGTGATGGACGAGGATGGCTCGTTGACTTTCAAGTCGATGGTAAGATCGCCTGCGAAAGTGAAGGCATCGAAGTCCGGCTCGAGAGTCAAATCATAGCGAAGTGGTTTGACGTTTGTGGGCAAAACCTCTCTTTGAGGTGTGGAGGAACACATGGCTGATAAAGAGGTGGAGAATAAGCGCTGGCTGACAGGCTTAAGTATGGGGGCGTGGAGTATGGAGGAGAGGCACCGGCGCGCGCCACCGAAAGGCGTGGCTCGAAGCGCGAACATCAGAGAACACTAAAGACAGAGACAAGATCTGGAGTAGGGCGGGCGAAAAGATGGGCGGGAAAGAGACGTCAGGGATAGACCCAAGAGTTTCAGTGCAATCGTTCACCAGGGGAGCAAGCACGGGATAACGGGCGATCGAGTGCTGATATGGTCGTAAGATGTACTTGTTTGATTGGGTGGTTTTCGACCGCATCAACGTGCAGGGCAACCTGCGGCGTTTTGGTGCCACGTACTCGAAGCGAGCCGTGCGACGGAGACCGAAGTGGATTCTGAGTGGCCGACAGAGTAGCAGAAGCGCAGACGGCGCGGAAGCACAGCCTTCTACGAGACAAGTGAAAAAAGCGGCCGAATTACATGTGCGGTGTAGGGAGAATAGTAAGACGGAAACAATAGAAATACTTAAAGCGGGGAATGCGAGATAACACTGCGGCAATCTACAAAACGATTCTGAGGCCAGATAGAGGCCGAATATGGCTGATTTCCGTTGCACCGCCGTTATGGAGTGTGTGTTGACCCCGGTAACGGTGGTCTGTGCACACTTGACTTGCTGGGGAATGTGCCAAATATGTATCGAAGCAAGAATACGCGGGTGGTGCATGCACTGTCACACTGTCAAGCGGAGCGTTCTGCCTAGCGAAAGAGCCAAGTTACACATCAATACGGGGAGTCGT
This sequence comes from Clavispora lusitaniae, assembly GCF_014636115.1. Taxonomy (NCBI): domain Eukaryota; kingdom Fungi; phylum Ascomycota; class Pichiomycetes; order Serinales; family Metschnikowiaceae; genus Clavispora; species Clavispora lusitaniae. The sequence continues at coordinate 2,180,779 of NW_027093976.1, read as the reverse complement.
ATGTATAATGATTGTTGGATTCTTCGCAGGGATTTGAATGAAAATTGAAGCAAATCGTCACTAGAGGCCCTAAGGCATCTATCATGAGCCAATTTGTCATTTGTCATGACAGTTGCCATTTTCTATGTCGTTTGTCTGTAATTGTGTTTAATAGCGGTGTTTCTGTTTGTTCATTGGATTCCTACAAACTGTTTGCACAGCATAAACTTATAATGATTATACAATATGTACCGTTTTGAAAAACTTATAAACTCCAACAGTTCGTAGAGATCTTCTGAGTTGAAGCAAGTAACTGGTTGGCAATGTCACATACAAATGCTATCTCTCGTAAACAATTTTACATTCTTTTGTCTGTGGTTGAAATATGTCTCTTGCAACGCCATGAAGCGTATACGTGAATACTTGCACAAAACCTTAGCTGACCACAGGAAACAACAGTAAGACTACAAATGCATGCGAAAACTGTTTTTTTTTATGACTAATCTCATTGTAGACCGTCAAGGTAACTGATATTAGTCAACCATTGCGAGCTTCCATGCGAAATATTTAGTATGTCTGTGCAATAGCCTCGCCAGCTATAGTTTTGATAAGATTCGGGGTTCGCCATTCTCTACCACATCATCCAGTGCGTTGGATCAAGTGCACACCACTGTCAGTTTCCACAATATCACTGAATTCACCCACATTCAAAGCAAAAGCTGCCTCTTCAAAGGCGGGTTGCATCTGGCCGCGGCCGAAAAATCCCAAATCTCCACCACTGGAATGGGATGAACAGTCACTTTCTGTCTTGGCCAAATCAGCAAGCTTGACTTCGCCGTTCAAGATACGCTTTTGGTACCCTTTCAACAAGGCGATGGACTCATCGCGCGAAGTAGTCACAGGGTCTGGCAGTTTCCACGATTTCGGGCGGCGCGACGTGACATTTTTGATTAAGAGATGCGATGCTCTGATCTTGCCATCTTCAGCTACAACAGGCTTCATTCCATTGGCACGAAACTTGTCCAAATACGCCTCGAGCTTAGCCGTGTCAGTACCATATGGAGGTTCCCACGACGACTCTTGTGTAGCCTGGTTAAGAAAGTACTCTTTATTATGCGTCTTGCTGACCCTGATGCACCAGCTGGGAGGTAAACCGGTTTCCATTGTGAAGTGTAGAATAAGAATGTGGTAACTTAAGAATCGTGAAGTTGAGTGCGAACACTAGTGCGAAATTCAAGAATTTGACCGAGAGCGATTCAAAGTAGGTTTGGATTGCAAATCGGCACTAAATAGATGAAAGTTTATTACGTGACTCGAAAAAGTTAAATTTCAGACTGTAGTAGATTGCCTCTTTGTACAACAAATTCGGTGGCAAAAATTCCTGCAGAGGTCACACATGACACCCTACAGTTTTTGGTGTAGGCAAAATTGGCTCCTATAACTTCCTTGTGTCATTCTACGATTGGTCATTTGTTAGATTATACTTTAGGAACTACTAATTTCAAAATATAAAGAATTTGTGCAAAAGAACAGCTGGAAAGCTACAGGAAAGCTGTCTCGAACTTGCGTTGTTCCAATTATTTGTTCCAATTATTTGTTCCAATTATTTGTTCCAATTATTTAGTTACCATTTGATCAAAAAGAATTCTGGCGAATTCTTGCTAGATTAGCCCAAGTAATAAAGCCGAAATATTCATTAGAGCGTAAATGTGCAAGAGTTAGATTACCTCACTAACCAGAGCGAGAAATAGCACCGCTGTATGACGGTGGCTTCATTCGAATTCATAGCAAAAGTACCCAAATTAATATACATAATTAGCGATTTCATCATCAGACACATAGATATTAACATTGGCTACATTCATTCGCTTAAATGTACATTGAAATGTTCAGTCAAGGAGAGGAGGTCTGGGTCGTGAAACCTATACCACGCCTTTCTTCTCTAAAGCAGCCTTGACTTCCCCATAGACAGAATCAATGGGCTGGTCACAGCTAAGTTTGACAACTTTCCCCTTCTTGTCGAAGTAATCAACCACAGGCATCGACGTATCAACAAAGGTACGGAAGCGCTTCCGAATGCTATCGATATTGTCGTCAGTCCGACCACTTGTCTTTCCACGTTGCAACAAGCGGTCAAGCATCACTTGCTCTGGACATTCGAAAAAGAGAGTGAATGCTGAAGGCACAATTTGCTCCTCAAAGACAAGCGCCTGGTCCATCTTCCGTGGGAATCCATCCACAAGGAAACGAGAGTTGCCCTTCTTGTGTTCTTCTGTGATTGCTTGTTCGAGCAACGCCACGGTGACTTCTTGTGGCACAATGGTACCTTCCCGAATACACTCTGCAATCAATCCACCGTACTTGGAGCCTTCACGCTTTTGTTCAGCACGCAACAAGTCACCAGCAGACAAATGAACAAAGCCCTTCTCTGCCACAAGCTTAGCACATTGGGTGCCTTTTCCAGAACCAGGACCACCCAAAACGAACACCACGGTCACCTCGTCCGGAGAGAACGTGGGCTTTTTCAATGGCTTGCCCAGGGCAGCTTCCTTATTGAAAGCAGCCGGGTTCTTAGCTGGCTCCACCATAGGCATTGGGTGGCTCTTGTTGTACACCAGAGCAACAATGGTAGTACCTATAGCCAAAAGACCCAATGCAGCGAGAATCTTTCCCTGGGAGGGAGAAGGAGGCGAAGGGCGACCTGAGGCAAAACGGACCCGGGCAAGGTTTCTGCTTCTGGCAAAACGGGCAAGCGGCGTCACTCTCACGGTTCTAGAGTACATGGTGAAGAAAGAAAAGTTGTGCGAATTGTTTCAGCCACGATATTGGGTGCAAAATAATCGGGACAAAGGGGTGTGCGAGGAGACAGAAGACAACTGGGCAAATGGCAACAACAAATGGATAAATATAATTGACTAGAACCAATTGATCAATTTACAGCTTATGTGGGATTGATGTTGAAATGTGATTAGGATTATCACCAGGATTTACTAATGTAGGACAATCGAGTTCTAGGGGCCGTGCATGGGAAGAGCTTTATTTATAGCAGAGCCTCGATCAGGGTATGACTTTCCCTCATAGAGATAGCGTGATTGCTAGAACTTGCTTTGTTAAGAGATTGCTCATTGGGGTTGCTCAATTGCTAATAATCACACCTAAGTGGTCAAGACGAGAAAAGAAATGTGCGACATGCGTAAAGAGCAATACTCTTCAAGCAAACTATCGTCATAGAACACCAAAGTGTGGGGAATGGGGTCCATGAAAGTTATGATGGCGGCAATGACAAAGATGAACATGATGCCACACTGACTACTCTAATACAAAAATATTAGGAAATGACGTTGATCTTTCAATCTGAGAGTAATACAATGTAGATCCTTCTGTACAGAAAACCCCAAGCGTCGCGGCTTCTAGTTATCATCTAGCAGCTTACAACAAGGATCATTGTGCCGAACATCCGAGATGTAGCCCGCACATTGCAAGACTCACAAGGTCGAAGTATTAAAAAAAGAAAGAAATACCGGATGAAACGATCAAGCTAAGGTAATAAAAGATCATTCTTGATTTATTGAGTGCTTAACGAAGACCGAGAAGACCATGATATTGAGTAGATTTCATACTAACCAAAAGCTATACATTTTATCTCACTGTAGAACCCGAAATTTCAAAAACACTATGGTAGTCAGGTTTAGTCATAATTGCTAATGATTACACCATGGGATGTCATATTTCAGAAAGAACACGTTCTATTTAGGTAAAGTCGGTGTAAATCAGCACTCGCCTGACAGAACTATTTCTCAAGCAGAGTCAGAGTCCTCGTACGTCTTCAACGCGGAATCGCCCACCCTGAAGTACTTGCCGTTCATTTCCTTCGTCCAGCCACGTACGGCTAAATTGGTATAGACTGTAGCAGGCAATTCTGGAGGCAGCAATTTCCCATTGGTATGCAAATCAACAAACCGCTGCAAGCTCTCGGGTGTCATGTTGGCTCCGAATTTTTCACGGATATCCTCTTGCATCGAAGTCGCCACAACACCAGGAGCAACAGAAATGGCGCCCACATTCGGGTTCTCTTCTGCAACCAGCATCATCAAATGATTGAGGGCAGCTTTGGAAGAGCCGTATGCGCACCACCCGAAATATGGCTTCTCACAAGCACCAGACGACACAGCCACAATTCTGCCATGGGATTTTTCCAAGTGAGGCAAAGCCGCAGCCACGAGATCCACAACAGAGAAAAAGTTGATGTCGTACAAACGGCGCCAGCGCGAAACGTCTGCTTTGGCTACGGTGTCTACCGGATCCAATACACCAGCATTGGCCACGACAGAATTGATGACACCAAAGTGGGAGATGGCCTCACGAACAGCACGAGCTGAGACTTCAGGATCAGTGACGTCGCCAGAGACCACCACTACACGAGATCCAAACTCAGCTGCGAGCTGATCCAAAGAATCTTTTGTACGAGCAACAGCGACGAGATTATGGTCCTTGGACTGACTCAAGTAGATGCGGGCAAGAGAAGCTCCGATGCCTGAAGTTAGTATGTGAAAACAAGGTGTGTGGTGGTAGACATACCTCTGGAGGCACCGGTCAAGATCATGGTGTGCGACATGGTTGAGAAGAATGTAGTTGATAAAGCGAAGTATGCGAAGTAGAACGATTCAAAGCACCGAAATATATAAATATGGTGTGTGCTGTTCAGAAAGTGCTCAGAATCCGGTCAAATAGCCGAGATTGGACGAAAAAGCCGGATTGGATGGATGCGCCGGAATGAAAGGATGTATCCGGAATTGAAGAGCGTAACGATATTGCTACATAATGAGCGCGCTTGTTGTCGTCCATGTCTGAACACTGTAGTACAAATATCGATATGAATGCAAACCTGTTGGTGGGGTCTATACCACTACAAGCAATTGAGTTCAAGGTGTATTATACTTGTCACTTAGTCCGATGCTGGATTGTACGTCTGGTGTTATAAACCTCGTGGAAATGTCTTAGTTCTTAAGTTAGATATGTGGCAGTTAGCCAGCAGAAGAGGTAGAAGGACAGCTTGGAGGTGCATCGTGGCTTGGAGGTGCATCGTGGTTTCTTGTATAAACTTTATCAAGTGAGACTGTCTAGTGACGTAAATATTCTGTATCGCACCATTGTGGATTTCCCATATCTGATTCGTTAGACAAATTCACGTTTCTTGGAACCGTTTCGCTGCCACTTGCTCTAATTCATGCATGTAAACTTTGATCTTTGTGTATTTTCGTCTTTGGCAGACTGGGCATTTGGATCATATTACACTTATACTAAGGGTGCTCACTGTAAAATATCGTATACGTGAATTATTGGGCAATTACAAATCCCTACGTATGGTTAGTCTTTTCAGTAGATGATAAATCAATTGACAAGTCAACTCTTTTAGCCAATACTTCCTTCTTCATCTCATAATAGATATAGTGCCAGTATCGAAAAGTGTCCGCGATATGCCCTACCAAAAGTTATCTCACCGGACAAAACAACACACACTCTCTAAGAGAAAGCACACTTCCACGCACGGATAACATAGGGAACTCATTTCCATTGCTTCACTTCAGCTAGAAGTTGACATAATACTTTGCTGCTCGAAAAGTTTTAGCCCATAATACATCTTACGACCAACCTCCCCATACTGCTCCTCCATGAACATAAACCCAGACTCGGCGAGGGATATTCCTTGCAAGAACGTTCTCATCTACGGATACTGCAAATATGAAAACAAGGGATGTGCATTTGCGCACCCAGCATCATCCAAGTCATCTACAATCAAGACAAACCTGGCTAATGCCTCTACCATAGCGACCGGAGACGCCACAGACGCGTCACCGCCCGCTGAGCCGAAAAGAAAGTTCAATATGAATACACCTTCGTTCCAGCCATCAGTCCTGGGTCTCACAAACAAGTTCAGTGCCCTTTCACCCAAGCTTAAAGAAATTCCAGTGTTTGTGCCCGCAAGCATGGAATCGAGTGAGAATCCAATTACACAGTCCCTGATAGCTAATGTATCGACTGCGACGAACTCCGGTAGCACAGGTGTACCTGGCGCGTCTGTAAACGCTTCAACTCCGGCGGAGAACAACTCTCCTTTTACGTCCCGAAAATTCAACGTATCCACGCCGTCCTTCACACCGTCCAATACAACTGAAGCGCCATTACTGCTGCCAGCAGCTAACTTTACGCTGCTGGCACCAACTCAACCGAAATTGGCAAATCCGTATGCGTCGTCCTCCGCAGCAGACTTCATGTACCACCACAGCCTGGGTGCTCTGGCTTACCCACTACATCACCATTTGTATGCACCTGCGCCACCACCGAGACTTGCGATGCCCTTAGGTCGTCATGAAACAAACGCTTCGGCTATGTTCATCCCTAATGATTTACGCGAACTCCTTACGCGAAAGAATGAGGCCACACTACAGACTATGCCTCATCTGACATTACCCGACCATGTGGGAGTGTACCATACTTTGGTACCAATTGATTCATCATTTGACAATGTTTCCAAAGAGTACCACTTGCCCTCTCACGTCTACAAAGTCTTGTCCAACGCTGATGGACTCCCGTATGCCATGCGCCGCATTGACTATGGCACCCTGTTGCGGATTGTCAACGAGTTGCCCTTCCGCACAGTTAAACGATGGAGATCCGTGAAGAATCCCAACGTGATCCATCTACAAGATGCTTTCACATCCGTTGCATTCAGCACGCAAGGAGAGCCGTCCCTTTGTCTCGTTTATGATTACTATCCATTGGCCGACACGCTACTGGAAAGACATCTTAGCCGAAAGTTGGGTAGTAAATTAGAGCCCGTGACGGAGGACCTCCTTTGGACATATGCCATCCAAATTACTGGCGCCCTACTTGACATACATCAGGCTGGTCTTTATGCGGGCTCCTCGATTTCTCTTAGCAAGATCTTAGTAACTAACAAGAATAGAGTGAGGCTTGGTGCTGTTTGCGTCGATGATATATTGGAGTTTGAAAATTTGGACTCAGAGCGCAACGAAATAGGCTCCGAAGCTGTTGTTGAAAAGTTACAGCTAGGCGATGTCATACGCTTTGGGAAAATAATACTTGATCTCGCTGCGACTACGCTTCCTGCTGGTTTGCGAAACGGTTCGATAGAGGAGATGATTGACAATTTGCTGCGTTCATCATCAATATCCTTTTCAGGCGAATTTTTGGAGACGCTTCGTGTGCTTAACAGTGCAGAGTCTGAATTCAGCTTGATAAATTTCTACACGCGATACCTCTCCCAGAGAGCTCTTAAACTTATCAACGGTTTGCAAGATCTGACAGACTATTACGAGGGCCAGCTTCTGTCCGAGTTAGAAAACGCTCGTTTATTCAGACTTATGACGAAAATTGATTATCTACTCAGCCAATCAGACAAAGAGGACGAGGTGAACGGCAACCTTTTTGTTATCAAATTATTCAGAGATTTTGTCTTCCAGACCACTGACGAAACAGGAAAACCAAAAGTAGACTTGTCTCGCGTGCTAGTCAACTTGAACAAGCTCGATGTAGGGGTGGATGAAAAGATCTTACTAGTGTCGAGAGAGGAAGACAGTTGCTTAATGGTTAGCTACAAGGAGATCAAAGACATCATGGATCAGACGTTCCGCAACATCTTCAGGTAGATGATGCAAAGACAAAACCCGAGGGGAAAATTAAAAAATAGAAAAAAAAAAAACGTGAAAACATTTAATACTAGTAGGCACATACCCTTTTAGTCACACCATCATCTTCACTTGCGTGCTTCGTTGCATATCTAGGCGCATACTTTAAAGAAGAGTCATTGCGAAATCGGTCATTAACCACTTATGAGTAATGCGCGCCTTGGTACTACGTGACTACCCAACCAAAATATGGGAACTCCGGTAAATGAAAGAACAATAAGACCTGAGTACAAACTTATCCCCGCATTTATAGGCAACGTAAGAGGAAAGCAACTACTTTCTCCTAATTAGTACAAATGTGGATCTCTTGAGGTGAAGCGCTGAGAAAAAACGCCACACCGTAGCAAAAGGCTCCTCCTGCACATTGTGAATCATTCATGACTAAATGTATATCTTATCGGGGAATGAGTAATTTTCTGGGGGACATACACAGGAACGGCTTCTGTGGGTCACCTATATAAATATGCTCGACCCCAAAAGCCACACCAAGCAGTGTCTACACGGCAATCTCCTTTACCAAACAAACATTTTACCCTTCCCTTGACTTTATTGGCAAGAGCAGTGGAAGCAACAAGTCATAATCTCCGCATTTTCTACATTTTTTTTTATATCTGGCGTTTTTTATTTGGGTATCTAGACGAACTTAGTCCGGCGGTTTTATCTTATCAAGAATTTTTATACTGAATTTTTCTGTTCCATTTCCATTTTCAATTTCCTTCCCATCCATTTGGTGTGATTATACTGGCTGGCCATATCACCCAACCCACAAGAGCCTGGAACCAAAGCTCTTTCATTTAATTTCTTTTGTCCAATCTTCTCCAGTTCGTTATCATTAAAAATGTCTTCTTCTAATTAATTTAGTCGAAGCAAGTGATTGGTTTAAGTTGTGCAAAAGTTTTTTAATTTCATCCCTTTTTATTTTGTGGTTCTTCCTTAGTATTGGTCCATGTCAACCATGACTCCAGAGAATTCTGTGTCGCCCCAATACAAAGAGGAAACACCTTCAACACCTTCAGAACATCATTATCCAAACCAGTTGAAGTATTACAATGATCATTTGAACAAGAGTCAATTTAATTTGATTTTGATAAACTGCGCTTTGAACTTGCTTAAGCTTATCTACCCAGAACAACAATGGGAAGAGCACAAGTTAAGATTCTTTATCATTGAGGTGTTGAGAAGATCCAAAACTTCCATCCAAACATTGCAGATTTGCTGCTACTACATGTTTAGGATCGTTAACAGTGGGGTTCCAGCTACACCTTCATGCCCCAAAAAATTGTTTTTGGGTTTGATCATCTTGTCCTCCAAATTCAACCAAGACCACAACTACTCTTTTAAATCGTGGCTCAAAATTTGTGGCTGCAAGACGGAAGACGACTCGAGCTTAAACTTGAAAAAACTTCAACAAACAGAAGTTGAATGTCTTGCCCTTCTTGACTACAATCTTTACATTAACTCTTCAAAGTACGAAAATTGGTGCAACGTTTTGTTGATCTTTGGTTATGACTTCATCTCGCTTCATGAAGTTAATAACGGAGAGCTAACATGGTGCAATTTTGAGCAAAGTGCTCAGAAGTTGTCTCGTTGGCGTACGTTTTTGACCCATTTGGACGATAAACAATTGAAGGAAGCAAATGTTAATTTCAAGGAATATTACGCCAACCAAATTGGATCAAAAGTGGTCCTCACCACTTCGCAAAAGGTTAATCTGTTGTTTTCTAAACGCAGCTATGACGATGAGTCAACCTCTGCCAAGAAGATTTGTGCAGCAAAATAGGTGCAATATATACTTCATCTGCAAATTGTGCTATGTAATCTTCACTGATACTTGTTTAGGATTACACTACTAATGTTAGCGAATGTTATGTATAATAAAACAGGATATGCTTGGGAGCCACAGTTGTAAGAGGGACACAACGTGAAACCCGAAGAAGATAGTATTACAAAGTTTGTAAGAAGGAATCACGCGGAAGCAGAAACGAACGGAACGTCCGAAGTAGAACCTTTAGTAATAATGTCTTGCATAGATTCTTTTGCGTTCTCTGCCGTAATCTGAGCCTTCTCCTTGTAAGGCGAAGCTTTCTCTTCCACATAAGTTTGTGTGGTATCTTTCAAAGGCTTAATGTAATCGTCATTGACTGATTTGAGCAAAGAAACTCCAGTGTTGATGGAGGCTGAAGCCACCTTAGCGTAATAATTTTGTTCGTTTGCAGCAGAATCGAACTCTTTGTTGTAAGTAGATATGACAGTATTGGAGAGATCGTTCGACTTTGAGGAAATCAAGTGCTTTGATCTGTTCAAGGTATCGTGGACAATTTCAATTGACTTGTAAATCTCATTTGATGCCTCTGCTTGCGCTGATTCTCCAGCATCTTTTGCCTCCTTGACTTTAGGCAATACTTTATCAACCGTGTTCGATGCGTAATCGTTAATGGGCTTCAAATAGGATGACACTGTGTCTTCACCTTTCTTTTTGTATGCCCCAGCAATGCCCTGAGCTTTCTTCTTATACTCGTCTCCGACTTGCTTGTATGTGGAAACATACTCATCTCCCTTCTTTTTGTACTCTGCCAACACAGTTTCCACTCGTTTCAAAATAGCCTCAGTTATTGAGAGCACGCTATCAACAACAGATAAGACAAGACCGTCAAAATTGTTGTCAGCAAAAACCAAAAACCGGGTAGCAAACGGGATGTAAATGATAATGTTGGAATAGATAAAGTTTGTCAAAGCAGTAGCGTACAAGTATACTGTATTCACTAAGGGAAGCGAAAAGACAATAGAAAGAATCTTTTGCACCAAAGGATACTTCTTGATATGTTCAAGGGACTTGGAAGAAAAGGGTTTGGTCATGGCAGCAGGTTACAACTAATTTATGAGGATGAATAGAAAGCAAACTGCTTGTACAAATGAGCTATGGGAATAAAGAAAAAAACGACGAACTACGAGGAGTAAGAGATGCCACAATATTTATAACGGGAGATTTATTACGAAACAGGAGATGAAAGATGGTGCGCCCTGAACCTGTATTATCAGGATATGCATTACCCTAACCAGAATCATCAGAGGTCAATGCGACGAGGAAAGAATCGACATAAACAGTAAATATACCACGAGATTGACAGATTGTAGTTTACATTTTTGAAACGGTATTGAAAGCTAAAAATACATCAAAGTCATCCCGACTTTCCCGCCGGAGCATATAGCGTAGGTTCATTGCACGTTTATTGCAACTAAAGACAGAGAAGTGTTTGATTGTTTTAAATTACAGAAAGTAGAATGTTGGAGTGCCTCTTGATACAATTTGGAGCCAATTCCGATTAGCTACAAGCCCCTATGCGCAACGTATAACTTATCGATAGTTTTGTTTTCTTGACTAAACCTTGTACCAGTTGAATATTTTTTTGCTTTTCTTTTCTTTTCTTTACGTTTCTTTTATAATTCCGTGAGAACTTGCCTCCGTATTCACGTATGTTCTACCCTTCAGAATCTGTATCCGTGTAATTCGACAGTTCTAGTCTAAGGGGGTTTCTCATTTTATCTCTCTTTGCAGTATTCTGAAGTAATCTCAACATACTATATGTCTTCGCGCGATAAGCAAATAAATTGATGGATGATTTACGAAAGTCCCTTTTTTCATGTTGCTTTCATTTTTTGCACTAATCCAAAGAAGAAAATCAACCTCGGTGATCACATTAGTTGGTTCTTCTTCCTCTAATTGGACTAATGGACTAACTAGTGTAATCCAAATGGTTTCAGGGAAGAAGCGGGCGTGCATTAGATTGCTTGAAATTATCCCGGTAGTAGAGGTGCATAGAGGAGCAAGCATGTGCAAAAGTCGCCACGACTTTCAAATATAGTCGCTGCTTCTGAATAAACAGATATCTAGTAGCACTAAAACCCGCCTATTTCTTTTCTTCAAATTTGCCTCCATGCATTTACGACAGTATTACTCTACTTAGAAAAACACTAGAACACTTTTATTGAGTGTTTGAGGCGCTATAGTCAAATAATATATGCAGCTTCCCTTGATAACTAGATTCACGCCCAAACCTGGCGTACGTTCACGTCATCGCCAGTCTTCGGCACAACAGTTTGGCATGCTGTTTGGAAACTGCATTCAGAACACATTTTACTTCACACAGCCGGCACAAAATATACATCGCGGAAATCCGCTCTCTGGGGCATACGGAACACACATGAGCAGACATAGCAGGAGTCCATTACACCAATGGACTGGATGCCATTACAAGTAAACCCGTATCTGGTCATGAGAGAATAGAGCAGCGCTTCTTATTGTTGCTTGCACTCTTGAGGATTTTCCTTTGGGCCAGGTTCGTTGATGTCATCGTCGTCGTCATCGTCAACATCTTCGCTGTCAAACTCTTCTTCATCTTCCTCAGCAAAATCTTCAGGGTAGTCCAAGCCAACAGCGTCACCTGTAAACCAATCAATGGCACGTGGAATCAACCTGTCCTTGATCTCCTCACCCAATTGATAGTCCAATTCCAATCTTTCTTCCAAGTCTGCGTCTTCCTCGTCATCTTCTTCCTCTTCTTCCTCTGCATCAGCCTTTGGTGGCTTTGGTGGATCGAAAAAGTTGAAGAAAGACTCTGTAGGTGTCAACTTCTCTATAGTACGTGTTTGCTTGGTTGTTTTGTTTCTTTGCTTTCTGCGTTCGATATTGATAGTCACATTCTTTTCCTTGGACTTCCAGTTAATCTCACATCCATCGGCATGGTCGTAGACAAAGTCACCAGAGTAACCCAATTCGGCTTGATAGTGGTAGGTTTTGGTCAAAACCAGGTTGCTCAAGTATGGGTTTTCCGAGAACTCGAAAATCAATTCGAATCCTGGAGTGCTTAAGTACTCCATGCGAATATCCTTCAAGTACTGCAACACTTCGCTATCTCTTTCTGTGATAGCCTCACTCACGGTACTCAAATTCTCCAAAGCAGTCAACCAGAAGTTAGGAATACCCTTTGGTGCGTCACCCTCCTCTGCTTCTTTCTCCTCCTCTTCTTCATCCTCTTCATCTTCATCCTTCTCTTCGAGTTCTTCTCCAACTTCGATTTCTTCTGGAGTAGGTTCTTGCTCACCATTCACAATGGCCTTTCTGCGCTCGTACAAAGGTTCGTACTTGCTAAAGTACTTTTTCTCCAACTCCAATAACTCCTTTTGGAACTCAGCTTCCAACTTCATTTGCTGTTGTTGAATGGCCTTCAAACCTGAAACTCTTTTCTTCACAGCCTTAGGTAATTGGTCAATATATCCACTTTGTTGGCCTACCAAAGTGCCCAATTTACCTTGAATCATCGACAATAACGCTGGATTGTTAGCCAACTGTTTCGTCAAGTTATTCTCATCTTCTTCTGTGATAGTGTTAACACTGGGAAGCTGCTGCTTCAAATACAGATTTGCCACGCTGGATGGTGTGTTCTGGGGGGTTGGAGCTTTTGAAATATCTCCGTGTTTTCTGATTGGTTCCGACATTGTTTCTCTAAGATGAGGGAAAGAAGATCTGTTGCAGAGGATAATTTGCTCGATCGTTTAAAAAAGAAACGCTTCGTTCGTCACGTGGGTGGGCGGCGAGTGTGTGCCTTTACATTGAAGGCCGAGAAGGGAAAAAACTAATATAGTGTACATAATGAAAAATATATTGGGAAAACAATAGTTATAGAAGAAATGAAGTTGATTATTCAACGCCCAATACGGACTGTTTAGAGCTCAAACGAAGCAGTCATTACCATATTCGTGCTTTCGGGAATTTCATCATACTTGCCATCCAAATATAATTCGATGTCATGTTTTCGCTTTTCCCATTCCTGCACACGATCCAAATTAGCCTGAATATCGCTGATTTCGTTATCAATCGACTTCAAGTTCTCCTCCGATGTCAAGTCGTGGAAAAGCCATTCGTGATTTTCAGACGTATCCCCTTTGATCTCCAACACGTAGTCATGGTATTTCATCAATAAGGGCCTATGTGAAAGCGTAATGAATGTGATTTTTTTGCTCTGAAGAAGTTCAAAAAGATAATCTTCAATATCAGTACTCACTGCGTTAGTGAATTCATCCAAAACCACATATTTGGGGTTAGCAAAGAGTACGCGAGCGACACTCATTCTTTGCTTTTCCCCACCGCTGAATACATCCTTCCAATCCTTCTTCACATTGAAGTTTCCTTCTCTGGTTAAAAGATACTCCAATTTCACTTCCCTCAATATGTGATACAAATGATCATCATTGTACCCCATGCTCAACATATCGTCGTACGAAAAAGGATATATGATTTGGTCTCTCAAGTTTCCATTTGTGAAATACGTTTTCTGAGGCAAGTAAAATATCTCCTCGTCGCTAGGCTTTGATAACAAACCATGATAAATAGGCCATAACCCAGCCATAATGCGGGCAATCGAAGTTTTTCCACATCCATTCGACCCCAAAATCAAAAGGTTTTTACGTTCCTGAACTTGGAAATTCAACTTGTCGATCAATAGAACACCTTCAGACCCTTCAGTGCTAGGTATAATGACGGGAATGCTTTCAAAGCGGATTCCGTTACCGTAGTTTCGTTGAACTGTTCCCTTAAGGTCTGCAGCACCATACTTAGATCCAAAGGCAAAAACCGGCGAGTGGCTCACATGTAAGTTGGTCAACAACATAAATACTCGGTTGGTGTAACCTGTAAGTTCCGAAACATCTTTGATAGAGTACATGAGCCGCGAACCAGCGTCAGCTAAAGACAACATCAATCTTTTGTTGATGATAAACTGCCTCATGTTCTGGCGCTCATCAACAGGTTTATTACCTTTAGGTATTGGTTCAATAAGCTCGCCTTCGTCTTGGTGGGGTGTCTCGGAAGAAAAGAATTCTTCCATAAAAACTGGCAAACAAGCAAAGACGTATCCCCAAGCAGACCACGTGTACTTCAAAACATAATCTTCAATAATAGAATAAGAGAAGGAAATATTGATTTCCTTCGAAACATGACCCATAAGCTCATTGAAAGTCTCTCGCAACTTTGCTTTCTCGATTTTTGAGCCTTTATAAAATCCGATTTCTTCGGAGTTAGATATGAGATTGAGATGTTCGTTATAGTACTGACCTTCCAACTGAGTTCTTTGGGATGAAAGTTTGCCAAAAGAAGGGGTGAATTTTTTCAAGAGGACAGCTGTAGCGAAATAATTGGCAAAAATGCCAACAATAGCACCTGTCCCCAAGTTATCTCTCAAATAAACTGAGAAGAATACCAAGTCAATTAATGGTTTACCCATACTTGAGAAGAGACCACAAATGGAGTCACAAAATTTTGCCACATCATTAGTGATGTATTGGTCAATATTCTGAATATCATTCGAATTCAACAGAATTTTGTAATATGCCATTACTTTATCCAAGTACATGTCATGGATGTACCGGGTTAAGTTTGTCCGAAAGCCCAATGAAAGGCGATTCGTAAGGTATTTGATGGCTGCATTGGTATATGACGCTGGGAACGCAATGAGAATCCAATAAATTAAATCTCTAACGAATTTTCTGCCGTTTGCACTAATAATATTCTTAACAATCTGGCCATCGAGTTTGGCAATGATCAAAGAAAGCCAAGTGCGGAGAACCAAGAAAAAACATTGCGAAAGTAGCAAGTATGTGTTTTTTGAAGCGAATTTAGGTATCAAGATTCTCCAAATGATAATTAGCTGGTTCAAAAAGCGCGAGTTGAACAAGTTATTTTGCAGTTTCAACTTTTGATCTATATGGAAATTCTTGTATAGATACTTGTCAGCAGCATATCTATCCATATTTGGCTTTGGAATAATGATCCGTGAAGTGCCATTTTTTCCTTTCGGAATGTAAATCTCTCGAGAACCATTTTTTAGTATAGTCGAAGATTGCCGGATGAGAAGGGGGCGACGAGCCAGTCTCTTATCTTTCAAATCTCTAATCCAGGTAATGAAGGAACGTAGAGCAAAAAAGGTTCCGATACCAAAAGTGGACACAACCGTACCAATAAAGAGGATGACCGGTCGACTCTGATAATTGATGGAGACTTGGTTGTCTTTGTATACGAGCACAAACTCGCGAAGAAGAGATAGCAACTTTCGAATATCTTCTCTCTTATAGAGCTTAAGCTTTGATACTCGATTCATGGTTTTTCAGCGGTAAGAAGAGAGACTAGCAATGAGCCATAATGACCATGTAGTCGCGAATACTACCCCACATTATCTTCCGAGGGTGTGCCGGATAATTTAAATGGCAAATAATAACCTATAAGCATGAGAGTATCCATTTAAGAAAATGCAAGATAATATAGAAGTATATCAAATGGATGAACTATCAAAAGCTTATGGTGAAGTTGAGTATTTTAGGTTTGATTTTTCGACTTTACAAGAGGGGGAAAAAATCAGGTGCACGAGAAGAAATAAAGGTGCCGCAACTGTCAATCAAAAAAAAAAAAAGTCATTCTTATATACTGGTTAATAAGGAAGAGCAAAACAAGAAATCCAAGCAATGGTTTCTTTTCAAAGAAACAAAGTTCATGCTGGGAAGCTAAGCCTCTAGTAAACCGTAAAAAAATCAAAGAAGAGTTTATTTGAAGAAGCATGCAAATCGAAATAGAGAGGGTTCGAAGTAGGATAAATTTGAGGATCACTGTCATTTCTACAACACGATAAGTTGTAGCGATCATATCTTCATGTATCGTCTTGTTAGTCTAGTCAGCAAATAGTTGAAGCTCGGAGTATCAATAAGGCTATCAGAAGAAAATGAGCTCTGAAAGCAACTCGAATCCATGGCATAGACTGAAATTGTTTTCGGGTTCATATCTACACCAAATGAACATGCTTTGTATTAGAATCCTATTTCTTCATATGGGACGAAACGCATGCCCGGAACAACTGGAATTCTTTGGCACAAGCGTCTTTTGAAATATTCGTATAACATTTGAGAACACACAGCCCATAAGCTGCACCGAGATCGGCACATTTTGCGCTGGCAGACATGAGTCTAGCCGCTGGCCTAACTTTTTGCGCCATGGTGGAGTTGAAGATGAGAGATGGGTCGCGGAAATGTGTATACAAAGCAACAGTAGGAACATACGCAAGTAACATCTACAAACCATCAATGCAATCGATCAACACAACCTGTGCTTGAACATGTATAAATTCAAACCATGAATGCGATATATCTTGAAAATGTTTGAGCACAGTGAATACGATAGGTTTTGGCAATGATTGAGCACCTGTCTCGAGACAAAGTTGCATTTGAGTAGCCTGTTCGAAGAGACAATCTGCGGCGATGAAAAAGATGATGAGCATTGATATCAATTGGTGTCTTCTGGCTACTACAATATGCCAACATATTGGATCTTAATGACGGATGATGGGATTTTTCATCTCGTATGCAAATGATCTATATTCAGCATCTATTTGGTGTGTACATCTCCACGTCTATAATGTCTGTATCAATCGGAGTTCCAATATTTCTAATCTGCATCCGATTATGAGTTTCTATTTTTCCTCGCTCCTGTTCTCGCTTTACAAGAGCTGCTCCGCCAGATAGACCAACTTCATTGCTTGTTCCATAAACATCAACGTCAAAATTGAATGTGGACCGATCCGAAGCAATTGCGCCCAAAAACCCTTGTAAAGCGCCCAAGGACCCTCTGTCTTGATGATTTTTGCAAAACAATCCGCAGGTCCCTTATACAAGTCGCCCTTCTGGTTGTACAATCGAGTCAAGACAACGTCCCATGGGTTCATTACTATTGCCACTCCAAGCCCGGCCATAGATGAAGATACAAAGTGTAATCCAATGGAACCATTCTCCATCAAGTTATGGTTCAACAAGTAGTTTTTGGTCAAGTTGTACACCGGCAATTGAGCCGAAGAGCCTGCTCCCGTACGCAAGACAGCAGCGTCAACACCCCGGAACCAACCGCGTACACCCTCAGCAGCATAAATCTGGCGAAATCCATCCAAAACACCTTTGTAGTAGGTTTGTTGGCCCACGCTGACCTGCAACTTGGAACTGGCCTTGTTATAAGACTGCATCCTCGTCTTGATTAGGAAAAGCGGATTGGCAATCACAGCTCCCGTACCACCAGAGACAAAACCTGCCAACACATTGATAAGCAAGTTCTGCGGAATCTTACTAACATCGTCCGAGTAGTCGGCCGGATGGAGCAACTGTGTCAAGTATTTTCGAGATGGCTCATAGAGACCAATACGACAACCATTGAGTCCCATCTGGTACCAATAGCCGCATACCAAACCTTGTTGCAATCCCCGTATTCCTTCGTTTTTGTAAATCACAGCGAAAGCCTGAAGCGGGTTTGTGTACAAGCGGGGCGCATTGGACATCTTTGTAAGTTCACCTTGCAATTGCATCCGGGTTTTGATAAGCTCGATGGGGTTTGTAAAAGTTACCGCCCCACACGCAGCAATTCCTCCTGCAAGGAAACCGCCCAATGTTGACACCTCTTGGGCGAGCGACTTGTGTGGCTTTTTAGTCATGGATAGAAATGAGAAGAAAGCGTTATCAAGCCGATTTCAGGTGAGTCAGATACAAGCGAGTGCGAAAAATTTGATATCATAGAACAATGATTGAAGCTAATTGTTTGAATGGGTTCTCATGGACGTAGTCTAGGCTTTGTAGCAGTTTGGAAAAGGTGAAGATAAAGTGAATAAACAAAAAAACTACAAAAGGAAATAAGTACGAATTCATTATTTTTCATGTTACGTACTGATTAAGGTAAAATTCATCAGGAAACAGCTTAAAGTTAGAAATATGGATTTCGTAAATGTGGAAAATCCTCATCTGCAAACGCAAGCGATAAAGACCAGATGTCACTACATTTTACATAACATCAAATTTTGTCTCATTAGTGACATTGATCTTTGTTTTCTTCGGTCCATGCTGACGATACTACGTTTCCTTGCATGATGCGCGAAATCTCTCTTATCTTCTTAGTTTAACCATGGGATATCCTTCGCCTTTACGTACTAGCATACGTAAACTCTCTCCAAATGTTGTTACAGTGTCATGTCCTTTCTCTATCAAAAATAAGGCTGACGTTGGAAATCGGATGACGTTGATCAAGTACGATGGAGATGTTGTTGTTTTCTCTCCTATTCCATATGGAGAATACATGAACGAAGCTTTTGAGGCATTAGGTGGACCCAATTTAAAACCAAAGTACTTGGTGATTGTCAACTTCCAACACAATTTGGCAGCTCCGTCATTCAAAAAAGAATATCCGGACATCAAGATAATCGCAGGGGAAAATGTTGAATTGGGACCAGAATGTCCTGTTTCACTCAGATTAACTAGTGACATGGGCAATCGCTTGCTTAAAGCTGAAGATTTGAGACAGAAGTGGGGCGTCGATGAAGAATGGTGGTGCAATTTGGAGCTCTGTTATTTGACTAACCACAAGAACAAGGATGTGGTTATGTACGAGAAAACGTCTCGCATCTTAATTGAAGGTGACGTCGTGTTCAACATGGGTGTTCCAGACGAAAATGACTCCTTTGAGCAATACTCACCTGCTACCGGTTACCGAGAAAAGCACTTTCCTTATACTGGATGGTCCTACATGTTGAGGTTTGTCAATGCTAACAGCTTTCTAGGACCATGGTTATTTTCTCGTTTGTCGAACACTAAAACAGAAGGCGGTAGAAATGCAATTAAATTGTTGTATGAAAACTGGGATTTTGAGACAATAGTACCATGTCATGGAAATGTCATTTCAAAAGACGCGAAGATTGTCTTTAAGAAAGGATTTAATCTCTGAAACAGTTATCTTTCCCTCAAGCATTAGGTTTTAAGTGACGTAGGAAATTCTCTATTCAATGCATATGCTCTTTACGATACTTTAGATTATTAATGTACTAACATCTAGTTCAGAGCGCGAAAACTGAAGCGAACAAATTACGAATTTGAAGACCCTACTCAAAACACTTTGTTGCCACCATGCTTAGAAACAATCGAACCAGCCTAAATCGCCATCTCCAACGTCGATTAATGGCAACTTTTTCTCAGGCGGAAACTTTATCCAAGTATCCAGTGGGTCTTCTGATGCATGGGTTTTCCATCGAGAAAGTTCAGCCAGTGCCCGAATTCTCATTAGTGGCAGTCAAGTTGAAGCATGGACGCACTGGCCTGGAACATTTGCATTTGGATGCTCCTATGGACAAGAACAATGTCTTCTCTGTCGCTTTGAAAACTAATCCGCCAGATTGTACCGGTGTGCCTCACATATTAGAACATACAACATTATGTGGCTCTTACAAGTATCCCGTGAGAGATCCCTTCTTCAAGATGTTGAACAGGTCCCTCAGTAATTTCATGAATGCTATGACTGGCCACGATTATACTTTCTACCCCTTTGCCACCACGAATAGAAAGGATTTCAGCAATTTGATGGACGTATACTTATCGTCAGTGTTCGAGCCATTATTGTCTTACGACGATTTTATGCAAGAAGGCTGGAGATTGGAGCAATCAGATTTGACTGACAAGAAGAGCCCGATCGAGTTCAAAGGAGTGGTTTACAATGAAATGAAGGGCCAGTACTCCAATTCCAGCTACTTATACTGGATCAAATATCAGGAGGCCATTTATCCATCGTTGAAGAATTCTGGAGGAAACCCTGCTAAAATTCCAGACTTGAATTATGAGGATCTTATCGAGTTTCATTCTCTGAACTACCATCCATCGAATGCCAAGACTTATACGTATGGCTCATTTCCTTTGGAGGAACATTTGAAGAGCTTGAACGAATTTTATCAGCCATTTGGTGCTCGCTCTACAAAACCGGTGATCAAGCCATGTATTTTTGAGCAACAACCAACTGTCAAGCTCCACAATGTGGAGGTTCCAGGTCCTATCGATACCATGTCATCCAAGCCAACCGAAGAACAATACAAATCTTCTTTGACGTGGTTCTTGGGAAACCCATTAGAGGAGGACAGACATTACGAAGTCTTCAAATGGAAAGTGTTAAATTCGCTTCTCTGTGATGGCCACAATTCGCCATTTTACCAAGAATTAATCGAGACTGGATATGGAGAAGACTTCTCACCAAATTCTGGCTTGGATATGACGACGTCTATGCTCAGCTTCACAATTGGACTTAATGGATTATCAAAGACTAAAGTAAATGAACTAGAGTCCAAAATTAAAGATATTGTGACCGATAAGGTACTCCCTGAACTCACGAAGAAGGAAAAGAGTGTGTTTCATGAAAGGGTTCAGGCTATTCTTCACCAGTTAGAATTGGGATTTAAAAAGCACAAGCCAGACTTTGGCTTGGGGCTCTTAAATTCCATTGTCCCATCTTGGGTAAATGGACAGGAGCCTGTCAAATCATTGCAAGTCCAGTTCATTTTAAACAGATTTAAGGAAGACTACGAAGAAAAGGGACTAGTCCTCTTCGAAGATATGTTGAAGTCAAGCTTATTGAACGAGCAAACTCAAAGATTCAACTTTACTATGGCTCCTCAAGAGTCATACAATGATGCTTTAGTGACAGAAGAGGAAGCGAGACTTGCACTGCGTGTAAACCGCCTTAACGAAGAAGACAAAGAAGTGATTTTTAAGCGCAGCCAAAAGCTTCTTGAGAAGCAAGCTGATTCAGGTGATGTTTCTGTTTTACCTACGTTAACACTTGATGATATTCCCAGACAAGGTGACATGTACAAGTTATCTTTTAGCTCTCTTTCCCACGACGGAGACACGATTCAGAAACGAGTTGTCAATACAAACGACTTAGTTTACGTTTCTGCGGCAAAGAACTTATCATTCCTTCCACAGAGACTCTTGAAGTACTTACCATTATTCAACTCATGTTTGACGAACCTTGCTGGAACCGAGAATATTCCTATTACGGAGTTGGAGAACAAAATCCAACAAAAGACAGGCGGACTTACTTTTTCTGCAATGGCAAAAACTGATCCTTATGATATTGGTAAACCACATGTCAAGTTCGTGATGTCAGGTATGGCTCTCAAAGAGAAATCTGAAAATATCTATGAATTATGGTTTGAAATCTTAAACAACACCATGTTTTCGGCAAATGAAGCTGTATTAGACAAGTTGCAAACTTTGATCAAAAATTTGGGACAGAACCAAATGAACATGATTGCTGATAGGGGCCACTCATACGCCAATTCCTACAGTAATTCTCAACTTACTCCTACAAAATGGATAAACGATTTGTTGGGAGGTGTGGAACAGGTGAAGTTTGTCCTGGAAATGAACAAAAAGTTAGATGAGAATGGCAAAGAATATTTGAAAGAGGAAATTTTACCCATTCTTCAGGAAATCCAAACATTGATCACAACAGGTTCCACTGAAGGCTTGAACAAAGGCTTCAATTACAATATTGTTGCGGACAAGGTTTCAGTCGCCGAAAACGTAAAGTTGATCGAGAAATTCAATGAGAGAATGCTCACTAGTTCTGGATCTAAGTCACTTGCAAATGAACTCCAAAAGTTGAAGATTTCTGCACCTACTTTGAGTCGGACAATTTTAAACTTACCATTTCAGGTTGGATATGCATCGTTGGCCCACACTGGTGCTGCTTACAGTACGAAAGAAGGAGCTGCTCTTCAAGTCCTCTCTCAAATTGTTACTTACAAACACTTGCATTCTGTAATAAGAGAGGCGAATGGTGCTTACGGAGGAGGACTTAACTATGATGGTTTAGGTGGAACCCTCAACTTTTACTCTTACAGAGATCCAAACGCGATAAAGTCTTCTGAAGCCTTTGCATTAAGTTATGCTAACGCGAAGAAAAACTTGATGGACGGAAAGTGGGATGCTAAGGCGTTGCAGGAAGCGAAATTGGCAATCTTCCAAAGTGTTGATGCGCCTAGCCACATTTCAAGTCAAGGCTCTGGTCTTTTCTTGGAGAATATTACGGAAGAATTACGCCAAGAGAGAAGAGAAAACTTTCTTGACGTTTCCCTTGAGGACTTGAAGAATGTGAATGAGAAGTACTTGGGCCATGCGGAAAACCAAGTTTTCACTGTCATTGGTGATACCAAAATCTTAGATGCTGGAAAAGGGTGGGAAGTTAAAAACTTCTAAACAGCTTTCCAGCTACTAGTTACTTGTATATATATGGATAAATCAATTTGTCCGACCGACCTTTATTTGAAATGGATATGTACATGGAAAAAAATTATATCATGAAAGCCAGGTTATGGTTGCTGAAGAGATGAATTAAACACGGTGACTTCTGTTGTAGTCCTTTGCCACCAAGTCTGGCACTTTCCTCTTCTTCTCTTCAGTAAAAAGACAATGTCTCTTTGCTCTAGGGTCATATAAGATCAAATTGAGTTTCTGGGTATGTCTTGGAATCTTGAACCACTTTTCATAACCAGTCTTTGCCGCGGAAACGAGCTTGACCATCGTATGGGTCGTTTTCGCTTTTGCTGCCATGGTGGGTGTAGTTGAAGTGTTGAAGAGCTCGGATCGAAAATTTGTGAGTAGAGACCCGTACACCAAAGTTACTTTCAAGCATGACTTCAGCTCCCTCTATAAGCAAGACTGGGTAAGAGCAGGTACGCGTAAAAGATTTAGTGATATCTGAGATAAGCATTGGAAGTAAGTAGCTAATGTAATTGTTAGAACTGGGTATTCTATGTTCAAGTTATAGCTGACTTCCAGTTCAATTTGGCAGTTAGGGCCTTCCTTCCATATTACTTTCTACGTCTTCTTTGAAAAGAGAAGAACCATTTTGAATGATCCAACAAAAAAGTAGATACAGACGTAAAAGTTGTCCAACAACACGAAGAAAGAAGTGTCAAGGTGGACCCCGGCTTGCATGTAAGTTGAATCATTTTTTTTTTTTCGTTTCTCCGTTGCGCGTCCTAAACACGAGTGGCCGAATTCCTGTCTATTTTACTTTCATCAACACATAAAATGATTTGGAACTTGTGGTTCGCCATCACTTTTGTGATCCAGCTTTCTGCTGCTTTGCTCGTTGAATTGCCAGCTCTTGAAAAAGCTGAGCCTGTTTGTATCCGTGACTTTATCGGTCAAGATCAATTGGTAGTGGTGAATGTTAAGACCAGTGGTCGTTCAGGAGACGGCCAAAGATTGCAGATGGTTATCAAAGACACTATGGGAAACATTCTTTCCAAAAGAAATGAAGTCAATAAGGATGTGAGAGTTTCGTTCACCACTTATGATGCTGTTGCTGTCGACATTTGCTTCACCAATATTTTGGAAAGAACAAACAACCGCAGAGTCTATTTGAGCAGAGAAGTTGAGTTGGAGGTCGAGTCAGGCTCATCCGCTAGAGATTGGAATGCTGTTCAGGCAGCAGAAAAGTTGAGACCTAACGAAATCGAATTGAAGAAAGTGGAAGAATTAGCAAAAGAGATCTCTCACGAGTTGAAGTATTTGAAGGCCAGAGAAGAAAGAATGAGAGACACAAATGAGAGCACAAACTCTAGAGTTAAGTATTTCTCCATCATTATTGTGCTTTCCTTGGTTGGCTTGGGCGTCTGGCAAATTCAATACTTGAGACATTACTTCAAGGTCAAGCACATTATCTAAACTACACAGCTTGCGTCCCATATTCATTATTCAATAGAAAGCGATCAAAATATCACACTGTAAAAGTGCTCACGGCATTAGGAAATCTATGTTTGAAAACATCCATGTAACTGATCATTTCTCGTTGTTTGTATTGTGTAATTTCCGACAGTGATAGTGTAAAATTGAGATCTTCGGCCTGGACATCTGCATCGTCCCAGTGGCTATCCAAAAAGTCGTGATAAAAATGCTTGATATGTCCGTCAGCTTTTTCCAAGGAGTTCACGATTGAAATTGGATATTCGACTTGTTCGTACGAAAGAGTTTGAAGTAAAAGCCACTGGAAAAGGAAGATGGTACTTTGCCATTTTTTCCAGAAATGATCAAAGCTCGGAAGGGAATAGTCGTTTGAAATATTGGAATATACCTTTTCTGAAGTAATTGCCAGCAAGATTTGCTGTAGTCGGGCATAGTCATCTTTCGTCGTGTCATAGAGATTTAGTTGTAAGCCAGTCAACTTGTCAAGTAATATAGAGCCCAAGTGATTTAGAAAAGGTGTTGCCACAGAACACGTAATGCCCAAAGTTTCCAGAAGAGGATATGTATCGAAAAAGGACTTTAAGTGGCAGAAATCTAAGGTCAAAAGCTTTTCTGCCAATGCGATTAATAGTTCAATGCTGCCGGCACGTTTTTCATAAAGATATAATGTCACTGCGATACGAAAACGTAAACGCATGGAGTGTTGATTGTCAGTATATTCAAGAAAGGTCTTGCATTGTGAGTTCTGAACCAAGGGGTCATGTTTTAGAAGCAGTCTTTCCCGAACATAGCACGGATAAGGTGTAGAGCTCGTAGCCTGGCCGAGGCCTGTGAGAATATATTCGACTGCTCTTTCATAGACTGTTCGAGGAGGACCGATAAGACGAAGAGCTCTATCAAGTAGAGAAAAGTTTTGACACTGAAACTGAAGAGAAAGAAAACGAAACACTATATCAAAGACACTTTCGTATGAGCGATAGATACAGTGAACATGGGTATTCGCCGAATTGAAGAGGAACTTCTGGTACTGGGATGAAGCATCAGCACACGTAAAAGCCCATCGAAGCAAAGCCCAGAAATCATATCCATCGTTTGGATCAATCGCCTTAGCGAGTACAACATCATCAAAAACACGAAGACAAGATACAGCGCTCAAGGAGTCAGACTTTAGTTTCTTCAGATTTTTGCTCCGCTTTTCTTTCTGAGTCCCATAAACCCTACGCTTCGGACCATCAGTCTTCTTTTCTGGCGCATGTGATCGATCCTTCATTTTGCTCTTTCGATTTGCTTTCGCTTCTGTGTCCGTTGCTTCTTCAAAATTTGGGTTTACTCCTTTGGCACCATGGATTTCTGGCTCTGGCGTAGCATGTGCCAGAAGATGGGGCATAGATTCGAATAGAGCAGTGGTTTCTCCGAGGCCAGATGTTTTACGACCGAGGTCTGATAATGAAGTGACAGCAACAGGAACAGAGAACAGACGTATTGGCTCTTCGTCTATGAGGCTATCCAGTCCTTCCGAGTCAGAGATGACTTCCACAACAGCCATTTGCTCTGGGGTAGAAAGAAGAGGTGATGGCAGACGTCGGCGAGTGAAAAAGTCTTTCTTCATAGGCACTAAAGCGGCTATCGCCTTTTCAAAACGAATATGTAGTAGTCGCAAAGCCTCTCGCTCTATTCGGGATGGATGAGACCGCATCAGTCCTTTTTGTGGCATGCCACCAGATATGTCAGACTGACTATGTACATCTGACTGTAGCAATATAAGGTACCGCTCAAGAAGCGCATGTGAGCGTGCTTGAAGCAGACTCTTAGCCAAAACCGCATCGTAGTCGCGATTGACCAGCTTCATGTAGTCTGAGGTTTCTGGTACCATAGATGAAGGCGAATGTGTCCAATTAGCATTCGGACATCGTGCAGCTAGCGTGAAAAGAATGTGGAGGACATTGACGGAAGGCACCAGGGTGAAAGTGCCCAATACCAGTGCTTCCAAATAGGAAAGAAGCGCATCGAACTGCTTGGTGTTGTTGAAGTTAATGACAGAAGTGGTACCCCGCAATTGCTCGAGCTCAGCAAGAAACGAATCGCCGAGAGCCAGCTGTGCTTCTAAAAGAGCTGTAGGGTGCATTTCCCAATAGCACTTCTTGAATCAATACTGTGTTACAGTACCACCCAAACACACTAATGTCGCACTGATGGACGCAATCTAGTCTTGCATCGCGCTTGAACAGTACATCAACTGTTGTCATATCAAACGAAGTTCATCTTTACTTGTTTAACGAATTAACATTCAATTCTCTTTTTTCGTTGCTTCTTGAGAATTTGCTGATTTGAACATATTTAATTTTCCTTTGAGTCGATTGACTTTCGCGTAGTGAACAGAGCCTTCCTCAATCATGAAGAGATCCTCAAACTCAACCGTAAGGGTAGCATAAGATATCCGAAACTATGATAATTCATCTATTATTTCAAACCTAGTATATATGACAAAAACAGGCTTTGTCGAATTCTTATAGCTCCTTCTTGCCAAATCAATCCAATTCGCCGAGCTGGCCCAATATCTCCGCAAAGCTTTTGATACCGATAGAAAGTTCCAGACCCGAGAAAGAAAAATCAACTCTACCATCAGCTGCTCCACATCCGAGCATGTCTATGAGAATCGAATCACTAATGTCATCTAACTGCAAGTAGCTTTTTACGCGGCGTAACTCTTTCGCCGATAATCGGCCGGTCTTGGGAGAGCCTCCAGCATCAAGAAAAAGAGCCCACGCGCTTTCTATCGTTTCCGAACAATCTCGGAATTTGATGAGTCGAGCACAAAACTTCAACAACTTATCTATATCCACAACATCCGATACATCAAACTCTCCATTCACGTAGGAAGAAATAGTCAATTGGGTCAATAAGTCTTGTGCTATTATCCATCGAGGGCCCCCACGGGCGGTTTTGACTTTGGCAATGTCGTAGAACCATTCTATACATTCAGTAATGTCGCGAGTATAAATGTGTGGGATCGCCAAATGATCTAGTAACAGGGGAATGTGTGCAAGAACTACATCTTGTGTTCCCGTTGTTTCTAGAATCCAGGAATAGGCATCAAGGACATCATCTTCGTGCTGCTGATCGAGTTTGGCATAGTTTCTTGACTTTTGAAACTTGGGGGGCATTCTTTGAAGACACGTAAAGATGAAAAGTCTTAGAGATGCATAAGGTGCGGGTGTACACTCGTATCTATGTACAAACATAGTGACTTATCGGAGACGCAAGTAATTAACTTTTCACCTATTTAAAATAGTTTCAGCCATTAACATGGTCCCATGATATCTCAGAAAATGCCTTGATATTACTGGCTAATGGTAACTATATTGTAAGTTCTATTCTTTCTTAATTCGCCGCTAATTCTGTCCAGATAAATCAGCCTCATACTGTATAGACATCATCTATCAGCCTTCGCCCAGCCATTATTCACATACCATGGTCGCTCCTGCCATAAAAACAGAGCTCGTTGATGTGACTGCAGATTTCAATGCTGACTGTCGTTTTCTTTTCAAACTTGAGCACCAGCAACCCTCGGGTTCTTTCAAGCTCCGTGGCATGAGCCGTCTCATCGAGAAATCGATAGCCGACGCAAATGCTACTGGCAAACAGAACTTGCATGTTTTCACTTCCTCAGGGGGGAATGCAGGCATTGCAGCAGCTTACGCATCTAAATTCTACGGAGTGCCTTGCACGGTTGTTCTTCCACAAACAGTGAAGCAAACTACTTTAGATCAATTGTCTGATCTCGGAGCTTCCATTATGATTTTCGGCGAACATTGGGGTGCTGCTGACGAACACCTTCGTAATGTGGTGATGCCAAAGACCGCAAAAGATGAGGCACAGTTGTACTGCCATCCCTTTGATAATGAAATTCTTTGGGAAGGACACGGTGATATAGTGGACGAAATGGTCTATCAATTGAAAGATTTGAATGTGGATCCGGTTCATGTGAAAGGAATTGTGTGCAGCTGTGGAGGTGGGGGGCTTTACAATGGGCTTGTGGCCGGTTGCCATCGTAATCCACTGCTCAAAGATGTACCCATGCTTGTATTGGAAACTTTTCAAACAGCTAGTTTTGATGCAGCAATTAAAGCAAATGAAATTGTTGCTTTACCCAAAATAGAAACATTGGTCACTACACTTGGTTCGCCATATGTGGCAACTCAAACATTGGCCAATTACAAGAGCCATAAAACAAGTGTGCGTCTAATGGATGATTTGGAAGCCGTGGAGGGAACAATTGAGTATTTTGATAAGTATGGTGTTTTGGTTGAGCCTTCATGTGGAGCAACAGTGGCAACGGCCACACGAAAGAAAGACTTCTTGCAGGTCTTTGGATCGTTGGGAGCTGAAGATGTGATAATCTTCATAATATGTGGTGGAAGCGCTACATCCGCCGAAACTTTAGAAAATTATCGGAATCTTCTCATTTGATATATAGAAAATGTAGCAGAACTAAAACCCTTCAATACCACCTACTAGAGAGGCTACGATGCTTCCAATTATGATCGTGTTAAGAGACTTAAGACACTTGAAATAAGTAGTACAAGTAAATGCTTTTTCTAGCATTAATAAGTCAATTTCTTCGCAATCCCATGTCCAACTGCCCACGAAAAAACAATACAAGGTGAGAGAGCGAATATTATACTAGAAAGTAACCGAACAAAAATATACTTTGTGAAGCTTCTTGCCAGTTGCCTAGACTACTGTGCACTCCATCATGCGCAGGTCTTATCGTATTGCACATGTCATTCGCATTATCTACGATCAGCAAAACTTGACTTTCCTAGGCAGCAATGGCCCGTTTAAGCATGAGTGGAGGTTGGTTTCCATGGAATATCGCCGAAGAAAATCATACAGATCAGAGCCAACTTACTGAAATGCATACCGAAGCACCATGTGCGAAGCACGAACAGAATGAAGATCTAGAACCTTCTACAGAGAAAGAAAGTCAAAACCAACTGTTACGAACAAGAGCATCAATGATCTCTCTACCTTCCCTCAACACAGGCGCATGGTTGAATTGGTCGAGCAAAGCCGAGACAAGCTCTTTGGCTGCCGACAAGAATGGAAATGATAGCAATGGAGTTGAAGGTGACAACGGAGTTGGGAGTGGGAATGGGAGTGGCAATGCAAGTGGAAATGGCAATAGCGGAGAAAATGGTAATAGAAACGGAAACGGAAATGGGGGAAACGGTAAACGAAGCGGTAAAGATGGAAAGAGGAGCAAGCTGAATAGGGACAATGAAGATGAAGATGCAGATGACTATCTTCCAGATGATAATGGTGACGAAGTCGAGGAAAATGCCTCCCAGGGCTCTCGCAAGAAGCTGTGGAGTTTTTGGTCCTCTCTGGAAGAGGCACCAAAAGAGAGCAATCATCCATTTCCTGTTGCCAATACCATTTTTAAATCGACTCCCACATTTCCAGCTCAAGAAGACACACAACAAGGAGGTAAAAAGGATGATGTGGTTTCTAATAATGAAGCAGGCGACGACGCGGTTCTATATAAGCCCCACAACAGTGCCAAACAATTCGACAAGATCAATACTCACAAGAATGAAAACCTTAAGGAGAATATCATAGTTCCACAATGGGAGTCGTGTCTCCCAGCCCTGGCAAATTCTATCAATGCATCAACCTCTCAACAAGCGTCAATTGTGAACCCAAGGAATGTACCATTCGATCTCAAGAATTGGAGAGGCTACCTCTCATACATTTCATCACGTTTTGGTTTTGGGTCGACATCTAGTTCTTCTGCTCAATCTTCCCAATCCCCTTTAGAGAAGGAATTCAAATCTTTGAATGATCATAGTTATCCTCTCTATGGAAGATCACTTAACAGGCTTCCACCATTGAATAGAGCGTGTTTACCAAACTATATCTTCTATCATAGACCTGAAAGTGATGCTTCCAGTTCTGA
The DNA here is from genome assembly GCF_014636115.1 of Clavispora lusitaniae. Taxonomy (NCBI): domain Eukaryota; kingdom Fungi; phylum Ascomycota; class Pichiomycetes; order Serinales; family Metschnikowiaceae; genus Clavispora; species Clavispora lusitaniae. The sequence goes on along the minus strand of NW_027093976.1, from coordinate 2,150,542 downwards.
AGGAAAACATGTTCTTGTGAGTGAGGAGGAGCAGAATCCCGTATCTGTCACAAGTGACATGAGCGGGAATTTGCTGATAAATCCTCCTGCTACTGTACCACCGTCTCCTAATGTGACGGTTGTTAAAAGGCCGGTAGGCTCCTTGAAGAAAATAAAAAAGATTTTAATCATTGGAGTTCATGGATTTTTTCCCACTCGAATGATCCGGCCAATAATTGGGGCGCCCAAGGGAACATCATTGAAATTTGCAAATGAGGCAGAAAAAGCAATTATTAGATACTGTTTGGAAAATAAATTGCTAAACGATAAAGAGGAATCTTCCATAAGCATTCAAAAGATTGCTTTGGAGAAAGAGGGAAAGATATTTGATCGTGTTACATTTTTTGTTGACATCTTGACAAAATGGGAACAAGAGCTCAATGAGGCAGACTTCATCTTTGTTGCTGCACATTCACAAGGGTGCGTTGTGTCTATTATTTTGCTTGCTCAATTGATTAAAAGTGGAATTCTCAAGAATGCAATACATAAAAGAATTGGAATTTTGGGTATGGCTGGCGTCAACAATGGACCATTTTACGGTGTGGATAAATCTTTATTCATGAAAGCGTATTCAGCAATTGAACACGAATCACTTTTAGAGCTTTTTGAGCTAAACAAATTCGAAAGCCCACAATCGGTTGCTTACAAGGAATCTATGCAAATTCTAGTCAGCTCGAATGTCAAGCTTTGTCTTATTGGTTCCATTAATGATCTGTTAGTTCCGTTATACTCTGCACTCGCATCACATATCTTTCATCCCAACATTTATAGAGCTTGTTACATTGATCATTCGACCAATACTCCAGAATTTATTACGCGTCTTGTGTCCATTTGTTGCCAGCTTCAAAATCTTGGATTTTTTGACAACAATGTGATACGAGAATTGAGTGCAAGCTTGCCTGGCCCTGTTACTGGTGGTGGACACTCAAGGATCTACAATGATGGAAAAGTCTATAATTTAGGTGTCAAATTTGCTTTAGACACTGACGATTTGGTAATACCTAGCATTGCTCCTGGCTACTTGTCAAATGGTAAAGAAACAGAAAATGATGCTATGGGTCCCATTAACAATCGTGTTTATATCAAAGAGTACAATGTGAGCAAAATCGGTACAAACCCCTTTATATTACCGTGGTGCGTTCGTGGACTCATTTTTAACATCCAAAAGAATTGGCCGATACATGGGGAAAGACTTGATGACATTGATTCTGAGAGCACAGCTGAAGAGGAAATTCAAGCTTTGTATGAATCTTTTGATAAATGGAAACCCGTCAGCAAGACCTTAAAGCATTTAAGATTTAGGTTAAATGGGATTCGCACAAGCAAACTATAGACTGGTGAACATTCGCTACGACCCCACAAACGACTACTATATATTTATTATTATACAAGTGCGTGCACATATAGCTTAGAATGCCAAAAAAGCATCTGAATACTGGAGAAAATCAAATTTAGAAAGTAAAGTAGAAAAAAACGACAATAAAAAAAGAAGAAGAAGCGAAAAAAAATACTGCAGTAGGTTTTGCAGATTGAATTCGCACATTAGGAATGCACCGCGCTTCAGATCAAACTACACGCTTCTGTTTTTCAACCTTTTCTTTCAATTCTCCGAGTAAAAAAAAAGTGATCCCAGTGGGTGTTTTCAAAGATTTTTTTTTAGTTTTTCCGAAGTTTCGAGTCTACCGCACTGAGATTTCACAATAGCATTCTGATATTAAGGCGGAGAAGTAAGAAAGTTTGCCCAAGCTAATAATGCAATGTTCATCCCTGGTATCAACAATAATGGGCTCACCGAAACCGGAATCGAAAGATTCATTACCGCTATATCGAACTGTTCCAATGAAAGTTTCGCTGCTCTTGAATAGCGAAAGCGGGGAAACAGTGGAAACAATGCCGATTAGCCCCGATTCATTGAAAGTGGAAAACGAACACCTGATTTCACCTTCTATCGCTAAGGAAAGCACGCCTGCTTCTGTTAAGTCAGATGACTACGAGTCTGTCAGTGATGAGCTCAAGAAGTTGACGTACACAAACCTTTTGAGGAGTCATGTTCAAAAACGATTGCCGGATGTTGACTGGGATGAAATCGTGCGCTACGTTGAAACCTTGACATTACCCACAGACTTTACGAAACCGGAAATCGAGCTTATCGTCCTGGAATGGTACAAGGAAGGGCCAGTAAATCACCGAATGCTTGAATATGAATGTTTTGCTCGCACGCGTCGGGAGATCCATCTGAAGATCTGCGCTTTAGAAGATCTTTACGGTCTAAAGAGGGAGGAGCTTGAATGTCTGCAAATCATAGCAATGGAAGTCTGCAATGAGTTACAATTGTTTCTCTTAAGTGATATCAAACCGATGTTGCCACATATGTCGACTTCTAACATAGCGGGAATGATATCCAAACATTACAAATACAAAAATCGTTGGCTGGATCGTGAGGTTGAGTTTATTTCCGATTGTATTGAGAGAGAAGAACTGCGTGAGCTGATCTTAGAAGCTCTTGTATTCAGAAAGCCTTACGAGATCCGAAACAAAATCGACTCAGTGAAGAGGAGACTCCGGAGACAATCTACACCTCCTATCAAGAAAGAACCTTCTCCGGTGGTAATTGCTTACGAGAGTAAGCTTTCAGAGTTGATGAACAGTGATTTGACACTTACAGGGATTCGACTGGTAATGGGATCGCGCAACTTGAACCGAGTTGTTCAGGATATTCAAAGTCGGAAGAAACGTGACATTGCTTTACCCTTTACGTACCCAGAAACCGAGTTTCTACGCCATAGTTTGACTAACAATATGCCGATGGCTGATATAATGAAAGAATTGGTAATCCGGTCGGAGGAAGAGGTGGTGGCCAAGCTTAAAACTCTACAAATGGCTTGTGTTCGACAGAAAAAATTTACAAATACTGTTGAACGCTTAATTTATGAAGCTCAATGGTATATGGCTATTGCAGATGGAGAAAGTGGCGGACGTCCCAAGAGACGCACTAGGAACAATGTTGAACTTGACGATCTTCGAAAGGAAGCGTTGACAAAAAAGAAAAAAGTTGAACGTACGTTGACTCCAGAAGAAATTAGTGAAAAGCAAAAGCGCTCTGAAATACGCACGCAGAGACGAATTGAGCTGCTCCGAAGAAAGGCAGAAGAAAACGAACTCCGTAAGAAAAAGGCAAGTATGCGTGGAAGAAAGCTCCGGAGTACAAGAAAACAGGAAGCTGAATCTAGAGTGGCTGCGTTGATTGAAGAGGCACGCTGGTTTCAAAGTGTTACAGGAGATGGCACATGTGTGAAAGAAGGTGAGAAAAGAAAGAGGAGACCTGTTTTCCATTTAGTGCCAGAATTCAAAAATCGACAACAATTGAAGAACGCACAGAAACGACTCGTGGAGAAGAAGAAAGAGGTGAAAAAGAAAAGAGGTCGTGGCAGACCTAGACGTACACCATCTTCTGATGTCGATGATAGCACCAGCGACTCGGACTCCGAAGACGATTTGGAAAAACTTCAACACGCTATTGATAGTGATGAGTCGGATGAGTTTGCTTGTGTGAGCTCTTTTGATCCTACCGACATTATTCATGACTCATTAGTTCCACTTAGTGGAAGACAGCTTTTCAACAACGCGATCACATCGGGCTCTGTCAATCCACAACCAGTATCCTTCAGCGATGATGTACTGGTTATGATACAAAGCAATCAGTACTTACCGGTGAATGATACGGTTGCAGCGAAAGTTATAAAAGATCACATCAAATCATATAAACCATTGGGAGCATCTTTTCCACCATTGTTTACGAGCGATGTTAACGGCCTGGATGTAATTAACTCCAGAAACATTATTCACATTCGTTATTTGCTTTATCCGCAACACACTGAACAGTTTGTCTTGGCAGCTCCTAAGAGCAACGAGTTGGATCCAGTTTTTGAGTTGCAAAAAATCTTTCAAATTCACTATGCCCTTTTCTTCTCACATTCTTCCCTTATCAAAGATATTATCTATGAGAACTATTGCAAACTGTTGGAAAGAGCTGTCGAAGAGGACAACTTTTCCGATTTCATGACTATAATAGATCAGTGGAATACGCTTATGTTAGCTCTTTCGCCTTATCCAGTGAAGTTTGATCCATCAATTGACATAAATGAGGCTATCAGATTATATTTACCCTCCAACTATAAATTTCAGCCCACCGTCCTGGACCTTAAGTTAGACATTTTCTATTATGACGTTCTTTCAGCTGGAGAAATCAAGGATTCTGATAAAGAAACAAGCATTGACCGTGCAACTTCTCCTCTTATGCGCCCAACAGGTCCTATAAAAGATGCTGATTCTGCCATAGCCAATATTATCACTAGGTTCAGAAACCTTCGACCACTTTCTTATCCTAACGCTTTTATACGGCTGTTGCAAAGAGTTTCAGAGATCTCAAGATTTGCCATCCAACAAATACTTCTTCGGGCTTACACGAGAATCGTTTCTCCAAATTCACGGAAACTCAGATCGTACAAAGCTTTTACAGCCGAGGTCTATGGAGAACTTCTTCCATCGTTTGTCAGTGAAGTTTTAACCAAGGTGGACTTGAAACCTGAGCACAGTTTTTATGATTTGGGGTCTGGAGTAGGGAATACTACTTTCCAAGCTGCACTAGAATTTGGTGTGAAAGAAAGTGGGGGCTGTGAATTAATGAATCATGCTTCGGAATTGACCTCTTTACAGGAAATATTTATGCAGAAGCAATTAATTGTTTTTGGTCTAAAGCCGCTACCTTTGCATTTTGCTTTGAACCAAAGTTTTGTTAATAATCCGGAGGTCAGACTGAAATGTGTCGGCTGCGATGTGCTCATTGTCAACAATTATCTTTTTGATTTTCCACTCAATGTTGAAGTAGGGAAGCTATTATATGGTATGAGGCCGGGTTCAAAGATTATAAGTTTGAAAAATTTCATCCCACCTAGATATAAAGCAGGCACAGAAAAGACAATATTTGACTATTTGAAAGTTGAGAAGCATGAAATGAGTGATTATCTTTCTGTTAGTTGGACTGCTAATAAAGTCCCCTATTATATTTCAACTGTTCAGGAGTCTGTGCAACAGGAGTATGTTTAAGTACACATTTTCAACTATTACTACAACTTGTATTGGTGAAATACAGCATGAACTTTTAATCGATCGTAAATTTACATAAGCATTCCCTTAGTCATTCTCCACTTTAACTGTTCTAGTTTCCACTTCAGCCTCTCCATTCGGGCGTTTTTTCGCCTTGTTATTAGGAGACTCCGAAAAAGTTGGGTCAGGCGTTGCTTCAACTGTGCTAGGGTCAACAGAACTTTGCCTCGTAGATGCCCCGTTCAATTGCTTAGTTTTCCTTTTAGACCCAGATGCACCGTCTGATTCTTTTGCTAAAGCAAGCATGAGTGTGTTGACCCTTCTGCTGATCTCTTGTGGAGTTCTAGAGTTGATATACCAGTCAAATCTGAAAAGATCGCTCTCCGCTATATCTTGCTTTATCTTTTCACCAAGTCTTTCACTTAGAAGACCATGTTTGTGGACACAGAACATGATAAACCTATCTTCAAGTTTAGAATAGACACGCTTGGAATTATTTGGAGGGTATTGGATCTTGAGATCCTCAAGAGGGTCATCTAATGCTTCAATCTTAGAGGCTAACAAACTTTGCTGGATATGAAGCTTCGCCACTTTCTTTTCGCTTGCTTCAATCTGAGCGATGTATTTCTCGTACCCTTCAATCTCCTTATACCTCTCCCAGAACTTCTTCGTGTATCTCTCAATCTCGGTAACATCTTTACCGAGAGCTTCAGCAATCTGCTTGTATGAATGTCTGCCATATTTGGCACAACTATGTATATAATTTGTGAAATCACGCCGTGACCATGTATGAAAACTTTCATCGACCAATTCTTCTTTGCGAGTATGTTCTTCTTCTGTAAGTGGAACAGCGTCCTTAATTTTCTTTTGCTCAATTTTGAGACGTTCTTCTCTTGACATGTCCTCATCTTCACTCAGAAATTCTTCTTCACTATCACCAAAATCATCCACAGAGTACACATATCCTACTTCTTTCTTGTATGCAAGTTGCTCCCTTTCAAGAAGATCAATCAATTCGGGGGAGAAAAATTGGTGGTCCTGCGGATGGTATACTTTCGGTTGTTTGATTTTGGTTGCGGGTCCTTGTTTACCTTGGCCCGCAGGAGCCTTTAGAACATCCTTATAATAGTTGTCTATCGAATACGTTTGTTCCTTTCTTTCACGTTTAGTTGGATGAATCCAAGTAAGACCTGCTTCTTCGTGTTCGCGTTTAGCAAAATTTTGCCCATTCCACTCGTAGACAGAAGCGTCTGACGTAAAGTTTTGAAGGTCATCAAGGCCTAATTTGTTGAATTTTGCATTAAGTGAAGCAGTTTTCTCTCTTCCTCTAGCAAGAATAGCATCAATATCATCATGGAGCATGGTACTTTTGTTCGATTCGAAGACAGCCTTAGCGCCATGTTGAATCATACCTAGCAAATCATCAGCAGAATTTCCAATATTCCCAGTAGCCTGTCGACCCTGTTGAATCACAAGTTGGTCTAATCTCAATTTTTGGGCAGCCCTGTCCATAACTTTCTCCTCTATTGCATTTTCAGTCACGAACCTGAATACCTGAACCTGTTTCTTCTGTCCAATTCTATGCGCTCTATCCATAGCCTGCAAATCTGCCTGGGGGTTCCAATCAGAGTCATAAAGAATAACAATATCAGCAGTAGTTAAATTGATACCCAAACCACCCGCTCTTGTTGTCAACAAGAAGATAAATTTCTTTGAATCTGGTGCATTATAATCATCGATAGCCTCGATTCTATCCTCATGAGACGTCGAACCATCGATTCGACAATATTCATATTCTCTGAAATAGCAGTAATCCTCGAGGATATCTAACAACCTAGACATCTGCGAAAATATCAAAACACGCGAGCCCGCTGCTTTGAATTTCTTGAGCATTTTGTCCAATATGATCATCTTTCCGGAGTTGTAAATCAAATGCTCGTCCGTCGTGAATGGCGGTCCTGGCTCGGCGCCATCAAAAAGATAAGGATGGTTGCAGCACTTCCTCAATTGCATGACGATGTTCAATAATCTTGTCTTACCCTCTCTCTTTCCGACAACACCATTGACGGCATCGATGTCCTTCTCGAGAAGCTTTTTGTACCATTCGATTTGCATTTCAGTCATGCCGATGTAAACATTTGTCTCTATCTTCGGCAATAGAGAAGTCTCGACATCTGCTTTCACTCTTCTTAAAAGAAAGGGACTGAGTACTTTGTGGAGTTGCAGGACGACTTGGTCTTGATTTTTGTCTTTATCTGCTTGGCTATCAAACCATTCATCGAAAACATTAGAATCACCAAAAACATCAGGTAAAAGAAAGTTCAATAGGGCCCAAAGCTCATGCAAATTGTTCTGCAAAGGTGTTCCTGTGATTAATAGCCTGTTCTTCGAGTAAAACAATCGTATGATTTGGGATAACGAACTGTCCTCGTTCTTAATTCTGTGTGCCTCATCCACAACAATGTATTGCCAGCGGAACTTTTTCAACTGAGATTTTTCTCTAATAACCATCTCAAAAGAAGTAATAAGCACGTCGAACTTAGCAGTTAAAAGACGGGAGCGGATGATTTCTTGGCGCTCTTCCTTTGTTCCTTGTAACACCACAACATCAACCTCGGGTGTCCACTTAGCAAATTCTCTTCTCCAGTTATCTAGAGTCGATTTGGGAACAATTACAATGAAGGGACCATCAATTTTCTTGATATACCTCAAGTAGCCTAGAAAAGAAATAGTCTGCAATGTCTTTCCCAACCCCATTTCATCGGCCAAAATTCCACTAAGTCGATTTTCATATAACAGAATGAGCCAATTCAAGCCCTGTATTTGGTATTCTCTCAACTGTCCCTCACAAATATATGACGGTGATTCAGTCAATACTGTTCTTTGTTGTTCTGCATCACCGATGTGCTCTTCATCTTCTAAAAGCTCTGCATCCTCCTCCTTCTCTGTCTTGCGTCGGGACAGCTTCTTTTTCGGTTGCTTGAAATTTAGCTTAGCATCTATCAGTTTCACCATTTTCTTGAATTTGGCGTCCTTGGACATGTTAATATCAATGAAGTGACGGAAGATGTCAGTCAAGCCTAATAGATATTTGAACCGTATCGTAGAATCGTCCACATCGCGTTCTCTCGCTACTTTGGGATCACAATCAAGAATAAATCGGGCCCTTCGTTCCATGTCAACGTCATCTGTATTGATATCAATCTCATTGCCCGACGGTGGTTGATCTTCCGAATCACTTGATTCAACATAGTCGACCTGCGTTTTCTTCCGCCCAGTCATTTTTTGATTTGCTTTAAGTTTTTTTCTTTCAACTTTGAGAGGAAATGTTATTTAGGAGAAGGGTACTCAAAATCTCACTTAAGCCCCTGATGCAAATACGACCGTTTTTTTCGTGGTGTTTATGCAATCGATATATGCCATGTCGCACGTCGCACGCAATGTCGCACACCTACATATGTTTACCATGTTTGCTTTATACACTATTTGGCCATATTTCTTCCAACCTCGATGCATTGTATTTCACCATAAAAAATTAATGAGATAAAACTGAAAAAATTGAGTGCTACATCAACTTTTTCCCACTTAACTGTTGCTCAAGTTTATGCCGTTACAGAATTTCCGTCAATAATTCCCCAATCAATTGGCTGTTTTCCATTTTGGACTAGCCATTCATTGCACTTCTTGAAAACTTTCAGATCGAAGAATCCCCGATTGGCGGAAAGTGGTGATGGATGAACTGTCTTAAGAACGAGAAACGGTGTCTCTGGAGAACTCAATTGGGTACCAAATTTTGCAACACGCTTTTGAGCTGGGGTGCCCCATGCCATTATGACAAAACCCTGATGATTTTCCTTTTGAGCATACAAAATAGCTGTTTTGATTACTTGCTCTGTAAATTGTTCCCAACCTTGGCCTGCATGGCTATTTGCCTTGTGTGCTTCCACAGTTAAACATGCATTGAGCATTAGAACACCTCTTTTTGCCCATTTAGTAAGGTTGCCTCCACCTGGTCTCCCCTGCTTGTTCAATGAATTGTAATCGGGAATCTCAAAGGAGGGAAAGTCAATCTTGAGAGTCTTGTAGATATTTATAAGCGATGGCGGCGGACGAGTGGGCTCTAAAACCAGGAATGCAAGTCCATGTGCCTGGTTGAAATTATGATAGGGGTCTTGCCCCAAGATCAAGCATTTCACTTCAGGTAAAGGGGTGTAGTGAGACCATGAATATATATGGCCTGGTGGAGGGAAGACTGTTTTCCCTGCTTGGGCTTTCAAAAATCTCTTTAGTTTCAAGAAGTAAGGCTTTGTTAACTCTTTGTGGAGAAATGCAAGCCATGTAATATGTAATGTGTTCACCTCAAGTGCTAAAAGTTGTCTTTCTTCTTCAGTGAGACTAGCCACCCATTCCTTTTTGTTGAAATTGAACTTTTGGCAAAAGTCGTCATACTCATCTTGTGCGATAGAAGTCGTAGCTACCACAGGTTTAGAGATGGAGGTTTCTTGCACCTTTTCAGTAGATTCATCTTTACTTGAATGAACATGTGTGATGGTGGTAATGTTTTCCATTTGTTGAACCTTCTTTTCCGCGACTTTGGTAAGCGGTTTCTGTGCGGTCACTGGCTTTTTACTCAGCTTGGGTTTTTGGTTCACTTGTGCGAAGAATTCTGTGATAAGTTTTGGTTTTTTGGACAACTGTTCGTGTCCACTCTCCTGTTCTCTTTTGGACATGAAAAGACTTAGTTGGATGGAATCATGTGTAAGACGCGAGGACGCGAAATGAGAAAAAATAGGACACGGAAAAGACAACGCGGGAAAATCCACTAGAACAACTTGAGTAAGCCATATGGATACCCATGATCCTTCCTCAAGAACATGCTAGTTAAGACACTGAAAAAAATGTAAATGGCCCCCAAAGTCAATATTTGAAGAACAGCTAACTTTCCGTTCGCCTTGATTTGGCTATTCTGTGTAACATTGTATTGACCCAAGTAGAAAAGTAGTACAACAGACGATGCTAAAAGAAAATAAATGCCTGCAACCAATAGTATTTCCACTCCAAACTGATACAGGAGCCCTCCGCTGAGATATATGGGTCCCTTTTCGTTATACGCAATGAAGGGTGTCTGCTGGATTGTCGTGAAGGAATAGCCTCCTAAAAGAACAAATAGGCACAACATGACTAAGAACAGCAAGATTTTACCTCTACTCATCACAGATGAAAGGGATTCTGGCATGTTTTTCTTTATGACAATGATGGATCCAAGCGTTACTCCAAAAGTTGCGACAAACTTGGCCATTGCATGCTCTTGCTTCAAAATGATTCTCTTTTGCATGCTCAGAGCAAGCCAGTCGGCAAGCTCAAAAAGTTGGTCATCGAAGTTGGTGTCTGGAATATCAAACAGGGCATGTGGCTCGAGCAAAATGTCAAAGTTGTCGAATATTTCCTCGCCTGCCTCATTCGTCCTGATCTTCCTCGACAGTTTGTGTTCCTGTGCAACGTGAGAAGGGGGTATAAGCCAGATTTGTGGAACCGTTTGCAAATTCAAGAACTCAAATACCTTCAAATTGGAGCGATCAATGATATCTACCTCGGCAAAAAGCAAGTATGTAGAGTCAGGGTAATTCGAGTACCAACTCTCAGACAATCGATTCAATAATCCTTTAAGTCTATTACAATCGGCACACCCGTGTCTTTCGTCAGTTGAGGTCAACACTAACAACGTGAAGTGGTTTCTGTTTGGTTGGGAAATGAGAGATAAGTTAGATTCGGAGATAGGAAGAATTGCATTAGGGTATTGAATTGCTTCCAAATGCAAGAGCACATCTGAGGATAACTCCGCAGTTACAAAAACTGAGAGACAGAGGACAAGAAGAAACCGTTGGAAGTTCATCAGAGGAGGTAAATAGTCCAAGTATGCACTAGGAATATTTGGGTGCGACGGACTCGCAGAAGGCCGAAAAAAAAAAAGTGTACCAACTATACCGAATACAACGAATACAACGAACTACACCATAACAAAGTTCACATCCTATGCACATTGGACCCTCTATAGTCGGGCATTCTATTATACTTCTATGTCAGAGACAAAATCCTCTCTTTCATCCTTATTGATCACGAAGAAGCCTAACGTAACAATTGCCGCGCCAAACACGTACCAAAAATGAATATTAAAACCTTTGATAATCCAATCTCCAACCATCGCCAATGGAATAGTGAGCGAAAGCCCCACTGTTACTGTAAGGGGGCTAGTGAGTATAACGGCTTTGCACCAGCAAAAGTCGCTGATAAATGTAATGAACGCGTTGCCAAGGAGAAGCATGAGTACATTCTTGGAATGTGGAACCTCAAACTTCTCCAAACCAGTAAAATGCAAGAGAACGACGATTGGCCAGAGAAACACAAGACAAAAGAGACCAACAAATCCAAAGAACAAGTGAGTGTCTAGAATTCGTTCCGCTTTCATGTCCGTATGGGAGATTTTATGCTTCAATAGAATAGTGTAAATGCCATACACTAGGGCACCTAATAGAGCCAATCCATTTCCCCATAACACAAGCCATGGGTCCTCTGCAGAAGGTGTATTACTGGCATCCGATGAATCGATTTTTGTCACGATTAAAACCCCACTGAATGATAATATAATGCCCATCACTTTATTGGTATTAATTTTTTCAACACTGTAAAAGTACCCAACCAAAAGGGTGAAAAAGGAAGAAGTGGAGGATAAAATCGTTTGCGATGCCACAGAAGTATAGGAAAGTGACGAGTTTGTAACCAAATTCGCTGTGAACCAAAGAATGGTGAATTGTAACGAAAGCATCACTGTTTCGTATATGGGTACTTCTTCGGGGTTCGAAGACGTAGCTAACGAGGCGTCAGATCCTTCCAAAATGGCCACATTATCAGTGGAAGCTCCATATTCAGGCATCTCTTGTGTTGACCCCTCTGGGTCATTTAGGCGGGAATAGCGGGATTTGTGGAAATCCTGTTTCAATGCCTCCACAAATTCCGGGACGGAAAGGTTTTTGTAGCGCAAATACGGTATGAGGTAGAGCGCAAAGCAAGAAGTATTGACCCATGTGATGAAAAACGGCTTGCGGTAGGTGTCAGTCTCGAACAAGTCATTTACTAGAAACGAAGACAGCACCCAAAAAAGAATCACGGCTGCTAAGTTGAGAAGACCCAAGACCCATTTCTGCCGAGACAGAAGTCTGCTCTCCGGTAGGAAAAACGAATGGAAAAATGTCACCACCGCTGTCAGCAATCGTTTTATCATGTAAAAAGAGAGTATTGGGTGAAAGTGCCGTTTAGGAATGGGGCCTCGTAATCAGGACGATGGTGTGTCACGTGCAAAGGTGTGGTCGGGATCTTGACTGGTCCCAGGCTTAACAAAAGGCACGTAGTAAACTTCGAGAAGTCATCCAAAGTCATACTTGTGAAACGAAAAAAAAAAAAAAGTAAAGATAAAAAAAAAAGAGGTAATTGACATGTTCGTGATTTACAATGTGTAAGAGGGACTTCCTAGTACGGACCATGCTCTACTGGTCAAGTATCGTCTGGAATCTTTCTTTTTTTTTCCGTAGTCTCATTTTTAGCTTCTACCCTTGTTCCTTGCGGCGTTCATCTTTCCTAATGCGGCAATAGATAAGACTTGTTTACCATTGACCATCTGATGAATTTTCTTCGTTGCTCGTCTTTTGTCGAGAAAACCTTAATACATCGTCACCTAATCGAAAAGCCGTGTCTATGTCCACACCCGAGGAAGAGGAGTATGACGAGAGTTCGTCTCTTTTCAACCGCTCTCAATCCCAGTCGTTTTTGGACCAGCCCCATGGGCTGTTCCGGGGTCCTAACTCTCTTCACAATTTTGCGTCGTCCTTTACCAGAGCACAGCTGTTTGCGGCGCTGAAAATCGACTTGGATATTCGTAAGAAGCGTTCCTTCTTTGCTCTGGATGGTGACGAGGATGATGAGTTGTTTGATCCTTCGTTGATGGTTCCTTCCAATAGAGGTGAACGGCTCAGTACCATTTTGCATGACATGAGCTCCTTTAGAAGCAATAATGGTTTCGCTGCTACTGGACCATCGCCTTATGATGAGGTTTTCTATCAGGACGATATTGCCAATGTTCTTCACCGGACAAGATCAAATAATCAGTTTACCGGTAATGGGATTCCGATTCCTTCGAAAAAAGTATTTCCGTCACCATCTTTTCTGTCTATCCGGTCGAGTATCTCTTATGCGAGCACTGCTTCACACTTTGGCTTGAAGAAAATCGAAGATAAGGACGGAAACGTTCTAACCGTTGTTTCGGGTCAGTCAACGGCACCACAAACTGTATTCAACTCTATCAACGTCATGATCGGCATTGGTCTTTTGGCTCTCCCAGTCGGATTGCTTAAAGCGGGTTGGGTTTTTGGAATCCCTCTTCTAATCATTTGTTGCTTATCTACTGGTTGGACAGCTTCGCTTTTGTCCAAAGCGATGGACACTGATAGCACTTTGATGACTTTTGCCGACTTGGGTTACGTTTCCTACGGTTCCGCAGCTAAATTGTTCATCTCATTAATTTTTTCTATTGATTTGTTAGGTGCTGGTGTGTCATTGGTTGTTTTGTTCAGCGACTCGCTCTACTCGTTAATAGGAGACGAAGTCTGGACAAGAACACGTTTCAAGTTATTGGCTTTTATCGTGCTCACACCATTCACATTTATGCCTTTGCCGATTCTTTCCTTGGTTTCTCTTTTCGGCATAATGTCCACTATAAGCATCACCATTATTGTTGCATTATGTGGTATTTACAAGCAAACATCTCCAGGATCATTAATTCTGGCAATGCCTACAAATCTTTGGCCAGAAAATGTTCCTCAGTTCTTGGCAGCTCTAGGGATCTTAATGGCCCCTTTTGGGGGTCATGCCATTTTTCCTAATTTAAAGTCCGATATGAGACATCCTCATAAGTTCACGAAGACCTTGATCCCAACTTACACGATAACATTGCTCACTGATTCCACTATGGCGGTAGTTGGGTTCTTGATGTTTGGTGCTTTGTGTAATAATGAAATCACCAGTTTGGTTCTCGAAACTTCCGGATATCCAGCTTTTGTTTATCCCTTGATCAGTGGACTAATTTGCATTGTACCATTGGCAAAAACGCCTTTGAACGCCAAACCAATCATTTCCACTCTTGACGAACTATTTGGCATCAATACGATTGTGGACAATCAAAGCGCATTCATTAAAACGATGAAAACCGTTGGCAGATTCCTTACCCGAGTAGGTGTCAATGCCTTGTTTGTTATCTTTGCGATCTTGTTCCCAGAGTTTGATAAAATTATTGGGGTTTTAGGATCATCTATCAGTTTCCTCGTGTGTTTCATTTTGCCTTGTCTTTTCTACTTGAAACTTTGTGGAGATCAGGTTGGTGCAGCAACCAGAATGGGGCTTAGATTTGTGATTGCACTCAGTCTAGTCCTCGCTATTTGTTGCACCTACGTGACAATTTCCTACTAAATGTCGCCATTGTGCCAATTCCCTTCAAGATGGTGATGTTTAATCAAATTTTCACGTAATCATTGCATTACTTACTCATTATGTATAAAGAAATACAAGATGTGTCACGTTTTCAAAAACCTCAAGAAGCAGTCGGTGACCTTCCTCATTAGAGGCTCCAACATGTCAGGATCCATTAAGAAATCGTAATTAAGCTTGACGAAAACAGTCCCCTTAGGCTTCTCTTGCTGCAACTCCGTTGCAGCTCTAAAAATATCCTCAAACAATTTTTTATACTTCAAATTCTCGGAATTCAAGTTTTCTTTCAACGATACTTTTAAAAGCAATCGCTTAGCTTTGTCGAACTTATTCCTCTTGAAACTTAAAGAAAACACGATTTTATCCATGTGTACTTTTTTGGAGTTGGGTGCTCCTAGCAGATTGATGTAAAAGAGAAATTGCACACAGTTCAAGTTCGAAAACTTCAGTTCCAACTGTAGGCGGCGAAGTTCGTTCGGCAACCTCTCTTTACTGATGTCTTTTAGAATTTCTTTCAAAACTCCGATTGTCTTAAAAATAGGAACATACTGCTTCAAGTACTCAATTGTCCCCACAAGAGCTGTATGAGACTCATTCATTTGCTGACTCAAGAATTTTGTGATCAACTTGACTAATTGATCCTCATCTTCACTAGGGGCCAACGTCAATGCAGCTAGATCATTTGCAGGAAGGTTTAAATGAAAGTGCTTATACAACGGATCAACATCAAATGTTATTTCACTAAAGGAGTTGTTGGTGACCCTAATGTCAGTCTTCTTGAGTTGATTCAACATTTGAATCAACGTGTTGACTTTTTCAACGGTGCTTAATAATTGGTTCACGAGATTATGTGCGGTATTACTTTCACCATTTTCAATTGATTTAGACGAAAGATCCATCGAGTTCAGAAACTCAAACGTCTGAGTGTCTGGATTAATCTTGACGTTTAGTTTTGCAAAAGTTTCCTCATCTGCCTGGCTGCCACTGGAAAAATTACCACAAATAGTCAAATTCAATTTGCTAGAATTGTTTTCAGAAACCAATTGCACCACAAGGAACAACGTGTTGGACGTGACAGAAACAGGTAACAAATTTCCAGTGTTATGCAACGCAATCACGGTTTGATGGTCTGATACAGTGTTCCTCAATGTATGTGGAATGTTGAAACGAGTCAATACAGAATGGTTTGTCACTTTGACGAACTGAATCGACCTCTTTTGTAATTCCTCCGTAACCATATGGTCCACTATCATGTTCGAGCACGACTTTGACAAATTTGTGAAAAACTTGTAATCGAAATCCTGTTCTTCTCCAGCCTTAAGCATTTGGACCCATTGAATTTTCCATTCACCTTTAATGGATTTAAGTCGTGCAACCCACCAGTATGTGTTCGAGGTGAGACCACTGATCATATTGATCAAAAACCATGATGACGGCCATGTGCGGCATCTATAGAACAGAATGGTATTATGTGTCATGGTTTTTTCATCAAGTATGAAATTGAAAAGCTTTGCTGTCTCATAATCATTTAGCTTTATGATGTTATTGGAAATCCATTCAGTGGTAATGAGTTTAGTGCTGAGAGAGCGATTAAATGTATCAAGACGTAATTGAACCAAATTGCTCACAACATTCACAACCATATCCTGCTCGCTGATAAAGCTCCTGTTCTTTACTTGCGAGGGTTGATTGTTGATTCTATTCTGGCATTGGCTTTCGATCAAAGATGGGTCCATAAAATAAAAGAATCCTGTTAAAGGGTTGATAGCCAAAATTGTGGTTCTCTTTGGTGTGAGTTTGATTGATAGTTGATAGGGGTTGTTATAAGAAACGAAGTCTGTTGTCATTTCTTGTAGTTGTTTGAAAATTTTAGAAATTAACATCTCAGAATGTTTGTTGATTACAAGGTTCAAGATAAAATCAACACTCAAATCTGCCGGCTCACCCGTATCAGAGTCAGCTCCACTGATGTCTTGAATGTCGTGATTAAAGTTGTATTTTCCATTTTTGAACCAGCGAAAGTTGAGGTTGTACTGCTTGTCAATGCCAATTTCAATGAACGACTTCCAATTTCTGGACAAGTAGTGGTTACTCCAGTAATTGATAATGATGAGTGAAGTGTTATACTTGAACTGAATGTTGTTTCTCCATTTGCTGTTGACTGACAAGTCTTTTAATTGTTTGGAAATTAAATATAGTTTGAAAGAAACGGCATATTCATGCAAGAGTGAATAGAGCCCCTTTAATGATTGTTTCAATAAGACTTGATTAACCACTGCTTCCAACTTTTCTCTCGAGGTTTTAGGTAGTCGAGTTATGATATTGGAATCCCTATGCGTAATTAAAGAAGATTCGGGGTTTATGCCAAAAAGGAATGCAAAATCAATGAAGAAGAAAGGAGATTTATAATAATCTTCTTCATTCTCAACAATTAAATCATTGGCCACGGTAATGGAGACCTCAAATTCATTGGGAATTGTTATAGTAACACGACCATCTCTTACAACATAATTCTTTTGAAAACGGGGAGACATATCGTCAATAAGGGCCATTCTGGCGACCAAGGTCAAGTTCAAGTCACGCAAAACCTCTAAAATTCTTTCCGGAGAGATTTTCGGCCTTTCGATGAAATTGTAAGAAGGCAATTGTGGTCTTCCCTTCACCAAAACCTCTAAACTTGTGAGAATATCAGAATTAGGTAACTTGGCACCTGAAAAGTTATTGAGTTCATTTAGCCCATAACCCAAATTATCAAAATAGAACTCCTGCGTCCGGAGCCAGTTTAAAATGTCGATCAATTTGGATACATCCTTCGAATTTTGAGCCCATTTCACTAATGTGTATATCTTGATGAAGTCTTGTCTTAGAGAAATAATCAATTCCAAAAACTTCCTTTTTCGAGAAACATCGCTCTCCGAGGTTCTAGTATTAGCTAAATTTTCGATCAAGCGACTGAGTTGCTTGTATGCTTCTTGTGTATGAAATCGTAAGACGTTAGATAGCAGAATAATGTTGTTTGTAATATGCGGGAGTTCAGGGAGCGGCGGAGTTCCACCTTTCCCTTTGGAAGTCCCATTGGTTGTGGCTGAGGAAACACTTTCATTCATCTTTCCACACAGACGCCTGATGGAAATGTGGAAATAATGTAGGAATCAAGCAACTATTTTGAAGCTCTCTTTGTGTTTTGGCCGTTTGATGTTCTCCACCGACGAAGAAAGGGCACTTATGTCTGCTTGGCGAAGTTGGTGAGTATTGTCATAGATTCCAGAGAAAGGTTATGTGCAGCGCGACAGTCTGGAGTTTACATGATGTCACTTTTCCCGTCGATAAACTAAATAAACATGCTACGGAAGGGAGTATGGAGGGTGCATTCTAAATTCCTAGCACTTAGATTGGATGTAGTGTCTTAGTTTTTTAATGTTCGCTGTTGTTGTCGGCGGTACTCTCACTCGAGAAGAATTTATAATATCGGTCTTCACGATTAGTTATTTAATTCTTTACAAGAGGAATAAATATTATATGATGGTAGTCCCAGGTTTCCATTGTCTAGCAAGAAATGAACAGAAAGTGACTTTTATAATACCTATCAACTTTCAAACTTTTCTTTTGTGAAGACATCTCTACCGAGCCCATGAAATTCTCCTTCCAGACTATGCTGCTGTAGCTCCAGTCTGGTTACCGAATTGGAAGATCGTATTCCTCCTATATTCATCTACTCCCGCTTGTAACCCTTCCTTCATTAGTATAGTACATGCAAACTCGATAAATATAGCTAGCCGCGCCATGCAAGATAAGACGACGGTACCAGCGCTCTGATCCACTCAAAGCCCGCTCGATCCAAGAAGTTTGACGCCAGAACACGTCGTTCCTTACGCACCAACAACAATCCCACCAACTCCATAAGCTGCGTGATGATTTGATGCGCTTCGTCCGAGAGCGACATATCCTTCTGTAAAATAGACGCACGATACCAGTCCCAATCGATGGTTGCAATACGGTAAGCTGGGTTGTTCTTGTTCTGGCGACGCTTCAATACTGATGGCGACATCCCTGAGGCACTTGCAAGCTCTGGTGGCGGCATATCGAATGGTAGTCTGTCTTCCAAGATGCAGTAGGTGAGTACACCCAAAGCCCATGAATCGAGTAGCGCACCATCATAATTCAAGCCCATGAGCAATTCTGGGCTCACGTAATCCTGAGAACCGCATTTGGTGGCGAGGAGTTGCCCTTCGTGACTGAGTTTTTTGGAAAGACCAAAGTCAGTGAGCGTGCAGACGGAAGACAGTTTAAAGATCTCTTCAGCCAATTGTTCACCTTCTGATTCTTCAATATCATAGTCTGCCGTCAACAACACATTTTCAAGTTTAATATCACGGTGCACCACTAGTTTTGAATGCAAGTATGCGACGGTCACCACCAACTCTGCAACCACACGGCGCATTAGGCGCCAGAAATGTATACTGTGCACGGCACGGGCGTTATGCAGAAGCCACAGGAGCAACGAACCGCCCGGAGCGTATTGCAAGAAGAAGCATTGTTCGTTGGCCACTTTGGTAGAATACAAGTCGTACATGTCTGCGCCAGCATGCTGTTCTTCGCGGCCAAAGAAACACGCTTCGATTTCCTCTTCTGTAAGCAGAAGGCTCAAGCTATAATCGAGCAAAGAAATCACTCCTGGGTGTTGGAGATGGGTTAGGATACCCAACTCTCGACAGATGTACAGGCGAAAATTGCGTACACTTGTAGTGTCGTCTGTAGGCACCGTTACAATTTTCACTGCAACTAAGTCCCCCTGTTGTGCCGTATTTTCTGCAGCGACAACTGTGCTGAAGGCTCCACTGCCCACCACTTGTACAAAGCGGTACGTACGACCAAGATGCGGCGCCACGAACTCGCGGCCGGCAAACTGGACTGTCGCCAGTTCCATTGGCGGCAGTGGGAACAGCTCATTTGCTGGCATCAGGGTCGGGTTCGATATGTGACGCATGCCTGCCCGCGATACCAGGCGGCGGCGCTGAAACTCAGAGACAACTCTTGTGTTGGTCGAGGGTGAAGAGCCCGGATTTCGCTTTGCTACCTCGAGAGGTTGAAAAGCACCATGGTTTGTTATTGGCGTCGGAAGCTGTGCGAGCGGGCTGTAGTCGTAGCTGGGCCCGTTTTCGCCCCTTTCAAGAGAAATCGGCTCGCCTAACACGTCTTCCGTGGGAACGGTGATTCGCAATGCCGCACGGGCATGCGCCAATCGGTCGGTATCCTCCATAATGGCGAATATTCAAGTAGTTATGGAATAGAGAACTTTGAACACTCGTGTGGTGTGCTGTGCTGTAATGGGAGAATGATTGTAATGTTTGTGCGGGCGCCGATGACTAGTACTTGCAGTTGGTTTCGGATTGAGGATGTTCTGAATGAGTCTGTAAAAGCCCTGTGGTGCGGCTAGTAAATATTCTCACTTGCCGTAACAGAATGCTATAGGTGTTCCAGCGCTACTTTAGCGTTTGTAGCTCTTCCTATATCCCAATTCCCGTAATGTACTATCTGCGGATAGCGCGAGTTAACTACTACATGCCTGCAGATGGCGGCGTAACACAGATATCATGCATGCATCTCAACTCTTTTTGGGTCCGGGAAAGAGTTTCTTCCTGCAGTTACATGGCATCTTGTCTGCCCAAGTCCTATCTTTGGCCAGCATCAAATGCAATTGGTTTTGGTGAAGCAAGAAAGCCAAAGATTGAAGCAGGTTACGAGCGCTGTCTTGCATCCCCGTTGAAGTGCGCATGACACCAATGATTGGTTTTTGCGCTGCCTCGTGACACATTGTCATCAGCTTTCGTCTCTGCCCATACGGCAAAATATTTGTTTCTAAACTTTCTTGTCGTTTGTTCTTCTTGTGCCCATAGCTCGTGGATGTGGATGCACGTTCATGCACCAGTAAATTTTTGGCAAGCCGTGTGCGCATGTTTTGGGTAACCCGCTTTCCCAATTCGGCATGCGGCGCACGCACAAGTCCTTATTTGCGGTGACGGCGTCCTATACTTTCAATGCTGGTTCTTCCCCATTGCCGACGAAGATCTTCGCACGACACTAAATCCGCTTTATCACGCGGCCGTCTCTTTCCCTATTAGGATAGCACTTAATCTTTCCGCATAAAAAGTTGCAATTTTGCAATTCTGAAATTTTGCAATTTCAGGTTGGGCTCATTGAAAAGTCTCACTTATGGTGGTGAACAATGTGTCAACCCACACGACGCACTGGTTTGTGGCCTCTACATACGAAGGCCACGAACCTACTGAAATTTGGAATGGTTTTTAATTGTTTCTCGTCTAGTGAACATATATCTAAACCACTGATCTTCACTTGCATCTTGCCGTATTTTTATTATTACTATGGACCGTTTATGCGTTCGACTCCCAGTGTCATGCTTGTACCCCTCATTTTCATCGTAGCGCTTTCTCACAAGTTACCCCTCTCATCATAAGAAGCCCTCTAAGGCGCGGTGTGCTTTTTCAAGTCGCTCGATTCCTACGTCATACCGACTCTCGTCCGTAACCATATCCAGGGTCAACCGACTCAACAGATCGACAATCTTTTCTATCAATTGTTTCTCTTTCGCAGGTAAGTTCAACAGCTCAAACTCTTCTCCCACCACCGTACCGTTGATGCTCTCTAGAAGGTTGATAAGCGTGTTGTACGAAAATGGCCGAAGTTTAGGACCACTGCGACGCGACCGTGCTTTGCTCTTGTGTCTCTGGTGACGAATGCTATCCTTCACTGAACGAACTCTCGTAGGCCCCGTGATCACCACTGGCTCTTCTACATCGTAGTATTCGCCTTGGTCCGCCAACATCTCGCCCGCAGTGCTTTGGGCGAATTCGGGCGCCTCCGCGCGCGCGACGGTGGCTTCGCTGCCTTCAACCTCTTCAATGTCCAGCCCCGCGCCCCATTTCTGCGATGCCTGGCGGGCGCGCTGCATGTTATCGGGCGAAGGCCGCTTTGGAAGTGCCACTGGCGCCCGGGGACTGCCCAACACACCACCTTCCGCAGTCAAAAAGCTGTCCGACGAAAATGTGCTGCTCAAACACAGGGCACGCACATCGATCGGACTTCCCGTATCTCTGTTCGTACGAGTGGTGGAGTACCGGCTGTTGCGTTTGCTTGTGGCACCGGACCTCGCTTGTTTTTCCTTCTCGTGTCCTCTTTCCAGGTGTTCTCTATCCTCAACAACTTCAACACCTTCTTTCTGTTCCTTGTCTCCTCCTCTGTTTTCAATCTCTTGTCTTTCTCTTTCTTTTTCTTGCTCTTCTTGCTCCTGCAAATCCGTAGCACTGGCCATGAGCCGATCCAAATCCTCGCTGATATTCAAGGAGAGTCTGTGACCCGCCAGGGGTCTCACGGGCCGTGAGATCATCTCGCTCACTGGCCGACGTCTCAGTCGGGGCGGAATTGTGCCGTCTACGCCTGTGTTGACCGACAATGATGGTGGAGCAGCGGGCGCACCGGCGTTGATGGTGTTTAACCGACCCAACGGCACTTGGCCTTCAGAAAACATTGATTCCAAGTCTGTGTCATGTTCTTCGGATACAGCGTACCCAGGTGTACTTTGTGGAGCCTGAGCCTGTGGCGCCAGCGGTGGGGAATTGGGTGTTACGAGATCCGCATTTTGGGAAAGTGTTGTGTCTCGGCTTGATGAAGTTGGCTCTGATGTATTTTCATGCACGCCTTCGGCCTTTGAAGGATCCGCCTCCAAAGGATCCACGCCGGACGATGCAGCAGGAGTATAATACTCTGTTTCCAGCATCTTCGATTCGGACGGTTCCTTGTTGAATATCTCCTTATCAAATCCATCCGTGCCAGAGTCTTCCTTGGGGTGCGTGTACATGTTGACGGACAGGCCTGCAACTGAAGCAGCTGCTGGTGTCGGGCCCCGAGCTTCAACCTCCGTTTCTGTTTCTATCTCTGTCTCCAATTCCCTTTGTTCTTCTGGTTCTTCGTCGTTGGCACCAGCTACAAACTTTGGCTGCTGGTCTTGCATCTGCACTGGCACGGCCTCGCCGATCTCGGCTGCTTGCACTGAATCATGGGAAAGCATCGACATATACGACTCGCGCTTGGATCCGGGCGCTTGCGGAGGAAGCAAGTCGGGATCAACAAAACCACGCGACGAGAAACTGCCTCCCTTGGGGCTTTGCTTTTGAGACGATTCGCTCGTGTTGCGAGACATATTCTTGTCTGGACTTGGGGAAGGAAAACTTCTGGGACATCGGGAGCTACATATGTGCGCGGGCATGTTTTGCTTTTGCCCAATGCGGCAATGTAATGGTGAAGGGCTCTGTGCAATCGCATCATCTTCAGACACTGTCTGCCGTCTGAGTATCAGCGTCCATATCTGTGTTGGTTATTTTACCGCTTGCAATTGGCTTCGTTCTCAGTCTTGACTTATGCTGCGTCTTTATTGGGAACTAACTCATCATATTTAAATGCGTTGGACTTGGGCCTTGTATCCGCGCTAGATCCATTTGCTTGTCCAGCCGCACTATTCCTATCCTGTCCAACTCTCGCATTCACGCCCTCCGTTATAACATCGCTTACTCCTCGGTCTTCTCTTTTCTCCTGCTGCATGGCCTACTAATCACTCATTTACAATTACATGGCTCGTGGGTTTTTCTCTGCGCCGCCTCTCAACTACGAGACGCTTGCGCGGCGATTGGCGATTTTCCACAAGCGAAGGGCCACGCCCTCACTCCTTGCAGATTACATACGGGCCAATCGCCAGCTCCAGCGGACCACTAATCAAACTCGCCATTTGTCCCCTGGTCAAAATGATCTCGGCTTGAAAGTTAATGTTGCAAGCTCTACTTTAGAAAAGGAACTTTGGGCCGTCATGCGACGGTACTGGTCCATGTGTGTGGCCAGCGATCTAGTTGTTCAGACCTATGTCCTTTCAGCAGACAATGCGGATATTGGCCCTGCGTTTTCGCTTGTGGCTGCAAATCACAAACAGCACTCACAAGATCTTCTGCCCGGTGTTATGGCATTGGTGGCTCTTCTTTTGCGCCGCAATGACTACCACGGATGTTTCAAGCTACTTGACATCACTTTGAATAGTGCAGAGCTGAAGGAAAAACGGCGTGGCCAGTGGCTCAGTACGCTCGGACTAGGAATTGTTGGTGCGACTGGCGCTGGCGCCTTTGTTTCTACATGTCTACCATTAACACCATGGTTATTATCGTTTGGTGTGGCCTCGGTTTGCGTCCTAGGGCCCTTTTTCGGTTTGCGTACAATCGAGGCCGCTGCACAAGGCGCTCGAGTCGCCTGGAGACCCCGCACCGGTTTTTTTCATCGCTGGAGCCAGCGCCATGAATGGCAGTTGGTCAATCGCATAATCACTAGTTTTGAGGAACACCACGAAGTGAACGGACGAAACTTCCATACCAGCGAAGTGCGACGTGCTCCTAGTCTAGCCATGTTTGACCTGAACGATTACGAGTTGCACTTGCCGCAATCGCGTGCGCTAACTTTTCCGGGCGAAAATTTTGTGGCAGACGAGCGAGCGGACGAATTGGCACGGTATTTTCGTGGCGAGCTTCAACGGCGACGCATGGTGTGGAATGTCTTGGAAGAGGAACGAATGTTCATTGAGTGCTGGC
Source organism: Clavispora lusitaniae (assembly GCF_014636115.1). Lineage (NCBI taxonomy): Eukaryota > Fungi > Ascomycota > Pichiomycetes > Serinales > Metschnikowiaceae > Clavispora > Clavispora lusitaniae. The sequence goes on along the minus strand of NW_027093976.1, from coordinate 2,126,219 downwards.
TGGCACAGGGTGAAAATTATTTTTGGGGAGAACCTGATCAGGATCCGGCCGAAATGGTTCAATTTCACTCTCGTGCGAAATATTAGCAAAAACATGTTGACTGAATTTTGCATTCCTATTCTTGTGGCCGCTAACTCGCCTAATGAAATGAATGATGCGACCTAAGTTTTTACAGGCATTCGATGAATAACATATAGGATACTCTCTTTTTGGAAAATTATTATGGCAAGAATATGTATCGCTAATTTGTACATTCGAATCCTCTGTGCCCGCACTTTGTATTTTGTCCTAGGCGCGCCAAATCACTGCGATTGTGCGGATGTCTCCAAAGACTACCTGGATTTTCTGCAGGCAATTCTCACTCATCGTGTTCAAATAGTATCATACACAACATAAACACTGTTCTTGTCCACCGTCCTATCCTAATACACTCCTTTTCCTGCCCCGATTTGTCTCTGATATTCTCCTTATGTACGTTCCCCTACCGACGCCTCCGCTAGACACGCTTTCATGTCTTCTGTTTTCCCCAGACAATGTGTTAGCAGTATCCACATACGACGAATCTGTGCTTCTATATAACTGCCAGGCGTCCGACGGGCTCCGCCCGCAACTCGCGGCCCGGATTTCTGCGCCCAGCGCCGCGCTCAAAATGGTGCACACGCGCGCGCGAACTACATTCGCCGGACTCGCCGACGGGTCTGTGCGGCCGGTTGATTATGAGAACATGAAGATGGACCTGCCTGTCCTCGCCCCAAAACAAACTCTTTCCGGCGCCATTAGCGGATTGCAATGCATTCCTAACCAAAATAACATTGTCGCTAGTAGTTTGGATGGCACTCTTTCCATTTTGGACCCGCGAGCACCGCGCGTGTGCCATCAGGCGGGTGGCACCAAAATTCTAGCCATGGATACGACTGCAAAGTATATTACGGTGGCGCGCGCCGCCCTGATCGTTGATATTTACGACTTCCGCGCGCCCGATAAACCACTTCAAACTCGTGCTAGCGGTTTGCGTTTTCAAGTGTGCGCCCTCCGCAGTCTTCCATCGGAAGAAGGGTATGCGCTCAGTAGCATAGATGGCCGGGTAGCAGTAGAGTATTTTTCTGACGACTTTCAACAAGAGAAATACGCATTCAAGTGCCACCGCACGAAAGCAGATGGCGCAGACATGGTTCATGCCGTGACAGAGGTGCTTTTCCATCCACTTGGTTCCATGTTCACGTCTGGAGGCGACGGTTGCGTGTGTGTATGGAACTGGCGCTCGCGCAAACGCATGAAGCAGTTTCCGCCGCTCCCAGGCACGCCGCACGCTATTTCGCACATGGACATTAGTGCGGACGGCACCACATTGGCTTTGGGCGCGAGCGACGATCTGTACATGCGGCGGGCGGACTTTGACGACCGCACTGCGCTTGAGCCCAGCCGAGTCTTTATTCGACTTCTAGGCGAAGCTGAGGTTCGTCCACGGACAGAGTGATAACGTCCATGTGAATTGATGCTATGAAACCTTGTGCTGCATATTTTACGTGATGCCTGTTCGCCAAGATGTTGTCTATTATTACGCGATGTATATTTTCTGGCTGCGATGTGTTTTTCTTGGAATTCCTTTCAGAATTACACTGTTCTCAAGTAGAGTTATGCACACTGTATTTTACAAGAACTGCACGCGACACTCTAATAATGCCACTTAGTACTTAGTATTAATTGGAAACTATTCTCATACATGCCAGCCAAGCTCTCAAGGCTTGAAGAGCCTTCAGGTAGCATGTATCAGCTACCTTTTGCAACAGTATCTTGGAAGTGCCCAAATACTCGAGGGAAAAGTCATCTCGATTGATTCAGGTTCAGGCCCAGACTATTGGATCAGCCATGTCTAGTAAATTACACTTGCGCCGTTGCGGGAAAACTAATTTTAGTGCCATTCAAGGGTCTTCGGTAAAAATATTTCGTGTTCCTCTCAATTCCTAGTATTTGCACATTACAAGAGGATATGTAACATTTCGCGTTGTCGTTTCTGGCATGATAACGGAAATGTTTTCCTGTTCCTTTCAACCAGTGCTCCTATGAGTGTTCAAGAAAATCATGTTCCGAAGAAGACTATATTGTCATTTTTTTTGACAGGTGGATCTAGGGTATATCTCTAAATGCATCTTGGAATGCATCTCTTAATGCATCTTGGAATGCATTCAGTATGCATCTGGTATGTATCTTGGAATGTATATACGTCACTGTAGGCATGGGAGAAAGAAGAAGCGCTATGCGCAAAACGACAAAACGTATTCACAACACCCACATGTCCTTTTCAGATCGCACAAAAGCCTTTGGTTCATGGCTTCGAGAGAACAACGTAGAGCTCTCACTGAAAGTTGAAATTTCAGATTGGCGCTCCCATGGTCAGGGCCGTGCAGTTGTGGCTTCAAAAGATATAGAGCCAGATGAAGAGCTTTTCAAATTGCCTCGCACTGTGCTTCTAGGGGTGGAAAACTGTTCGTTGGTACGGGATAAGGAAGATTCGCTCGAGAAACTTTTAGACTTGACTCAATGGGAGGCGTTGATTATAGTGCTCTTGTACGAGTGGCTTGTAAAGAAAGATGCGAGTACTTGGAAGAGCTATTTTGATATACTTCCTATCAATGACCCGGAAAATTACCGATTCAACCAGTTGATGTTCTGGTCAGAAGAAGAAATTGAATGGTTAAAGCCATCCCTAATCACAAACCGTGTCGGTAAGGAAGCTGCTGTACAAATGTACGAAAAGTTATTTCCTACTGTCGCAGCACAAGTGCTTGGTCTGGATGAATTGGCAGAGGTAACTTTCGAACAGTTTTCCCTCATTGCTACTTTAATCATGTCCTACTCTTTCGATGTGGAACTTCCCAAGAATGATCAGACAAACCCGGATGGTGAACATGACGATGATGAAGATGAAGATGAAGACGACGACGAAAATGACGACGAGTCTACTCCGATAAGGGGAAGTCGCTATTTCAAATGTATGGTTCCCCTTGCTGATACCTTAAATGCTGATACGCACAAACATAATGCTAGTTTGATGTATACCTCACTGTCTTTGGTGATGCGGAGCATAAAACCGATTGCCGCTGGTGAACAAATCTATAATACTTATTCTGAGCACCCCAATGCTGAAATCTTGAGGAGGTATGGTTATGTGGAACAAAAGGGATCTGCTCATGACTTTGCAGAAATCCCATTGAGTAAAGTGAAAACTTACTTTAGTGAGAACACTTCACTTTCTTTGGAGACTGTGGAAGATATCCTTAATGTTCTAAGGGAGGTTAGCGAAGAAGATGGCGAACTGTACTTGGTCGATTCTTATGATTTATTCGCCAGCGGAGAAGTCATTTCCGAACTTACATTCTTAGTTCAGCTCCTAACTTTAATGGCCAGCATAAACGACCAAAAAACATTCAACACTGCAAGTGTGGATGTTAAAAGTAGAGGAGTTAGACGTGTACTAAAAAAGTGCTACCAGCTACTTGAGGGTGGAAAACTCACTAAGGGTTTTATTGTCCATTATCAAAATCTCTTAAAAGCAAGACTTAAAGAATATCCTAAGCTGGCATCGAAGGAATTTCCGGAGGAAAAGCCGGACCTCTCTAGACAAGAAATGGCCACAATTGTGCTAATCTCAGAATACAAATCTTTGCTCAATTGCCTAGATACAGACAAAGTCTATGGCCAAGGCGAAACTGTTTTTACAATTATCGATGATGGAAAGATCTTGCGAAACATCATGAAGAAAGATGTCTTCGAGGGGGGTGACGACCAGGTTAGAAAGAAACAGAAATTTACATAACCGACTTAAATTTCAAATCCAAAATTTGTATATTAAAGTATAAAATTAAAAGGAGCTGCTACCGTACGTGTTTTCGTCGGAACGTTCAGGAGACTTATCGATATCTGTCTCTCTGTCTTCGTTATTATTCATTCTCATCGCGGTCAATGGTTTTGGGCGGTATACTTCGAACCCTCTTGTTACAGGCTCTCTTTTGAACTTAACTTTACGCAAAAAGCGTACAGCCCACGACTCGGGTTGTCCAATATCCTCTTGCATTCCTGATGCACTCGGCGTTTGGCCTGAGTTTCCTTCTAGTCCGTCCATATTCCATAATCTGGAAGCCCACAACTTCTTAATTTCAGGATCAATTACATCACTAGAAAAATACTTCTCATAAATGAGGTCTCCCTCTCTAGTGGTGTAATCCTTGAGTCTCCTTCTCACTTCAAATCCCGTATCGTTGAATATTTCGACATCTTGCAGCGATGTCTCCTCCTCGTTATTTTTCTGTGCTACTGTCAGATTACCGGTGATTTCACTAGTTTTCCTCAAAATTTTATCGCTTCTAGAGCGGTAATACTCGAAATCCTCTTCTTCTCCGATAGTTTGTTCTAAGGCACGGGTAGTCTTCGTTCCCAATTTTGTATTATCTTCAGCACTAGAAGCATTTCCACAGGAATAAACAACGGGATAATACTCAAAATCATCTTTGAGTTGATCCAAATTACTGTTTTGAATCCCCGATGAATACTTTTCCATTTTCCTCTGTTTTCGGCTTGAAATACGAGACACCATAGTCAAGTATAGACAATAAATTAATTGAATAACAAAAACAATGGAAACGATTAAGTGTATAACCAATTGAATGTAAGCAACGTAAGTCCGTGGTGTTTCAGAGACGCCAAGGCCCCGAATATATGGAATCGAAAGGAACAAAACAAGGAGTCTCGCGATATGTGTAATCAAGTAGAGCGAATGCCAGGTCATTTTCAAGTAGAAAGGCTTAACCGTCAAAAGCAAAACCAACATTATAAATTCGATGATTATGAGGAAGACGACTTGAAGTGCACCATTAACTTGCACTAAAGCAATAACAATCAGAACCAATGTCACGTATACAAAATCCACGATAACATACTGAGTCTTTGCGGGCAGGTAGGAATTATAGAAATAAGCCCAAAGAAGAATCGATTTCACTTCGGTATACAAGCCAGTAACATTCGCATTCGTACTCAATCGAAAATTTTTGTAGGAAATCAAGTATTTGAAAACAAAGTATAACTTTGCCAGTAGCCACGCCAATATTGCCAATGATCCGCAAATGATGCTTGCCACGGGAATGTCTCCAGTGGTAGGCTTTGGGGACAGATGGTAGTTTACCTTCTCTATAAGATTTAGAGGACCCTCCTGTTTTAGGTAATTATATGGTACATTAAAATCAAAAGCTCTTGCCCGCAAAAACGATTGATCCAAGAATATTCTTTTCCCATTTTTCCCTGCTGTATATAGCATGAAGAATGTAAGAACAAGAAATGCAAGCTCAAAAGTGTATAGGAACTGCCTAAAAAAGTGGCCAAGTAAAGCCAATAAATTTTTTGAGACGGAGTAAAGTTTTGGCGTCTGCTTGTTTATCTCATAAGTCTGTTCAATATAGGTAGGAGACTCCTTGTTGAGCAATAGCTTCTTTCTGCATCTTCGTCTATTCACACATAACTTAAGCATGATGAAGAATTGATGAACAATAACTGTAGCAGAAATCCAAAGAAGCAAACAGATAATAAAATTAGGCCAGCTGTAATAGAAAAAGCTGTTGGAACCGTAAAGGGCTAATGACTTCAATCCAGTCCAACTTAAAGTAATGAAGATGTTATCACAGTCCAACAGAGGAACAGATGTATGACGGAAAACATTTAAGCCCAATAAGGCACACCATCTAATTTGTCCCAAAAAAGGTTGCAAAAATCCAGGGTACTGCAAATCAAGACCAGCCATAAAGAAAGCGAATTGGAAGTAATGCACAATGATATTTGTATTAGCCGATAACTGTCGCAACAATCTTCCATTGCAAATAGTGGATGCCTCGACTAAGAATGGATTATTTGACTCCTGATCAGGTGAAAATATCGTGATAAAATAATTGACGAACCCAGCAACAATAATAATTGCAAGAACTCCGTATATCAAAAGAGAGGATAAGTATCTTGGTTGCAAAACAGGAGTAACATGGGTTTGTGCAGCTCCAATGATATCTGATTCTTTATCATTGGAAACCACGGTGAATTTGACGTTGTATGAGCCAAGAGTGCTTGGATGATCGCTAACATCTGCCTGATAATATAAAACGATGGAGTCATTTTGGTATAGTGGGCATTGAACCAAATTACCTGTGTCATTGGAGAAGAATGGAGTGACCGATGCGTTGGAAGAGCCTATCAATCCAATATCCTGAAGAAGGTGTACCTTCGGAAGTTCTTCCACTTTTCTGCGTGAGAAAGTGCTCTCGTTGAAGTATGTTGAATGGGATGATGATGTGGCGGAAGAAGGTAAAGATGAGGAGGAGGAAGAAGAAGATGTATCATCACTAGGAAGCGGGTATCTTGTACTTGGGAAGTATCCTGATGTGTTTTTGACTGAGACGTGGTCACAAAATCTTAAATTTTCCAGGATAAATGTCTTCCCCATGAAATCAATATCGACATGAAGCGTTGTATACTTGTTTGTTTCGTCGTTCACGTCAGTGATTAAAACCTCGTTAGTCGTGTGATTCTTTGGTTTTCTCACTTTGGTATTTATGAAGAACTTTAGAAGATTCCTATCATGGTCCATTCCCACGTCGATGATGAATTCGCTAAGAAGAAGTTTTGAGTTATCGACACCGTTCACGGCAAGGGTTTCGACAAACGCAGCATTCACTAGTCGTAGGAAGGGCCCTAGCAAAATAAATGCTAGGAGGAGTGGTAGAGCAGTCATCATACGGAAGTGATGTAGCGGCTATTAGATGATGGGAATGTTAATGCGAAGAAGATAACTCTGGTGAGCCGTGTAAAATGAGACAACTTAGGGAAGTGAAAGAATGGTCAACAAGAACAACAGTAACAACAGTGGTTACTATGATGATGAACGACTGAATAAAATGGACGTGTTCAGGTCAAGCCACCCTCGTCTCCAACACCTTTCTAACAAGAGGAAAAAAGACGACACTGTGAGTGTGTAAAAGAAGCTATTGAGAAACAAGTCTCGGTAGTTAATGCACATGCAACCTCACAAAATTTGAACTGGGAATGTGTAGGCTGGCAGGCTTTACCAGGCCAAATTTATGCAAACGAAATATCCGCGGAGGTCAAGGGTGAAGTCTATACAATACTTGATCTATGCTCTATGTTTACTCTTTCTACATTCCCCATCTCTCTTATCGTCTTGTTTAATGTACCTTTACTGGGTCATGGCCAGGTCCTTGCTCGCATCGCACGTACTATGTTTTACAAAGATACATAGTCTCTTGTGCTTTACAGGTTGAATGCTTACAGAAAACTATGTCGTGTGAACACTTAATTGCCAGAAGGACTCGTCTAGACTCCAGGCTACCGGTACTAATTTATCTCCGGTAAACTTATCCGAAAGATTCCTGTGGGGCTATTTGCAGGAGTCCAGAACAATAGGTACATTTTCTCGTCTCACAAATCCTGTCGCCATATGCACCAAGGACGTAATTGATAGCGAGAAATTCACAAGGGCTTCGGAAACAGAACCTTAGGTGATACCCATGGCAAATGTGATTTGGAACATGTCAGCGAGTTGAATATGACACCACGAGTTCTTCTTGATCGGCTTTTGATTTCCCTTTTTCACCTATATACAAGCGGTTTTAGCTCAGTTGGGAGAGCGTCAGACTGAAGATCTGAAGGTCCTGTGTTCGATCCACAGAAATCGCATGCCAAAATTATTTTTTTTTCATTTATCCCATAAGTGTGGACATGTTTGCACTTTTTCATTTCCAGACGCCCATTCGCTAGTAATTTTAGTCTGTTTCTCCCCTGTTTGTTTTTCCTACATCGCTTTCCAACAATACTGTAGATTTCTATGTACATGTGTCCCCCAAGTATGCCCACTAATCGTTGACTCTTCTGAACTTTGGATACAACCGACCTGCGTGGTAGTTGATAGAGCTGACCGTTTCCTTCTTAGGCTTGAAAGTTTCCATGCATGTTTTTAAGTCGTTTTCAAAAGCTGAGCACAGAGCAGCACCTTCTCCATTGGCTGCCCAGCAGTTCAAAAGAGATGACATCAAAACATAGCACTGGTTGGTGGATTTTTGAAGGACAGGGTTCCTGAGTCTTAACTTGGGTAACGGAGGTAAGGCTTTGGTCTGGGCAACCTTTTTGTATGCCATGGCGGGTGATGTGAATAGAAAGTTAATGAAAAAACAATTTTTGGACCTGAAAGGTCGTGTGGTGCGAATATTTTCGCATCTTTCTCTTTGGTGCGAGCTGCGAATTCCGCTGATCTCTATCGCCTTTGACACGCGAAAACACTCATTAGACTTCTGGTGAACAACGGATTGAAGAGGAAAGAAAGAAAAATTGAAAATGAAAATGAAAATGAAAATGAAGCTAGTTTACATTTAAATATTTATCATGGGTATCTACCCATCACTTGAGCAAATTGGCAGGGTTCAAGATCAAAATATTGAGCGATTGAGCTTTTCTGCGCACATTTCTGGAAAAGTCCCGCCTCTCTGTCCTGAGGCCAACCCCTGGCTTCCTCACCCAATATATTCTCAGGAAGTTTCCACAAAGAATATGTTTGTGCAATACAGCATTGTATTGTTTGGGAACCTGTATGCGGCTTTTCAATGCCAACGGCATGAGCTTATCTGAAACAGCCTTGTGGATTCTCGCGTAAAGTTTTCTCATGAAAGAATTGGACTCCCGAGCCAGTGTATACTTAATTCTGGTCAACACATCGACGTGTTCGTCTAAGTTGATCAAGATCACGCGAAACAAATGCTTGTATAAGTTATTGTAATGTTTGACTGTGCTCAAGAGCATGCCATAGATAGGTACAAGATCAAACTGCTTAAAGCGATAAGATGTTGTGGGCCCTGAAATTGTTGTTGCGTCGTGATCTTTCGATGCAATCACATATTCGTTAGTTTTTAGTTTCTGCGAGTTAAAGGTGATCACGTCAGTGCCAGTAGGGATCATTTTGCGGGTAATTTCCAAGTATAACGCATCCTTTAACAGTATTGTTTCCTTCTCAATCCTTGTTAAGAACTCCATTGATGGATGTTCAACCTTGCGATAGTTGTCAATGGTGTCCAAGAAAATGGGTTTTCCTACATCTCTGAGCAAGTCTTCTGGTGGTAGCGGCTTCGCATCAAAGGGTGAAATGCTTTCCTTTAGCAGATCATCATCCAAGAAATTAACATCCACCTTGTGGACGGGCACCTTCGTATCAAACGGGCGCATGTCACGAATTAATTCTGTCGGGAATGCATCAGCTGGAGATTCTTCAGATGCATTCTTCTTTAGGTTATTCTTTCCACCGCGTAAAGGAACACCTACCAAGCTGCGATCAAAGCCAACAACATTATATTGATATAGCTTTTTGAACACTCTTTCCAAGCCTTTCGAGATCTCATACTTTTCACCCCTCCGGCCTGAGCTGCACATGTCACGCAAGTTGTTACCCATGCGCAACCTTGTGATCAAATCGTTGTCATCGATGCCAAATTTCTTCAAATACTTTGCGTGAACAGATCTATCCACATCAAGCTTTTCGAGCAGTTTGTACACCCGTTCGATCTCTTCCCAAGGTGTTTCAAGAAGGTCGACTTCGTCCGGTAGCGATCGTATCAACTCTCTTCGATCGAAAAAATGCTCCGAGGGAAAACTGCCGAACTGGCCTCCTTGGTCAAAATTTTCTTGAATGGCAATATCATCTTTGGTCATAAATGCAACTTTTTCAAAACAATCTTCGAGTTCATCTATATTTTCTTTCACGGTTATGTCTAATGCCAGCTGGGATGGCTGCTTCGGGAGCTGGGATTCTAGATCCAAATCAGTCAGTTTCCGATCCTGGGCGTCGCCCACTTTTCCTTGCAGCAATATGCTTCCGAGGTTTTTGAGTTGCTTTTTGTAGTCATCTTTCAGCCGGGAAAAAGAGACACTAAATGGTCTCCTGCCCCACAGAGTTTGTTTAAAGCAAAGCCGAATCATCGGACTAACAAACAGTGAAACAAGAAAAGTGGTTCGCACTAAGAATTCGCACCCCAGATTGTCACTAGCAACTGTGTATAAACCGCAGTATAGGCTTCATTTAAGTAACGCCTAGCTATGCTAGGATAGTAAAATAATTAATGGAATATTAACATTCTCTACAAAGGATGATTTCCGTTATACCCAAACCTTAATTAACCAATCTATATGCTAAAAATGAAACTGTCCTAAGCGGCTCTGGTACGGCAGAGGTTGTTGAGCATCCTGTTCAACTCCATCTCTTCCGTGCGGGCTGCCAACTCAATCCGAGGATCGATTGCGCCGGTGCTCCACTGTGGCTTGCACTGTTCTAGTGGACTCTCAGACTCAAACAGGCTACAGGAGTCCTGTCTGTAGTGGGCTCTGCTGCTTGAAGAAGCGACAGAACTTGCCCTGCTGTGACTTGCGGCATGGCCCAAGGACAAGGTAGAAGAGGCAGAGGAGCTTCTCGAAATGGAAGGAGTCGAAAGACGAGACTCTTCGTGGACTTGCATTTGCGCAGCAACGGCCTGCTGTTGTCTGTGCAAAAACGAGCGCATTTTTGTTGTCTTGATCAAGTCCTCTCTGATTGGCGCCAAGAACTTGTCCAATTGAGCACACATTTCCTCGTTGGACACGCGCATGTCCCAGTTCAAGAGATAAAGCAACTGTCTTTCCATTAAGTTGACGTCTTTAAGAGAGAAAAGCCCTTCTGTGTATTTGGCCCAATGGACGTTCTTGGGAGAAGAGTCATTGTGGAACTTGGAAGCTAAAATCAAGCAGCTCAAGAAGATGCGGTGGCGCGTGCAAGGCAATCCCTGTGCTGTGCGAGGTAACTTTTGCTTCAAACGGTCCAAGTATACCAAAGTGGACATCAAGGTTCCTGTGTAAACATTGGTGTAACGAACCAATCTGTTAATGAAAGTCATCAACGATGGCAAAGGTTTGCCATTGTTTGCAACTTTGGTGTTTTTGTCATCCAGACAAGGAATCACTTGCAACGTGGTCACCACCAACTTGTGGATCATGTCTTGGGACACTGGTGTGCGTGTGAAAATGTTCAATGCTTTAAGGTCGACGGTCGTGGTCATGGTGGCAGTAATGATGCTGATGGCAGATATGTGAAGGAAAGAAGAAGTAGAAGAAGTAGATGTAGAACAAGAATGGAAACAATCGCTAGCGTGAAGGTCTAGTTGTTCTGTCCAGCAGAGCTCCATCTTTATATATGTATGCTGGGCATCTACTTCTCTGCGGGTCGCGACGCATCCAGGCGTCAAGATGTTTTGATCTGGTGCAGCCCGGGCCTCCTGCGACGCGAAATTTTCCGACCCACGCCCAGGCACAACGCGGCGTTTTTCCTGTTTGAGGCTAATGTGCCTCCCCACAAGTAGAAATTTCGGTCCCAATGCGGTTCCTTGCAGACCAGCAACCTGGCTGAACTTTCGTGTTTCGCGTATGTAGATGTGCTCATCTCCTGTCATGTCCCTTCCCCAGAAACGGTTTGGTTCGAACAAGGCGCGGTAGCATCTGACACTCAGCCGAGAATGGATTACATTGCCCTTTTGGCTCGTGCTTGGCGCGTGCTTGTCGAGCTCCTACGTAAGTTTCTATGGATTGACCCACAGTGCTGTTTTTTCCTTGGGGTATACTTTTCGTTCTCATTCCCATTCCCCATCTTGTCCGTGTCTACTATAGCGCTCAATTGACCACAACAAATTATTGAGGTGGTTACAGCCTGTGCTCTCACATTGTCTGCAGACGATATTTCTCGTGTTCTGGGCAAACAAAACGCGACTAAAGGTTTTTGGCGCTGGCCTGCGTTAGCCATTCTATTCCTTAGCGCTCGTGTATGCAGACCCATCCGTAAGAGGTTAACAAGCAAAAGAATTTCGTTCCTTTTGGGCACCGCGACCAGCTCCTGCAATGCAAAGGCAGAAGCTAGTCATTTAGCACCGGAACGGCCCCTTGTGAACCCGGATGCGAATCTCGCAATCTGTATGTTACGATGTTTACGCCTGTGGGGTTCCTTCGGCTACCTGTCGCGACTACAAATTTTACGCATCTGAGCGATGGTTTTTCTTCACGCTTTGGTTCTGAAGGTTAGTAACGAGTACAAAAAATAAAAATAAAAGGGACATGTCAGGAATATGGGTATACTGTATCGATCATGAAAAGAGTACTCTGACTGGTGCACAGCGTTTTGTCATCATCATGTCCTCTCTAGTCATACATACACTTTAGTGTTGTGAGAGAAGAGTGTTTTCTTCAAAATCTCATCGCGCAAGCTCAAATTTATACTGACGGAGTCGGGTAAGTTTGGTTATATGCAGGCCAGAACGCCAAAGCCCTAAATTACACCCATATGAAGTTAGCTAATCACTCTCCATGGAATATTATATGCATTTTCACAAATCGGAAAGATAACAGTTTTTCACTGTGGGTGGCTCACGTCGTAATACATCCTCTAAGATTTTAGCTTTCTTCATTCTCGTTTCCATCTCATTACTTATAAACTTCAATTACTATGACATGGCAGCCTCAAAATCACCGTACATGGCGAAAAGCTTCAAAAGCTCCTCATTGCCAATCATTGACTGCTCATCAAACACATCCTCCTCGTGTTCACTATGCATGTGCTTCTCCTGTAAGACACCATAGGTATTGATAGTATTTTTGTTGGCATACATTGCCCTGTTCGCCGTAGTTGCATCAAAGTCCAAGCCACCTTCGAAACCGCAGTCCTTTGTCGGATGTGTGAAATGCTTAGTAAAACTCGCATCTTCTATTTCTGATTTCTCTTCTTTAGTTGTTGCCTTCAATGTGTTGAAATGACCCTTCAGCCGTCGCATCAGCTCCACCTTAGCTATTTTGAACTCTTCACATAATTTACACAAGCTTCGAAGTTCTGCTGTTGAAAGAAAGTGAATCAAATTAGCTCCTTCGTGGAAGAACTGTTTGCTGTTCACGGAACCCGAAAAGAGGTTCTCGGGATTTTCCATACACTGCCTCAAAACAAAATACGCCATCACGTAAAGCTTGTACGAGTTGATGTATGTGGTACTCAAACTTCGGAAATTGCCAACAAAAAGTTCAGCCTCAATCACTACAATAGTGAATAAAGCGTCAACGGCTTCACGTCTAGTATGCAAAGCTTCAACTGCTGCTCCATCTGGTATTGATCCCGTCTCATTGGTACTCAATTCTTGCATTAAAAGAGTCTTTTTATAATTGACAAGCCGAATGAAAAAAGATGTAAGGAATGCATGTGTCTTGACCATACAGCGTTCGAGTTGAGAAGTGAGCATAAAATCATAACAGCTCCCAAATAATTCTTGAGAGTTATCCAAAGCATATGTCATGATGTAGACTAGCTGGACCACACTTCGGATAAATGTCTTGAAAAGTTCGATTCCAGCACTTATATCAGCATCTTTGTCCTCGTCTAGTTTAGACTCATAATGAAGTGTGATCAAGTAATATGAACAGGACAAGTTTGCTCGAAGCTGAATAAAACTTATAAATTCGATTACCTTCATGTACGACTTACGACGTCGTGTCTCTTCATCCTCGTTAGATAAATCATATAAGGGCGAAGGCTTGCAGACATTCTCACGAAAGAAGTTATTCCCAAACATTTCAAGAAACAATGTCTCCATTTGGCTCGTTTCTTTCAAAAGGTTGTAGATTTTCGGCTTTTTCCTGATGTTCGTTATTATGTTAATAAAATTGCGGTAACACTGATAAACTTCCGCTTGCTTCTCAAAAAATTTAACGCCACTGATATACAAGCTGTCGGTTTCAGGTTTTTCAACATCACTGGCATCTAAATTACTCAATTTGAGTGACATTCCACAGTATATGGCTAGCATAGCATCCATGGTACAAATATAATACCAGAGCGATCTCCATGAGTTGACAAAACTCGGTTCTTTAGAAATTACCCCAATTGAATGTAATTGAGTAGGGTCTCTATTCAAGCCGATTGATAAAGCATGAGTGACTATAGAGCCAAACAATAATGTCGAGTCACTTCCACTCAAACCGAAGCAGTCATTTGGTGCAACAGATCTATAGTAATGTAATAAAGTCAATGCTTGAACGTAGTGGAAAGTCGACCTTGATTGAACTCTCTCTTCAGGAATGCAAAGGTTAACGACTCTCATGTAATCATCGGATTTAAATCGTGTAACATCTTTGATCAAAGCTTTTTCATCTTTACTATAATCTGCTTTTCGGTCAAAATTGGGAATTAATGACATGTAGCCGAGCCTGATCATCAAAATTAATTTGCCAGCAATGCACAATTCAACATCGTTCGTTATTTGCACAGTACTATATTGGCTATCTGCGGAATCAGTTTTCTTACAAATGATTTTTTTCAATTCAGAGGTAACAGTATCCTCATCAAAAATAGGGACAAACGGGTGCACATATTTGAAAAACCTCTTGAGTGCTTTGTTTATACCACGAGTTCGGGGTAGAATCTGTTCAATACTTGATGCGGCAAACTTGTATATATCTTCATTGGTAGAATTAGCGGATAATAGAGCCTGGGCCCCGGTGAGGTATGCTACTGGAAAAGTAGGACTTGATTGCCCCGGCCTTTCCTTTTGGACGTGGATTTTGGTCACAATGAGAGCATCTTCATTAACAATCTCGCCTATTTCAGACTCATTCCCACTATAGGGGGAGGTTTGCTCCGTTTCCAAAACATTTTCCTCGTTAGCCGAACTAGAGCTTTTGGACATCGATTTCTTTTTCCTCTTTTTCTTTGTATACTTTGAGAATTGCTCACTCTGGAAAAGATTTATCGTAAAAGAACGAACCAATTTGATGTAAGGATCGAGCTTTGTAAGTCCCACGTAAGATAATAACCCTTGTTGTTGCCAGTACGGCCCTTCAACCAATAATGAGTTTGAAGCGCAGACAAAAAACGTCAACTCATCATCGACACAGATATCTAGTACATTATTCCCGAAAGATATCGATACATATTCCTTGTGTTCACCATATCCTTTTTGTTCATCATTTATGGTCGTGTTTTGTTCGCATTCTGAATATTTTCGTTTATGAGACGAGGGGAAAGTAATTGAAGGTGGGTATTGTTGTGACTCTAATGGTGTAGTTTCGTGGTCCTGGATTTTTGGGCCTGACGCCGGAGATTGTGGATCGATGATATGCGGGCCTGACAAGGCAAGCTGAGGACCTGTCGCAATAATATGTCGCTTCTGCCTTATGTTATGATATGAAACTATATTAGACGTCTGAGGAGGTACCTCATCAGCTTCTAGCAGTGGTCGCAGGGATAATGAAGGCAGAATCAGTTTATTTGTGGCATTGGTCAACAGTGCGGGGCTTCTCTGGTCGACAGATGAAGAGGAGGCTGACCCTCGGGGTTGATAATAATGAAAAGCGTGTGCTTTCAGCTTCCGCAGATCGGGTCGATCTTGCCATACCTGTGGCAGGTGGTAAGCATATGAGTATGTAGGTGGTGGACCTGCAGAGACCCATGTGGTGGGGATATGTAGCTGTGTTGCAGGTATTCCCGAGCCGTATTGCTCTAGCTGAGGCGGGAAGCCCGCAGGATAAGCGCTATTGATTTTCAAAGCCTGCTGGGGATATGCCACGGGGTGCATCGGTAGGCCTGGTTCGGGGACGATCACTTCGGGGTGTGGGCGTATTGGTAAATATGTCGTAGCCAGGTTTTGTGGCACAGCTCCGGTTTCGTCCTCATACAAGCAAAGATGAGCAATCAGCTTCCGTTTGCATGTTCCACATACCGGATGAGCTCTGTCACACTTGGACTTTCGTTTTCGACACATCAGACACGACGCTGGCGTTCTGTGTCGCTTTTTGTACGAGGCGTCCATAACCTGAGAGAATGCGGGGTCACAGCTCAGAAGCGGAAGGGAAGGGTTCTTTTCAGGTTCTGTCTCAAACAAAAAAAAATTGAAAGTGTGTATTTGGTTAGTCCTCCCCACTGGCGGTACTTTTATTTGCGTTCTTTTTTGTGGAGTCAAATCTTGATAACCAAAGTGTACTGGTTCTGCAGGACGAGATAATTCGCAGTGTTGCTGCGTGGAAGGAAACAAGTTACTCGAGCTATTCTTAGACAGATGCTGAACATGTTTGAATTATTCATTTAAGTGTATTGGTCTGAACATTTTCTGTTGAGTTTTCATTCTTTCAACACTCAGCTTTTAATAGCCCACAGCTTGACTGATTCCTGCCTTGTGTAGGATTGTCCTGTGTGCGCCTGAATACGGGTTTAGCCAAGCGTTAGGGCGTTCTACAAAATATGATTCCCCGCATATAGACGCACAGAAAGATTTTAACGAATTCTATTTCGCACTATTCTTATTTGGAGCAATCACGGAGCACATTGCACGAGTTTTACTAGAATACTTTTCTATTGACGCATAACATTGGAAAACTGACTAAGGATTCAGTGTTGACCCTATAATGCGGGGATAGCTCATAGGATGTCCTATATATAGGAAGCTGACTACTCTTAGATTACTCTGAGTAATATGAAGATATTCTTCTTGAGTGTACTCGTTTTTTGATCCTTTGGTCTCTTGGTTTTCCTTTCTGACACTTTCGAATATGGCGTAATCGAGCTAGTGAATTTGGCTTGTGAGGACTCGCGGTATTTCAATTCTCCTGTGTCTTCGGTGCGATTTTTTCTATCGCGGTACGCGTCTCACCAACTCTTCACATCTACATTGAATCCATGTCTGACTACAAAGAAGATGAAGAGCTAGACGACTTCATTGTTTCTGATGAAGAAGTGCCTTCTCCCCAAGAAGAGGAAACTGAAGCGCCTCAGCAAGATCGAATCACAGGTCTTACTACCATGCTCAGAGTAAATGAATCCTTCACGTCCAAGGTATTGAGAGCGCACATATCGGTTCTCGTGTCGGCATTGGGAGGTCCAGATCATTCTTCTGAGGACGGACTATATAAATTGGGCCACGACGCTTTGGCCTGCTTGAAAGATATCAAGAAGTGGATCCGCAGTGTGGATGATAGGAATAACTCGTCCGAGGTGGCACTCGCATGCGCTGAGAATGGATTAGTTAATAACGACTTGACAGTAATATTGTGTCAATGGGATAAACCGCCTCCAGGTGTTAAGAGAACGAAAACTACGGATAAAATAATGCTTGCATGTTTGGAATTGCTAGTTCTACTTACGTGGCCCATTGAAGTTAATCGCAAAACTCTTCTCAAGGACTACACATCGAAAACCAATGCCAGACGTGCACAATTGGTTTATAAAAAACACATATTGGCATACCAGGGAGGACATACACTAAAAGCTATCATACGGTTGGGATTGCGTGCTATGCAGTTACCCAGAGAAGATAGAGAACCTCGAGACGTGAACATATTACGTCTCATTCTTTTCTTTATTCGTAACTTGCTTTTCATTGAACCTCTACCTGCATCAAAGTCCCCAAAAGCCATAACAAACTCTTCAGATTTACCTAATGGAATGAGCCCGGAAGATGTTGGTCTTAATGCAGTCATAGCTGCATTTGAAAATAATAAAGTGCTCCTATTTCTTACTTCCATTGCACACTCTGTCCTGAGTGAATTCAATGACGAGACTTTTGGTGTCTTAGTGATTGAATGTCTATCTTTACTTACTAGAGGTATCAAAACGGAAAGCTTATTCTCGACCATACCGAAGGCTCCAGTAAGTGATATTTCAGAGAATGTTCCCCCTGCATCGTCAGCTGCTGGATTGCAACTTCAAGATCTTCTTTCAGAGGAAGAAAAACGCAAGAGGCGCCAAAAGAATACAGTTTCCACCAGACATGGAAGATTTGGAACTCTTTTGTCTATTCAAAGTTCTGACAACTCTTCATATTATACTATATCTGGCCAAGAAGCTTTAGCCTCTACACTTGAATCTTTGGATAAGTTGGATCGGACTAAGAAGTGGCATAAAACATCTGGTTTCAAGTATGACTCTAACGAATATGTTAAAAATTCCACTATTTACCTCAATCTGCATTCGATAAAAATCATAAAGAGATTTATTGACCTGTTACTATCTAGCGGGTCTTATAACAACTTACTTCTGTTTGTGGGTCGTCACTTAACGAATATTTCCAATGATCATGACCTCGGGCGCAAAGTCATTCTTGATTCGGTTGATCCACATGAACTTGCAAGTTATTTTTTGGTCATTTCATGGTTTTTTTCTTATAAGAGAGATCGGAATAACTATTACGCAAGGAATAAATTGGCACCCCTCGATGAAGAAGATAGCTTAGATTATGGATCAGTCGGGTCATCCTTGAGTGAGATCAACTTCATCCTTTTGACTTCTTATTTACGTTCTGCTTACGAAGCTAAAGACTATGATTCACTACACGTCGCCTTGATCTGTATGCGTGGAATGCTTCAAATCTCAAATGCAATCTTTTCATCGGAGCGTACCCAAAGGGAAATGAACCCATCTTCTGAGGAAGATATCAACCACGACAGAGAACTCGCTGAGGGCATTATTCGCAAGCTTTTCTCCCAAAAGCAATTTTTGGACATGATTGTCAACATCCCAAGGCAAGCCTCCAGACATTCTCCCGAGTATTTGTCAGTTGTTGTCTCTGTGGTCCACATAGTTCTCAAATGTTTCGAAACGTTAGCGAATGAGGATGTTAAGTTATATATCCAAGGAAGAAGAAGGGTGAACAAGCTAGGGAATCAGAGCGGCCTAAACCATGATATGGACCGTCAGCACTGGCACCTAATCGATGCGGGATCAGATGAAGAGGATTTTGAGCAAGAGATTCGCTATATCAATCAAGAACGGAAATTGGACTTTAAGAATACAGAGGTAAGATTTTTCCATACTGAAACGGTTTCCACGCATATAGCTTACTTGTCGAGGTTTGAGGATCTCACTCATGAAGAAATCAAAAGGGGGATCTCGTTTTTCCATCGCTTGTTTGTCGTACGCAAAGATTTTGCCGCATTGTACAGACTTGATTTTATGAACTTGTTGTACAGATTACGTGCATATCTACCAAGATCTTCCAACATTCGTCGGCATGTTGATGATTTCATAGTTTACTTCATGAAAAAATTCAAAACTGCATTGGACAGATTTCCCGTGGCAATTGAACTTCTCTTTCCTAGGTTTGAAAACCTAGAGATGAAAGGCTTTTTAAGCACCGGTGATCTTGAGAGTACAAGTACATCTTCATCTATTGGAGTGACATCTGCCCGTGGGTTGCCCAAATCTAGTTACTTCTCGGAGGATGCACCGCAGCCAAGAGCAGCTGCCATCCTCCGCTTCAATGATGATAATTTGACGCTTGATGAGAAAATTGGAGTATTAATCTACCACTTGATCAAAAAGAAGAATGGTATCAAGATTCTCAAATTTTTGATTGGCGAACTAGAAAGATTAACAGCTTTGAAGGAAAAGGGAATCAATAATTTGATGTTAAGGCTTAACTTGACTAATAGGAAACTCCTTATAAATGAACCGCATTTGCGACTTTTAGTGGAATCTATCGGTTTTGATTTGCCTTTCTTACAAAACGACGAGACTTCCTTGAAAACATCAGTGGAGGCTTCAACGTTGGTTGAGGCAAAAAACTCCATCGATAAATGGTTGAAACTACACGAAGAAGGTGTTGGCGACATCGAACCATTTCTTGATCAAGTTCATCAAGAGATTTTTACGAAAGAACAGTTGAACTTCGGAATAATTGCTTTATCGGACGTCCGTTCAGGGAGACCGATTGATCTAGCTACAGCAGAAGTAATAGGGCTTAGACAAGATCAGATTGGTAAACTTATTGGACTTGCCAAGAGAAAAGAATACGATGAAATGGTAGCTGCACAATATGCTTTGGAAGATGAGGATTATGATATTGAGCCCTCTGATGCTGAGGATAATAGTTCCATTAGTGGGAGAAGGAGAAAGAGAATGAAGAATAAATCATCTGAAACAACACTCCTGGATTCAGTAATTGATGATCTAGATGACTTACCGAAGAAGCAGCGCAGGTCCAGACGTGAAATACTCAAACGTAGTTTGGACTCAGACGATGATGCACCAGTTAAGTCATCAGAGATGGTGAATGATTCCGACGATGAATCTGATGATGAGAAGGTGAAGAGTTTTTATGAAAAGGAGGAGCAGCTTCGTCAATTGATTTCACTGACGGGTGGAATCATGAACAAAACGCAGCTCGAAATTTTCAAGGAATCATGGCAAAAAATTGTAAACACAAACGAGGATTCTCAGGTTAAAACTGCAATCTCTAGGGCAGCTAGCTTGTTTGTCGACGACCTGGATGAAAATGATGATGAACTGCAGCCAAAGGAGTTTTCACACCAGAACACTACTGATGAGTTACAACTAAATCAGAAACGAACCCAAGATGAGGGCCACGTCATGGTCTCAAGAAAACGGAGAATAGTTTTAGAGGAGGAAGATGAAGAATAGATTAAATATGAAAGCTCAGTCACTGACACAATGTGAATCGTTATCGCTATTGAAACTTGAAACAATAGTCCTGTAAGAGCTAATGAACATGACAGCAAATCCAAATAGTACGCATAGAATGCATGGTAGAGCCTTTCGAAGAACGAACGATAACTTCTCATCCCTGTTTGCTCTTTTATAGTCGAATTGATCGAATGACAACTTTAAGTAACAAAGGGGAGGGATGATATAAGCCATGAGTGATGCCGAGGTGGCACCAATCAACTCCAAAATCATTCCTAAATTGCATGTAAATAACGATACCGACATAGATGATGCAACTAATACCGTCGTGACTATGAAGTTTTGCTTTTTTGAAAGTTCTAAATCTGCTGAGTTATTGTTATCTTCGTCTTGTGCTTCAGCAGTTAACATTATGTCTCGCAAAACATCACGAACAACAAAAATTTCAAGCGGGAAGGTAGTGAGCATGTTCAAGCCGAAACAGAATCGAGCAACATTGATCCAGTTGTCATTGCTTTTAAAATTGTTCAAAATGTTGCCCTTTGTATTGGTACCAAAATTAAGGAGTCCACTTACTCCCATAAGGAGGCAGAAACACATTGATATACCGCAAGCCCAATGCGTTAGCTTATTGAATTTCGATAAGGTAGCATCTTTCATCGAATTATAAATGAAAATGGTGTTATGGTGACACACAAGAGCAAACGAGATGACAGATATACCCTGAAAGATATTCTTATTGATCCACCATTGAGACTTTGTTAAAGAGCCTTTGAGAGATGAATCCACAAATGGGCCACGAACAACAGTTAAAATGACTATTATTACCATACCGACCAAAGCAAAACCAGATGCCTTTGCTAATTTTGAAATATCTCTATTGAGTGAAAGTGGATATGAAACGCAAAGCGTAAAAGTGACAATAATGACATTTCTTCCAAATAGCCAACCTATGACTGAATCTGAGCCTGTAATTGATTTCGGAAGCATTGATTTGAGTACATGAGGGATTGTGTCACCAATAATGACGCAGAATGCCATGCATCCTCCGTATGCAAAGGAACTGATGGATATCAATAACAAAATCTTCCCATATCGTCCAAAACAATAATTGACAGTATCTTGGTATGATCTTGTTTGAGACATAGTCGAATTGAGAATAATTAGTCTTAATGTCCAATCAATGAGAACAGTTAGAAGTATCATGACTATTATACCACCTAAGAGCCCACTGTTCTTGAATGCAAACGGTTGGCCAATAATTCCCGCTCCCAAAATTGAGTTAGCCATGTTCATGAAAGCCATTTTCATCGAGGAAGTCCCGCTTCCTTCTTGTGGTGATGCTTCAAGATCAGCGTCTGGGGTACTCAATTCATAATCTAATGACGCAAGATCGTCGAGAGCCACATCTGTTTCTGTGTTTTCTGGTATCTCGTACGATAAATCTGTTTCAGGAATACTTTCTGCCGGCAATTTGGCATACTTGTTAGTGGACGACATATCTGATCATATAAGGTAAACACGAGAGAATCCAAGTAGATAGATGTACGGATGCCGCTCACTATGGGTCAGATTTTATGGTTTAAACGAAAGATAAATTGAATTTCGATCCCTAGGATTAGTTTTCTTTTCTGTTGAATATTAATACTTAAATAAATTTATTTTTTGTTCTTTAACACTAAAAGCGTGCTCTTTTTGCTGAAAATGACAAGAAACCTATACTTTTTACGTTTCGCATTCAAAAGAGGTAGACTTGAAAGTTACATGTACCGTTCTTAAAAATTTCTTAGATCTAGAAATCAACTAACGTTTCACCAAATGAATCATATAGTATTGTGGAATTCGATCCAACCTGCTTATTTTGTAATAATTGCTTCGGATTTTAGTAGTGAAGTGTAATCTATGATCCCAAGCACATACGCATTTGGTAGATTCCCTGCACAACTGCGATGAGACTAAACTCTTGAAGCTCTATCTCTTTAAAATGGCTGGAATGCATGACAAGAGAAAACCCTTCCAGGGAAAGAAATTTCATAAAGATCTTCGTGAGTTCAAGAATCAAGAGATTAAAAGATCCTTAGTACACAGAGCAAGATTAAGAAAGAATTATTTCAAGCTATTGGAAAGCGAGGGCCAGACTACACCGGAATCCCAGAAAGAAAAGCAAAGTGACGAAGATAATGAAGAGAACGACGATTCTGGAAGTGAAAGCGAAAGTGAAAAAGAGGAATTGCCTGAAACCTCTGTAAGCAAAATTAAAAGTTCAGGACCGCTACCTCCACAAAGGGCACCTCCTGCAAGAGCTCAACCAAAACCTCAACCAAGAAAGGTTATCAATTTTGCAGAGAGAGCAAAATTAGCAAAAGAAAGGAAAGAGAGAGAACGTGAAGAGAAACTTCGTCGTGTACGGGAAAGGCGCCAGGCCCTTGAGCAGAAAAATAAAGAGCGTGAACGGAAAAAAGAGAGTCTATCAAAGAGAACAAAGACAGGCCAACCGGTGATGGGCCCCAAAATAAATGATTTGTTAGATAAGATCAGACAGAACATCAACTAGCAACTTCAAATAAATATCATTATAGTGTTCTATACATGCATAATCACGATACAGAGAGTCTAAGGTTGCGGAAGAACATGTAAATGTCGTACAAATACAACGACGAAATTCTCTTTCGATAAGACAACCAGCTGCAAAGGTTATGGCTGAACCACGTGAAAGAAAATCTGTCCCATTTCTTTGAGTTTTCTTCCAACGCCTCTTCATAAACTGCTCTTGCACAGTAGTTGGCCAAAATTAGAAAGGTCCTCTCGGGTCCCAAAGGGTTATTCAACTTTTCGTCAAGACTTCTTGTTAGATCATTAGTCTTTAAAATCAATAAGACTATTCTAGGCATGCTGCTTAGTATGTACATCAAATCTTCAAGAACACCTTCTTCATTCTGCAATTGGTTTTGCATATTAATCATTTCGTCCTTACCTCTAGCTTTCTTAATATCGTAGTTCAAAGCATTTTCAGGGTCCCTACCGGTGATAGCAGCTGCAAAAATTTGGAATTTGCGATCGCCCTTGATACCAGCAAATTTTTCAGCATAGTACTTCATCTTTGGGACGTCATTGTCCAAAATGGCCAACCAAAAATGGGAATAGTCCCGCTTCATTTGTAAAGGAATATAGCGATACAAACCGTGGTCATAGAGGACGATTTCAAAATTGTGGCCGTTCTTACTGTTTCTCTTATCAACTGCTTTAATGGCCAAATTGCCACCATGTGGGTCACAGTGGAGACCAACACCAGGAGTGAAAATCATGTTGTTGAAGATGTGGGAGAGACAAGAAGACACCTGGGCAGTGTTGATATTATTCTTTTTCATATATTCCAAGTCATCCAAACGTGCTCCAGCAACATATTCCATGATGAGAATTCTTTTGTCAGCCAGGACAATATATGGTATTCTTAAAGCTGTCAAGTTGCGCATATTTCTGAAATTTGCAGTAGTTTGCTGGGCATTAGTGGCCTCATTAACAAAATCTAACTCAACATAGATAGAGGATTGCATTTCATCACCTAACCAAGTCAAGGAATACTCCGGAAACACTTTGTGCATCAAGCCAAACACAGTCTGTGTTAAGAAAATATCCAAAGGAACAAACTCTGCTAAGGATGGGTGTTGCACCTTGACAGCCACTTTTTCGTTAGTTTCCTTCAAAGTTGCGATATGCACTTGAGCCAAAGATGCCACACCGACAGGTTTCGGATCAAATTCACTAAAAATGTCACTTAGATGGACCCCTTTATCCTCGAGGAACATGGCCTCGATTTCCTCCATCGAAGATTGCGGACACTGGTCTTGTAATGGTATCATAGTGTTAGTCCACTCAGGCGGAAGTAAGTATGTCAAAGCAGAAACGTGCTGGCCCAATTTAATGTAAATACCTCCATTTTTTTCTAGTGCTCGTAATGTAATGTCTGCAGCTTTCTGGTGAGCTTCACTTAAAGCCTTCTGACGATCATGCTCGTTGTCAAACGTGCGTTGGAGAACATCTTTGTAGATCTTGAAACATTTGAAAGTCGCCAAAGTGACAACACCAACACGTTGTGTTGTCAAAATGGTATGTTTTGTGGTGTTATGGAAAGTTTCGTTCGTGAAGTAGAGCACAGTTGCACTTATAGCTAGAGTTCCAGCGACTTTAGATAATATGTGAGAGCGCTTTTTGTGCTGACCTGTTGACAGGAACCTATTCACAGTAAGAGACGAGGAATATATCCTGTTCAACCCTCGGGTATGCCTTAGGGATCCTAATCTGTACATGGGGAATATTTAGGAGCGATGAAAATTATGAATTGTGGAGAACTAAAAGCAAAATGTCTCGTTTAACTGGATCTGGCACGTGATTTTTTCACCAATGGTACATGCAAAAGCTTCTGTCTCGTGTCACATTTAGGTCCGTGATAACAATAGGGATGAAGTTCGATATTGAAATGTGTTAAAAGTTTATGCATTGGATATTCGTCTGATATACAATGGGTTCTCTACTCTATGTGATAAGTCTTACACTTGATTATTGTATCGTGAACACATTAGGGAAATAAGTAACTATTGAAACATATTCTCGATCAAGTTTCCTCGGGAATCATTGTTAATTTGGAGAGACAAGTTTTCATCACTAGCTAGGTCGAAATTGAAATTGGGGAGGGTGTCCCAATCGATTAAGTCAAGGTTTGTAGGACTCAAAGGATTATTCTGGACTGGCGTCGCCAAATTCGAGGAAGAAAGTGTTCGGAGCAGAGGCATAGTAGCAGGTCGGGATCTTTTGGAGAAAGGACAACCGTCTTCGGCTTCCTCCTTCGAGACAGACTGTCTCATTTTACTTTCTTGAAAAGTATGGCTGTTGGCGTTTCTGAGTGCCTCATGATTGAAAGGACACAGTCGCTTCTGAGACTCCAGGTCTGATGGCTGTGACTGCAATACAGAGCTGCTCAGTGAAACGGGACATACTGAGATTGTACCTGAAATTGAGGAGGAATTTCGATGACTCAATGACTTGGGAACCATGGGAACTGGTGATGCTGGATGAAGTACGGGACAAGAGCCTTGTTCCAATCGAACCGAAGAGATTGGATAGGACTTCGAAGGATTTGACATGACAGGACAAGCATCAATGAGACGCTCTGAACCAAAAGCTCTCTCGTGAAGCTTTGCATATGCTGCAGGGTTCATTTTATGAGAGTTTCTGATAAACGTCATATAAAACCTCCATATCTTCGTCGCACGAATTTGACTTTCTTTTCCCAAGCTCGTTTCAATAAGGTTAACAGTCTGATATGTCTCTTGTATCACCATTTCTTTTGTTGAAACCGGAATAACAATCGGGGAATCTCTCTCGAGTTGCAAGGCGTAAATGAGAAATGCTGGATTTGGGGTTGGAGAGGATGTACCATGGTCGCCGTTATTTTCGGCTACAAAACGTATGAGTAGCCCAGCAATTATATGACTGAACAGCGAAATTGTTTCACTAATTGCCGCCAAAACGTACTTTGAGTAGGTAACCTTGGAAAACTGAATGATGCTGCTCTGAAGAAATTTATTTATGTCAACACATTTCGAGAAAAGAATAGGTATGAGCTTGCCAACTGTATCAATGTCTCCCTTCTCCTCACATTGTAAGCAAGTGAGGAATGTAAAGAAAAGCAGCAAATGGTTAAGGATTACTTTGATCTCAAAGTAGTGTGTCATTTTGAGTTTTGTAAGACCTAACTCCTCGCTGGCATTTGATACATCTGCCACAAGATTAGTCAAATCACCTATAGTAATTCGGTGGAAAACTCCCATAATCCCAGAGCGTAACAATAGCGACGCTTTTGCAATTAAATAGAAATTTTTTGTCGAAGTTATTAGGTTCTGAATGTGATCGGGCAGTTCTTGGCTTTGACATTGCTCTAGAAAGCTCGTATGGGAACGATATGGTTCCGCTTCGCCTATGCATAGTAGAAAAAAGTCCACGAGACGATTCAAGCGGTCCGTATGCTTCACAATGGGCACAAGGCCAAAAGTGACGATATTTATAATGCGCAAGAGATCACACCAGAGCTGACACAAGAGAATATTCAATTCAAATTGCCGTTGTGGTGTTGATTCTGCACTAAGGAATTGAACAATCGCGGGATCAGTCCATATCTCCAATGTGTTTCCGTCATCATACAAAAGTTCCAACACTGCAAGAAGCTGATTAGAAAAGGAAGTACGGACGTCGATAGCCACATTTTCTCGTTTGTAAAGTAATAGTAGCCTGTTTAGAATCGCCACACGCAAAGAGATAAAACACAACAGATTGTTCATTTCGTACGGTGTGGCAGATGCAAACAGACACACCGAATTCAAAACAAAACTTCGTTTATGTCCCAAGCCTTGATGTAAAGCCTCTAATGGGAACATTTCATGAAAATCGCGAGTGATGGAGTCGTTTATACCACTCCGCATACGCAAAAAATCAAGAGCCTCTTCAACTATCAACCCCAACATTGAAAGATACACACCCTTCAAGCGTAACTCATTGTATACCTCCGAGTCACTCATCTTTGGCAGAAAAACAGCAATGTCTAAACGGGCTTCATCACCATCTTGATGGATCAAGCCCATGATTTCAGCCCCAAAAAAGCGAAAAATGGTGCGTGATTCCATTTCACATGTTGGTATGTGTGAACTAAGATAAAACTTCACCAAAAACATAAGCTGTGCGTAGGTCAACTTTTCGTTGCCACGACCATAGTTGCAGATTTCCAGCCACATTTTCTGGAGCTGCGTGAGCAAATCAACTGCACCACCATTGAAACGTTTGAAAAGTTTCTCAGTTTCATCGGTAGACTCACTCTTTACGCTTACCGACGAGCTCATAGGAGTGCCGGGCCTGCTGGCATCCTCTACCATCATGTTAAACTCACATGCCACCACAGGACACTGTGAATGGCCACAACTAGGCGATTCCGCACGTCTTTCATTTAGGAGCCCCTTCTTGTAGAGATGGTACGATTTCTGCAAATTCGTGATCTTATACCAAAGAGCAGTGAGTTGAGGATCAAGCTTGATGGTGTTGAGCCACAGGTACAAGCTAGGCGCCGTGCTCGTGGCCAACGCTCTCTTTCGACGAAACCCACTCATAGTGTAAAACAGATCGTTTGCAACCCTTGGCTCCCCTGACCCACTCACGCGAAGTTTGCTTAGGATTGAAACCGTAAAATTTTCCCCTGTTGGGAGCATCTCCTTTTGTGGGGGAGGAAGCAGAGGAAGCGCTCGTTCCAATCGGGCTTCGAGTTGACTAACCTCACGCTCCTTCTCTTCCAATGATTTTCGAAGCTCCTGGTACTCTTTCAGCTCTTCAACGGGCAAGACGACCACTTCACCACTCGCTGCAACCTTCATCCTGGGATCTACCCACGAAGGCTCCACATAGACACAGAGATGAGCCACGTTGTTCTTGACACATCCAGTACATGGCTTCTTCTTGTCGCAGCGCACCTTGCGCTTTTTGCAGTTGAGACATGACAACGGCACGCGCTTGCGCAGCTTCTTTTCCATGGCGAGAGAAGAGTTGGTGGCTTTTTGTTGCCGTTGCCTCTGGTATCTGGCCGATAAGTGCTCTTGCCGATAAGTGCGAAAACGGTCTGTGCGACTCGGCTTTTGGTCCTACACTGTTGCCTAATGTTCCAGCCTTGAACTATAGACAAGCTTTTCCTCTTGACTAACACATGTACATTCAATAGCGTCTTAACTGTTATTTTACGACTATATCCTTTCTGCCACTTCCACTTGTGGATGATGTACAGCGTCCTGCAGACGCAGCTCTTCTCTGCCTTCGAAGCTACGCCAACCATCAGACTTTAGCAGTGTCTTCACAACCAAGAATTAAAAACGTTTCAGCCAGGCGATTGACCGTCAAGTTGTAGATCATTTGGACGAACCGTTCTAACAAATCTAACAACGGGAAATCTTTCACGTGACGCTATGCACGTGATAGGACTCCATCTGCGGTATACTGGGCCACATTCAAATATCTGAAAACTATTCTACACCATGTCTGCAGGTGTTCCAGTCCGGCTCTTGAACGAAGCTCAGGGTCATATTGTGTCTCTAGAGCTCACGACGGGCGACACATATCGAGGTAAACTTATTGAGAACGAAGACAACATGAACTTATCTCTCTACGATGTCACGATCACTAAAGGACGAACTGGAGAAACCTCGTACATGAACCAGGTGTTCGTACGAGGTTCTATGATTCGTTTTGTGAGCGTGCCTGACATTTTGCGCAATGCCCCTATGTTTTTTATGAAACCGGGCGAGAAGCCCAAGCCGCCAGTGAGAGGCCCTCCTTCTAAAAGGAGCAAATACTAGCTGTGTGCGAGAACCCGCCTATCATCGTCTATCATCAGGAACAAGCTACACTCTACAGAGTACCTTTAAATGTATAGTAATGTATAATAACGTCTGTATTGGGTTGTACTAACGCAAGGTCACCAACTCCTCAGCAGAAGTAGGGTGGATGGCCACACAGTTGTCAAAGTCCTTTTTAGTGGCACCCATCTTGATAGCCACACCAAAACCTTGCAAGATCTCACTGCTCGAGTCACCCACGATATGAAGACCAACGACCTTCTCTTCAGGCCCTGCGCAGATCAACCTGTAAACACATGGAACCTTGTCATCATCCGAGTCCATCATAGCGTAGTACATAGCATTGAACTTAGAGTTGTAGATCTTGAGGTTGTCCTTTCCATACTTCTCCACAGCTTGTTTAGTAGACAATCCAATAGATCCAGCTTCTGGGTGCGAGAAAACAACAGATGGAACGTTCGAATAATCCAACTTGTCATTGGCGTAAACTTCTTGTCCTGAAAATAATCTGTTAGACAATCTACGACCCGCAGCGATAGCAACTGGGGTCAATTCAATCTTACCAACGACATCACCCAAAGAATAGATTTTTGGGTTCGATGTCTGCTGATAGTCGTCAGCAATGATCGAGCCATTCTCCTGGGTTTTAACATCGACTTTCTCCAAACCCATATTTGTCAAGGCTTTTCTACCAACAGTCCAGATCAAAACGTCCACCTCTAACACATCGCCATTTCCCAAGTAGACTTTCTTTTTGTCGCCTGCCTTTTCCACCTTTGTCACACTACCGGAGTTCTTAATCACATTGACTCCGAGTTTGTTCACATACGTGTCTGTGACAGTAGTCTGAATGATGTCATCAAAAGCTCTCAAAACGGTATCTCCACGGGCCACTAAGTGAGTTTCGGTACCTAAACTCAGAAAAACACCAGCGAACTCAACACCAATGTATCCCACGCCTACAATGGCCACAGACTTTGGTTGCTTCTCCAATTCGAAAAAGCCATCAGAGTTGATTCCCAATTCCGAACCCTCGACTGAAGGAGGGATGATTGGCTGTCCTCCAGTCGCAATAAGCACCTTATCAGCCGAGAAAAGTAACTTCTCATCCTTCTTGAAAGACTTGGATAAGAAAGGCACCTCTTGGTCCGCACTCAAGGTAACTTCGACATCACCATTAGAGTTCGCAAAAGAGGCAAATCCATAAACATACTCGACGTTTTCTTTTTCTAAATTGCGCTCATAGATCCCGTTTAAACGCTTAACGTATGCGTCTCTCTTACTCTTGATTAGGCTCCAGTCAAAGTCGCCATACTTAACGTGGCCATCACCGCCTGCAAAGCCATAAGCCTTCAAGTGGCCCCTCTTAGAGGCGAGGTCAGATGCATACCACATCACTTTCTTGGGCACACATCCAACATTGACACATGTACCACCCAATTGCTTGTACTTGCCTTCAATAAGAAGCACTTTTGCACCATAAGAAGCCGCGCGGCGGGCAGAAGCTACACCTCCGGAACCTCCACCAATGACCAAGTAGTCATAATGTTTGGCAATTTTATCTTGTACAGGAGCCATTGTAAGGTGCTTGTTGATGGATAGGAGACGTGAAACCGGTTTTGGTAGCAACTGTTTGGACGGGGCAAACATGGATAGGCGATAACCTATATATGAGCGCCTTAGAGCTTCTGGTGCACACACGCAAATTATGCAAGCAATAAAGTTACTTACAGAGCTGGCGGATGAAAGAGAAATGGCAAAAAAAAAGAAGAGATTCGCAAAATGTTAGGATCTTAATTTCAAACAAGAGAGTGAAGTTGAAACATGTATAAGAGCAAGATAATCTAAACAATGCTGCTATTTGTCAATTGGCCACTACTTCACTCCTGTGCGTTAGTAATCAATCGAGACTGCGATCGTAATCTTCCCGCACACAACGCTTCAAATGGGATACTGTGCACGCCACAACTTCTGGATCTCCGTCCTGCGGAGCCACAAATTCATTGCTACTAAGCTGGCGATGATACGTAGATGTCAACCAAGCCAGATTTATCTCCAAAAGCTTCACCGGATCAAATTCGGAATCGCAGTCGCCGTTTGCTGAGAATGATGAAGCGTGCGCTTTTCTAGTTTCGTCTAAGGCCTCTTGGAATTCCTTATCGGCTTCTAGTAGTTGAAAAATCTCGTCCTTGTCCTCGTGGAATGCTTTCTGTGCATTTGCAACATTGTCTACCGCCGAATAAAGCGTGTTGTTGGTGATATGTTCTTGATTAAGATTGTTCAAGTAGCCGAAAAGCTTGTGAAGAAACTCTTTCTTGTGGTGGATCTGCACCTTACGCTTCCCAGAGAGCGTTCGGTACGCCATGAATGCCTTTTCTTGCGCAGCACTCTGCTGCTGTCGGTAAAGCCACAATGCCTTCTCTTCCTTCTCATTGTACTCGGTAAAATCTGCCTGTGAGCTGCACGAAAGTAATTGAGCAAAGTTATCCATGATAACCTTGAGCTCTCCTTTTGTGTAGCCCGGAATCGATAGGATAAGCAGTTGCGTAGTTGTGACTTTGTCTTGGGTTCCACGATTTATGCTCGTTTCTGGATCGTCACCGGCACATGTGTCTTCATCATAACTCGAGTCTACTAACTTGTCAGCATCGTCAAAAATAGCGAACGCGTCGCTTGAAGCTGACATATCATGGTCGAAAATAATGTTGGCACTGATCTTCTCAGCGGATTCCCAAGCTTTAATCTGTGATTCTTTCACAGGGGGAAGCAAATCATGCTCATCTATTGGAGTCCAGTTATCTATGAAAACTGAATAGTCATACTTGGATAAGTTGGCAGGCTTGCGCAACACAAATGGTTTTGGCTGAGTGTTGGCTTTTTTCTTCAGTTGCAGAAGATTGAGTAGTTTTTTAGATGTCCGAGCAGTAGATCGCATACCGTGTGAATCATCGGGACGAGATTTAGGTCTGGGATTCTTCTGGAGGTTCTGCTGCTGTACACGGCGAATATTATTGCTAGGGGTGCTGATGATGGATGAAGATGAAACGGTGCGCAGGGATACATTGCCAATATTTGAGTGATCTGCAAAGGATTGAGATGTCACACGAATCCGAGGAAGAACAGCTTTGTTGGATTTTTCGTCCGCCATGATGTTTCTTGTGCGGTCAACTGAGGTGCAATGAAATAGGACTAGAGCGAAAGACTAGAAACAGGTTGATAAGAGCACACTTGAGTTTTTCAAAGTTATTTCAATGAGAGGATTTGGCCAGAATAGATATAACGAGAAAGATTGCGTTTCGCTAGTTGGATATTTTGTATATTTATTGATGGGACATGTACAATACGCAAACAGATCCATAGCGCGCAGATAGCGCGGGGGGAACAGGGCTAATACAATAATGATAAACTCGAATTGCCATTGAACATGAAAGAAGATACAATGTACATTTAGGTTCCATTCTGAAACTAGTCATTTTCATAGACGTGAACGTAAGGGAAGCGTTGAAAATAATGCATCGCCACAATTACATAATTATATCCAAGCTAGCCACATGCAGCTGAATTAATAAGTCTGCGAGCTGAAGAAGCTACACGGAAAACGAACGACAAAAGACATTGTGAGAATAAGCAATAGATTCAGGAAGTGTATTGGAAAAATGAACAACGCCGATAAATGAAAAACCCAGTCCTATTCATCCAAGTAAGGAGCTAATGTTAGCAATTACGGTATATGCAAGTGAAGCTTATATATTGTGATGCATCGCAAAACCTGCGAAGTAGTTTGTTGCTCCACACACGTAGCTATCAGCTTTTAGTGAACAGATACAGTTCGATTATCAATAATATACCAATACCTACTCAAACATTGTTTCAGGCTTCCCTGAAACGTACATCAGTCCGATGCAGATTCACAAACTTTAGCATCACGTGATAATATCAGTATTTCAGTACACCACTTCGTCTCAACAACGGCCGGTGTTCTTAACAAAACTAGAGTGACATGAATGGATCCTTGATCCTATTACGGCAATGCCTGAAATAGTTAAAACGATGGTAGCCTGGGCCTTCTATCTGTGTATGTATTTCCACACATAAGCTCGTGCGAACGGTCACATAGGGCACAAGCCCTGGAAGACCTGCACCCAACTCCAAGATTGTGTCTGGCACGTTTGAAAATTTCTCCCGCGACCATTATACGCAAAAAAATTCTACTCTTTCAATCTAGTTACTAGAACAACAACTCGACAAGATGGCTACTGAATTGACCGTTCAATCTGAAAGAGCTTTCCAAAAGGTATGTTCCATTCCCATATATCCAGTTTAACCCATGTGCCTGGATGCTTCAGTCTCGAGATAGATGATGGTATATTGACGTTACTTCCACTTGGCAGAATGTGAGAATTCTTCTCATGAATTTCCACAATTTGACCAGATGGTATACCAAGAAGCATCTTCAAGCATATACTTCTATCCACTAATGAATACTAATCTTTCTAGCAACCTCACATCTTCACCAACCCAAAGTCTAAGGGTAACAGAAAGACCAAGAGATGGGTCAAGGAAGTCGGTTTGGGCTTCAAGACCCCAAAGTCTGCCATCGAAGGTTCTTACATCGACAAGAAGTGTCCATTTGTTGGTGAAGTTTCCATCAGAGGTAAGCTTTTGACTGGTACTGTTGTCTCCACCAAAATGCACAGAACTATCATCATCAGAAGAGACTACCTCCACTTTGTCAAGAAATACAACAGATACGAGAAGAGACACAAGAACGTTGCTGCCCACGTCTCCCCAGCTTTCCGTGTTCAAGAAGGTGACGTTGTTGTTGTTGGTCAATGTAGACCACTTTCCAAGACCGTTAGATTCAACGTCTTGAAGGTTGCTGTGTCTGCTGCCAAGACCAAGCAATTTGCGAAGTTCTAAATTGCATGACAAATCTGTATAAAGAAATTTGTTTGTGTATTACTTTAATGTTACATTAGCTCAGCTGCTATAAGGTCGTAGAAGTGCTGCTCTCTTTCAGTGGTTCAGATGGGAGTAAGTATGACGTTAGTAAAAATGGTTGCAAAGTAATAGCGGCTCACATCGTTGGCGATGCCTACATTCATGCTAGATGCGCATCGATTCTAATGTAGTGGAGACAAGTTTAGTTAATTACCATTCAGATGATATATCTATGCAGTGGTGCCTGGGATTGATGAATATATACAACCAATAACCCCTCTTGCTGATTCTCTATAGACAGTGGGCACTTTTTAAGGACAGGTCTAGACATTAGATGGTGCCTCAATGCGCTTGGCCGATAACTCCTTGTCGCCCCAGGTGTTCAACATATCGGCCAATTTGTTCTCGCTGTGAAGCGAGAGAAAGTCGTCGCTACCTCCTCGGCTTGTGTGGCTCTTGGTACCGACTAAAACGTTAGGCACAGTGCTTCTGTCCGTTATAGTTTTCAAGTACTCCTGGAGCTCCTTGCCGTGTTTGTGTTTATCCAACTCGACAATAATAGGTTCTGGTGTGATGCTATAGTTATCACGCAAAAGCTGTTTCAACCGTTGCGAGTATGGACAGTACGTTTTGGAAAACACAGTCATGGGTGCAATAGACCGTATCTCGAGAAACTCTTTTGCCGGATCGAAATCATCTGCAGCAGCCTCTTCTTTATTTGCTTTTGTTCCACTGCTTTCACCATCTTTGTGTTTCGAGATCTCATTGTTGATGGCCGCGTCCACCTTGTCATTGTTTGTTGATTCAATGAGAGACTTCCCGCCTTTCCCATTCGCAGCTTCTGGAACAGCCACAGGAGTTTTTGGAGCTTCATAACGCTCTCGTTTGGAATAAAGCACACTAACCACTAACAACGTGGCCACGGCCACAAGGAACATTCGCCATTTGCGTGCTGAAAGCATCATATGTTGAATGTGTTGTTGACCTTTATTCTGACACGCGCTACTTCAAGAAGTCGTGGCTACACCTAAATTAGAGGCGCGGGTTCGGAAGAAGGGACACCACCAGTGGAGAAGAAGGACAGGTGCCACTACGACGTGAAAGAAGAAAATGGTCTCATGACAAATGGTTCTTCAAGTTTCCGAAGAGGTGTTCCCGTAAATGGTGCTTATGCGCGCAATGTTACCCCGGGTTATGCACAATAATGTGGGGCAATACATGTTCTAGGCAAAATGGAAGAAATAGTTGGCCAATCAAGCAATCGAAGCGGAAGCGCGGAAATTTTATGGAATCCCCGGACAAGTCATGTAAGTGTTAGGATCAGTGTTTGTCTCAAGAAGATATCAGGTGGAACCAAAATGAAAGCAAATGATGATAACGCTGCGGTCCACCATTTGCCTTTCTCGCTACATTAGTAAATTTTGTGATAACTTTGCCACTTTTTTCCATGTTTTTGAGCGCGCGATACTACTTCTGTACGCCGTTAGTCCGAATTCGAGGAAAGTGATCGTATGCATGATAGCTTTCGGAGCCAATAATCTATCTCCGGAAACAACAAAAATACCCGGAAACTGAACCAGATAGGGCAGGTTGGGAATTGCCAAGGATATTCAACAGTTCGAATATTCTAGAAAATAGGACTACCTTCGGTCACGGAAAGTCGAATCAGAAAAGACAAAAGTTAGGTAGTGTAACCCTTAAAATTTGATACAACGAAACAGAAGAAAATGAGATCTATCAATCCTCAATGACGTCAAAAAACATCGAGAAAAAAATTTAAAGTCCCAACATGCTTACGTATTTGTAGAATCGTACACGCAGCCATCGCTTATAGTTTACCACATCGTAGAAGTAAGTGGGGTAAACTCAAAGAAAACTCCGGGACGTTTCATCTCACTACGCTGCCTTGCGTCCGGATATGGGGAGGAAGGCTGAAAGATGCACAGAGTTACAAATCGAACGGGAGACATGAGCCCGCTACAGGCAGGAAAAGATAATTTTAAGCGTTTTTTTTTGTTGTCCTTTACCTCCCCCTCACCCCGCCACCCCACTTGCCTTGTTCAAAGAGGGGCAGAGAACAAGCAAATTTTTGACAGGCCCTTACTTTCTTGGCACAGAAGACGTTAGGTTTGACATATTCTGCCAAAAACTGGACAATACCGTTGTCGCTTTGAGCTAGCACTTTCATTGTAACATATTGACAATGTACGTCCCCACACGGAGCTCAAGGTCCGAGATATTACGATTCCGTCTCCTCCAATGAAAGGCGTCAAATTGTTCGCCGCGCGCTCAGTTACATGTGTCATGGCGCGTCTGCAGATAACGTGCAGCCGATGCCAGCCGGGTGCATACTTGCATTCATTGGGTTTGCTTTGGGAAAACGTCGAATTTTTTTTTCGGTTAGGGTTAAAATCACAGCAATAGCCGCCTCTTGAAGTCGTTGTTATTTTTTTGTTAGATTTCTTTTCTTCTCAACTGCGTTTTTTAATCTCGCTTTTATTTTCTTCCTCTTATATTCGCTTACGATGACTAAAGACATGGAGCACCACCTGGACTTGGAGCAACACCAGGACATAGACAGCATCTTGCCCACTGCTGACAAAGTGATGGAAAAACCCTCTTTTGCACCAGCGGACATCCGTCGCTACTTTGCCACAAGATTCTCAGAGTTGATTCCAACGAAAGAGTACATGAATGCAAACAGAGACCTCTTGAACCCATTGCCTGGTTTGAAGGAAATCACCTGGAAACAATGGAAGTTCATTCTCTGTGCGTTCATGGGATGGACTTGGGACGCATTTGACTTTTTCACCATCTCTCTTAACGTTCATGTTTTATCTGAGCAGTTGCACAAATCCACAACTGACATCACTTGGGCAATCACTTTGGTTCTTATGTTGAGATCTGTTGGTGCGTTTTTGTTTGGTTACTTGGGTGACCGGTACGGTACCAAGTGGCCCTTTGTCGTTAACTTGGCATTGATGATGTGTGTTCAAATTGGATGTTCCTTCATCTCCACCTTTAAGCAGTTTTTGGGTGTCAGAGCAATTTTTGGTGTCATCATGGGAGGTATCTACGGTAACGCTGCTGCTCTTGCCTTAGACGATTGTCCTCCACGTGCAAAAGGTTTTATTTCTGGTTTCCTTCAACAGGGTTACGCCTTTGGTTATTTATTGGCTGTTATTTTCACTAGAGCTTTGGCTGACACTCAACGCCATAAGTGGAAAGCCATGTACTGGTTTGCTGCTTGTGTTTCCTTTTTAATCACTGTTGCTAGAGCCTTGTTGCCTGAGACTAATGCTTTCAAGCAAAAGAAATTGAAGATTATTTTGGAGAGAGAATCTGGCATCGTCCCAGACAGTTTCTGGAAGAAGGCTGGAAAAGCTCTCAAGATTTACTGGCTTATGATGATTTACATGATCTGCTTGATGGCAGGTTTCAACTTTATGTCGCATGGCTCCCAGGATTTGTATCCTACTTTCTTGACCCAACAATTGGAGTTTTCAAGCGACAAATCTACAGTTACAAACTGTGTTGCCAACATTGGTGCCATTATTGGAGGTCTTATCGTGGGTCACTTTTCCAACTTCGTGGGAAGAAGATTGTCTATCATCATCTGTTGTATCGGTGGCGGTGCAATGATTTACCCTTGGGCTTTCGTGAGAAACACTGGTATCAATGCTGCCGTGTTTTTCTTGCAATTTTTCGTTCAAGGTGCCTTTGGTGTTATTCCAGCTCACTTGTCGGAGTTAGCTCACCCTGAATTCAAATCTTTCATCGTTGGTATGGCTTATCAATTGGGTAATTTGGCATCTTCTGCTTCCTCCACAATCGAATCCCAATTAGGTAAGCACTTCTTGATCAAGAATAAGCACGGTGAAATTATTCACGATGATGGAAAAGTGATGGCCATTTTCGTTGGTGCTGTTTTTGCTTACAACTTGGTCGTGACATTCTTAGGCCCAGAGAACAGAAACATTCACCTGGAAATCGACAACAAGGAGAACTACAATAAGTTTGTCGGAGACTTAAAGGCAAACTCAGAGGTAAAAGAGAATGTCAGCGCTTCTGAAGGCGAAACGCGGTAGGTAGCTATGGAATTTACGGTATAACATGTGAATTATGGGTGTTTTAAAGCGTATGGAATGTAATGTATCAATTTGCTTCAAATAGGCATATCCTGAAGCAAGAACAAAGTAAAAAGTGGATGCTAGACAATGATCTTCAAATAGCCTGTGATTAATACCCTTATCAGCATAAATGCACAATTTTGGAGGGAGGACTATGTAATTCCAAACAAATGACAGAACTTACAATGCAGCAAACATTTTTAGAACACAATGGGACTCAATTTGAACTTATAGACAGCGTTTCTTTTTCTAATTTTCCTTGTACAAACATAGCTTTGTAATATCTACGTTTACACAAAATAATTGCTAGACATTTGATTTCTGTACAACATAAATAAACTACAATTTCTCAGCCGTAATAGGTCTGCCAATTGTGGTGACATCATTGTAGATCAATGTGGTGACAAAGTCAGAGTATTTCTCTCCAGTAGCCTCGGGCTTGAAGTACTCCAAAGCTCTCTTGAACTTGTTACCTGGCTTTGCTGCCTTCACCAACTTCTCGTATTCCTCTGTCAAAAGCTTCGAGACGTAAGACTTGTCGATGAGCTTGCCGGTGTCAGTAGTAGCACCATGAGTAACCCACTGCCAGAGTTGGGTTCTAGATACTTCCGCGGTCGCGGCATCCTCCATCAAGTAGTTGATTGGAACACATCCAACGTTACGCAACCAAGCCTCAATGTATGACAAACCAATGATACAATTGGCTCTGATACCTTGTTCGGTGATTTTTGCACCAGGAACAAATGGACTCAACAAGTCTCTTGCAGTAACTGGCTTGTAGGGTTCTCTTGGAGGAACATTGATTTGGTTAGGGCCTTTCATGTGCTCATTGAAAACCTTCAACACCACTGGAACCAAAGCTGGATGTGCGACCCAGCATGAGTCACAGCCAGCCAAAACCTCACGCAACTTGTCTTTGGCAACATTTTCCAAGGCAGCTCTGTTTCTGGCCTCATCTGTCTTGATAGGGATCTGTGCGGCCATTCCACCTAAAGCGTGAACCTGTCTCTTGTGGCATGTGTGCACCAAGAGTTTAACATAAGATGACATGAATGGAGCTGCCATGGTCACCTGTGATCTGTCTGGCAAAATGAACTCCTTGTGGTTTCTCAATGACTTGATGTAAGAGAAGATGTAGTCCCATCTTCCACAGTTCAAGCCACCAATGTGCGATCTCAATTGATAAATAATCTCGTCCATTTGGAAAGCAGCAGGTAAAGTTTCAATCAAAACAGATCCTCTGATGGTTCCTCTTGGGATTCCAATGTAGTCTTGTGCATGGTTGAAGATATCGTTCCACAACTTGGCCTCTAAGTGATGCTCCATCTTGGGCAAGTAGAAGTAAGGGCCAAAACCCTGTGCAATGGCCTCCTTAGCATTGTTGAAAAAGTACACAGCAAAGTCGAAAATACCACCAGAAACGGGTTCACCGTCAACCAAAACGTGTTTCTCGTCCAAATGCCATCCTCTTGGGCGTACAATCAATGTGGGGATGTACTTTCCTGGTTCAACCTTGAGCCTGTATTCCTTACCATTGGAAGAAAAGGACAAGTTTCTTCTCACAGCGTCGTACAAATTGACTTGGCCATCAACCAAATTGTCCCATGCTGGAGTCAAGGAGTCTTCGAAATCTGCCATGTATGTAGCCACACCAGAGTTCAAGGCATTAATCACCATCTTTCTGTCGGTTGGGCCCGTGATCTCGACTCTACGGTCTCTCAAGCCGGGAGCCAATGGAGGACCAGTCCAAGTGGGGTCTTCTCTGATGTGAGCAGTCTCAGGTAAAAAGTCTGGCAACACACCAGAATCTCTCAATTTTTGTTGCTCTTTTCTGGCAGCCAATAACTTCTTCCTCTGGCCTTGGAAGTTGCGGTGCAACGTGGCGACAAAAGCCAACGTTTCTGGAGTGAAAATGTGCTTGGCATTGGATGGGATCGGACCCAAAATCTGCACCCCGTGGGCTTTCAGGGCAGTGGTTGGAAAAGGAGAAGACATTGTCACAATAAAAATGGAAGGAAATGAAATATGAAAAGTGAGATTCAGAATGAGGGGCCGGGGCCTTTTATACCGATCCGCAAAAAAAGGAACATGTGTACCCCGGATTTCCCGTTCCAGCGGATACTCGGCGGTCGGAGTCAGCGACCTATTGTGCCTGTGAAGATTAACTATGGGGAAGCCTCCGCACTTAGGCGCCTGCGGTACAGGTTTCCATGCAGCATTCCATCGGACCGATAAGCGTGCATATTACCCGAATACGTATCTCTGATTGGCTGCGGACAGACGGATATTGCAACATACCCTGGCGATCGGTGACTTCCGAGCGCCAAGGGCTCTGGTGCCGGAACTACGTGCAGGAAAAAACCACTATCAGTTCGCTATACACTTGGGACAGAATGACTAGACCATTTACTCTTTGGCCCACTTGATACCATTCTTGGCTGGGGTCAAGATGCCGTTCATCGATGGCACGTAGTTGATTCTGTGGTAGGAATTGATGTTTTTTCTCAAAACAAACTGGTAGCACGTGGCACCCGATTGTCTCGAAGTGATAGTGGAGGAGGCCAAAAAGTATTCCCAGATTCTAAACCACTTGATACCGTACTTGTTGATGGCGTTGTCTTTGTTGCCCATCCAGTTTCTGTACCATCTCCACAAGGTAGCGGAGTAGGAAACACCAATGTTGTCGAGCGTGACAATCTCAAAACCTGCGCTTTCCAATGCGCTCACAACGAAAGCCAATGGCGTCGACGCATCAGCGCCAGGGAAGATGTACTTGTTCATGAACAAACCCCACACCAAGTCTTCGTATTGCCAGTTCTTTCTCAATCCAGCGTACTGCAAGAAGAAAATACCATCGTCTTCCAATGCTTCATGCACCTGGGCCAAAAAGGCACCAAATCTTCTAATACCGACGTGTTCGGCCATCTCGAGACATGTGATCTTGTCGTACTTACCATTGGCTTTCTTTGAAGGAGGTGCGTCTCTGTAGTCACAGCACACGATTTCAGATTGTGAGTTGGAAACTCCATACTTGGACAAAAGTTCATTTCCCCATTTGGTTTGGTTTTTACCTAAGGTGATTCCAGTAAACTTCGCGCCAAACTGAGAGGAACCAAAAGTGGCCCAGGTGCCCCAACCACAACCCAAGTCCAAAACGTGATCTGATTCCTTCAATTGGATCTTGGATGCAACAACATTCAACTTGTTATCTTGCAATTCTTCCAACGTTTCCTCTTTGGTAATGTCACTAATACAGCCAGAAGTGTAGATCATGCGAGGGCCCAAGAACCATGTGTAGAAATCGTCACCTCTGTCGTAATGGTCTCTTACTTGCTCCTCATCTTGAGACTTCGAATGCATGATAACTTCAGGAATCATACCGAGCAAAAAGAAACGGAAAAGAGACAAGGTGAAGCGGAAGTTGGCCCAGTCATGTCTGTACTCCATGACGTCCAAACAGTCGCCCTTGAAGGACACTTTTCCATCGAAATACAACTCATGGAAGGTTTCCATTGGGATCTTAGTACCTTGACCACCATTTGAGTCAACATATTTGGCTTTCAACTCTGGGGTGTGGAATTCCAAGTAGTGGGAAATTGGTTTGCCTGGCAACTTAACCTTTTCATTGAGACGAGGTGAATAAGACGACAAAAGTGTCCAGTATGCCATTAAGATGGGAAGAGCAAGAACCAAAAAAAAGAAAAGCCATGTCTTGAATCCAAGACCCAACTTACGCGTGATGAAATATGGAATCAACACCAAGAAACCGAGCATGGCCCAATTGGAAAAGTGCTTAGATCCAGGGCCATCAGCTGGCAATGGCGCATTGTGAATTGTAGGGGAGTCAGTGGTCATGATCCCGCACTCGGCCGAAGCCTTAGGCTGCGGTTTAGCTGGCGGAGTTTTGATAAATTCAACGTTGTCCAACATAGCTAAGAAGAAAGAAGGTGGAAAAGGAGGAAAAGCGGACGTTTCGAGTCTCGGGCAACGAACCATTATGCAGGTCAAGGCTTCTCCGGAATGGTTGTTCAGTTTATGTTACATGACACAATCTACAGGTTAGAGAAGTATTTTTCATATACATCTGACTGACTTTCACTGAACACCCCACTGACTTTGTTTGCGGTCTCAACAGATTCCTCCGACGCCTAATAAAGCCGTGAGCCAGATCTACTAACACGTTACTTTCTTGGTATGCGCGCTTCGCGCTTTGGTGTTCCGAGTTTGTCGTCTATTTACAGTCTTGAATTTTTCATCACCAAAACGCATGAACGAGTTCCATGAAAACGTTCATTTTCCTAAACATCATCAGCTAGCATAGACCTTATCTTGCAGTATAAACCGGATGAGACACACTTCAAACTTTCAACATAGCACCAGATTGGGAATAACCTTGACACTTTGGTCACGTGGGCGCGTCGCGCCGCCCATCCGTTCTCATATCAACATAGTCCCATCGTTTGACATTGCAAATGGGCTTGACGCGTAACCTGGAAGTGGTACTTGTAGACTCCGATTCGGATGCGGAGCTCGGCCGGATTTCCAAGCGGCAAAAAGCAGAGCCACAAGAGGGCACCATCGCGCCGTTTACGAAGGCCTTCATGCGAGACTCAGACACGGACCTGGTGTCCAGCTCGGACCACCAGGCTAACCAAACGGGCGAAAATGCTACGGAGACTGCCTCTCAAGACTTTGATGTACCACTGACGTCGTCGCTGTCGGCGCCAAGTGTTGATTCGTCTGATTTGGACGAAATTGACGAGGATGATGGCAAAAGCGATGCCGATGCCCCACCGCTGTCCATGAAACAAACCATCTACGAAACACGCAAGTTTTTGAAACTGCGAGGAGTTATGGAGTTCCTTGAGACTTTCCTCCCGCCCACGGCGACCAGCGAAAACATCATGGACCTCATTATCAAGTTGGGCTTCGTGCCTCGCAACATCCCCCCAGTAACCGAGGGAGAAAACTTGTTGCAACTTATCAAACTATTGCACTTGGCAATGAAACGTGTTCGCCAGTTGCGTTCGCGTTTAGAAAATTTCTACACGGTTGAACATGTATTGGACAAGCTCCGTACTGCAAAAAAGATCCTAGTTATCACGGGCGCTGGAATTTCCACGAGTCTCGGGATCCCCGACTTCCGTTCTTCCAAGGGCTTCTACTCACGGCTTTCCAACTTGGGTCTTTCAGACCCTCAGGAAGTGTTCGATTTGGACATTTTTCGCACCGACCCATCCATCTTTTATTCCATTGCGTACATGATTCTACCACCAGATAATGTATACGCGCCTCTTCATCGATTCATTAAGCTTCTTCAGGACAAGAACAAACTTTTGCGCAATTACACTCAAAACATCGACAACTTGGAGGCGAATGCAGGCATTCTGCAAGATAAAATGATTCAGTGCCATGGCTCTTTCGCGTTTTCCACTTGCGTCACCTGTGGCTATCAAGTTCCCGGTGAGACATTGTATCCTCTCATGCGCAAGAAGGAGATTCCATACTGTCCTATGTGTGCGAAAAAGAGAAAGAAGCTCATGGATAACGACGACACGTATATTGAAGAGAGCTATGGTGTGATGAAGCCTAACATTACATTTTTCGGAGAAGCTCTCCCGCGTGTTTTCCACGATAATATAAATCGCGATTTGGCCGATTGCGACTTGGTGATCAGCATCGGTACGTCTCTTAAAGTGGCTCCTGTGGCAGATATAGTCGATAAGGTTCGTCCTGAAGTACCACAAATCTTGATCAACAAGGACCCGATTCAGCATTGCAACTTTGATGTTAGTTTACTTGGCTATTGTGACGACGTTGTAAGTTACTTGTGTCATCGGCTAGGATCTGAGTGGGCTATTGACCATGCTGATTACCCAAAATTAGTGGGTCAAGACGGTCAGAATTTGAAACTAGAGCAAGGAGATGATAAAGGAGTGTTTCACATTCATAATCTACAGCGAGAAGCAGAATTGGCTTCAATGCCACCAGCAACGATCGAGGAGCCTGACTTGGTGATTTTGGAGCCCACTCTTAATTAATGTACTTTGGTTTATCTGCTGGCTTCAGTATCGCATCTTGGTATATACGCATCTCATAATATACACTCCCCTCTCTTGCAGGCGCACTAGAAAATTTGACTTATAGAGAATGCTTAATTAAGAGAAGCCATTTGAAAGCATGTTTTTCCGAGCAGTAGGACACACCCGACTGTGTGCCAACCGCTTTGGGTTATCTTCGTTTACTCGACATGTGAGCTTTTCCCATGTGCGAAACAAAGATCTCTTCAACTTTGAATTGAATGTAGAAGAGCACTTGCGAGATGGAAAGAAAAAACAAACGGAGGATAGAGACGATGGAAGTAACGCTTCTATCGCTACAAAGGAAGAATCATCAAAAGTCAGCCCACAGGAGACTTATGTGAAGCCTAAGGATGACAGCCTTCTTGACGACATCTTTGCAGATTTGGTGTTCGAAAACCAGGCTGGATCAAACGAGCTAGATAAGGTATTTCAAGACATCACAGACAATTCAAAATACGACCATTCTTTACCAATAAATTTGGACAAGACAACTGAAGATCACCTTTTTCCTCCACGAGAAAGTCACAAGAGTAAACTGGTGTCGATGCTAGAAGAGCAGAATCTCTTCCAGAATATCTTTGAGACCTATGCACAAAAGGAGTCAGCTGAAGTCAGAGATGACAAATTGGAAAATCAAGTGTTGCGGAATTTGCAAGAATCTTTTAATGCAAGTGGAGCTTCTTCTGCAAATAGCACTAA
The DNA here is from genome assembly GCF_014636115.1 of Clavispora lusitaniae. Classification (NCBI taxonomy): domain Eukaryota; kingdom Fungi; phylum Ascomycota; class Pichiomycetes; order Serinales; family Metschnikowiaceae; genus Clavispora; species Clavispora lusitaniae. Next base: position 2,081,470 of record NW_027093976.1, on the reverse strand, counting down.
ACGCACTTTTAAATATGACCAACTTGATCAACCAGCGATGAAGGAAATACTTGATTCTATGGCAGCTGCCCTTACTCCTACCCTTGAGGTTTTAGATGGATTCACGAAAAAACTGGAGGTTATCCAATTTGCTACTCGCATATTTGAGAGATATCATCTGTTAAACAACAATATTGATACTTTCTACTTACACAAAAAGAAATCGGAGACAGCGGCCGAATTCAAAGAAAGATGCAATGCATCATGCAAAGAAGTTGAGAAGTACTGTGCAAGCAAGCCGGACGAACCTGTGCTTAACGTTTACACAATGCCTCTCATTTTCAATCGTGTTCTTCGGGTACTCAACACAAAACTTTACGATGGGCAATTGGCGCTCACCCTTTTCCATGCGATCAAAAAGGACATCAACTTGTACACAGTTGTGTGTAACCAGGAGACTTACAACGAGATACTCAAGACTTATTGGGTCTACATGGGAAAGGCCAGCTTATGCGAAGTGGAACTAGTGTTCCTAGAAATGACAAACAACGGTTTTGCAGGAGATTTGGCTACATTCAGCATTATAAAAGAGATTTTGGCGTCTTATCACACAATGAGAATAGGGAAATCGTTATATAATCCTGGTGGAATGCCCATCTGGTCTCAGGAAGACGAGAGGAGAGCAAAAAATTTGGGAGCAAAGCTTCGAAAATTAGGAAACTCGTTGAGGAAACAACGATTCGGCGCATAATATCATGTACATAGTGGGAAACCCATAAGGTGCCTTGGAATAAACTATTTTATCCGACTAAAAATCTCTTGTAGTTAGCTCTACCGATCTGTCGTTGCTAAGTATATTGATACCTACAACATCATACACTTTTAGACATTAAAGTCTGTTGATTAACTCACGGGGTTCGTCTGTGTCTGGTAAGAGAGCGTTTTCGTGCACCTGCTCTTCTTTAGTTACGGGTCTAAAGAACCTAGATTTGGCGCGCTAATAATTCGTAGTTGTTCTCAAGTCATGACGGTGAAGGTATATGCATCGCCTATGGAAAATGCTCATACCGTTATAGACTTGTACAGCTGGAACCAAGCTTTATATTTTGAAACATACGAAAAAGAGAACACATGAGACTTTCTTTTGCTAGCCAAAAACAAGAAAGATCCTTCCTCTTTGGAATTGATGATAGATGCACTACCACATTCCCACTTTCGTTTCCATTATCCACACTTCTGAGAGCAACAATTATTCTGGTTTCCATGTCAGCGTATTCAGATAATTATTTGCTGCTTTCGGGATCTGGGTCTGGAACCCAGTCACCACGAATTCCTAGCATAAATATCAAAAACGAGCCGGGCTCGCCTGTTAATAATGAACTTCTCAGTCGGTCGCTAGACATCAAGAAACAATTGTCCCAGTCTTTCCAAGGAACTAGTTCGGGCGGGATTTCTAAACCACAGTCTAGGCGCAATTCGGCGTTCCACGTGATGTCAGACCAAGATGACGAAGATGATGGTCAGGGCCACGAGAGAAAACGACGTGATCACATTAATGACCGTATCCAAGAATTGTTGACCTTGATACCTCCAGACTATTTCCAAGATTCATCAAAAGACCAAGGCACCGCAGAAGAGCTTGCTGCACGTAATACAGGTACAAAAGATGGGAAACCAAACAAGGGCCAGATTTTGAGCAAATCCGTCGAGTACATCAAGGACTTGCAGAATCTCATTGATGAGAACAATAGAATGGAGGTGCAGCTACTAGTCAAGTTGCGCAAATTGGAGATGTACGAACAAGGGAAAGTGAATGTTCCCGTCTCTGTCGGTACCACGAGCGCAGAATTGGCATTGGGAGAAATAGGTGTGGGTCCCCACTCGGAGGAATATTTTCGTAAGGTGTTGAAAGACGCCACGGGTTTGGATCGTGACGTTTGATGCGACAAAAGACATTTACAATATCAAAGTTTGTGTTGTTCATATCCGTATCTAATTATCAATGTTTGGCACGTCCCGTGCGTTCCCTTTCATCGGCTTTTTCTTCAAGCATGTAAGCTGGCAAGTACGAGTCACCAACCTTCAAAAAATCATTTTTTTGTGTTGTATCGATACCTCCTAACGATGTGTATCCTTCATCGTAAAGCGAACAGTACAGCAAGTTACACCCGAGAATAAAGTACCAAATGTCTGTGTAGTTCCAATGCAACACCGGGTGGATTCGTATAAATTCGGGCCAGCTGTGATCAGTGGCTTGTTCGTACTTTAGTTGAGATCCATACGGGTCGGAGTATCGTATCCCAACAATAATAACTTTGATATTGGAGTTCACTTCATCTAAATAATACTGAAAGCCGTCCTTTAAGGACGACTTAATCGTGATCTGGTTCAAATGGTACTCGTGGGTGGATTCGTGTATGAAATCGGTTAACTCGGGAAATGGAACCTCGGAATTTATGTAAATAGAATCAAGTTTAAAGTCCTTAGGTAGCAAGTTCAATGAAGGATTCGAATAGACGTCCGAGGAGTATTTCTTGTGAATGGTGGCTAAGAGTAAAAGAAGCATCACAAGGCAGTCTTTACCCCCATTATATGAGATCGCAATCTCCTTAATGCTGTCAGTTAGTAATCCGTAATTATCCTCGACGAATAATCAATAGTTTAACATACCTGTGCTTTTCCAAAGACGTTTCTAATACTTGCAAGGATTTAACCACCTTGTCCTTTACAATCTGTCTTCGCTCCGGATGAAATGTATAGGGTGGGTTTCTTGTCTTTGGGGTTAATTCATCATTCAAGAATGCTTGTACAAGATGGTAGGCATCCAGACACTTTTGTAGAAACCTGCATTGCTCCAAATGTGTCGTTTGCGTCATTGTAGTTGACGGTTTCACTTTGGTACAGTATTCTCACTCATATAGTAGTTCAACCAATTTATCGAAATAGCACTTTTTCATTTGTAGAGAACTTATTTTTACGAACCAAAAATTATTTCTGGGGATAATTCCTCTTCATTTATTTCTGAATGATTGCTTGAATCCATTGACATGTTCTAAAATGTTATTCGTTGTACATTCTTCTTTCCTTCTTTACTGTCCTCCTGCATTGGAATGGGTGCTCACGTAATACTGTTACACATCCGAGTATCGGTTAGTCATACAAAAGGTAATAGAAGAGCGATCTAATCTCATATTTAAGACCAGTTCTTCCTTATTGCGATAGTCCTCAATGTCCGGATTTTCTCTGAAGTAACTACATGTGTAAAACTTAGTGACGATTTTGTCTCTTGAAACCATAAATGAAAACCTAAATCATATGTATCAACCCTTGAGCTTGAAGATTTGTGCGACGGTATCGTGGATACTCTCCTCGACGGTCTTCAACTTGAAGCCCAAAACGCTCTTTGTCCAAGAGTTGTCCAAAGTGAGGAAATTCTTGATAGCTTCTTTATCTTCTCCTGGGTTTCCAGCAGGAATAGCCTTGGTTTTGTCTGGAAAATCTTTGTGCAAGACATCCAAAATGGTCTGTTGTGTGAAAGGTCCGGCACTAAGCAACAATCTTTTACCCTTTGCTTCGTTCTTTTCAAAGGCCACAATGTGAGCATCTGCGACGTCACGGACATCGACTGCAAAGGCATTTACTTTAGGGATTTCTGCGTCGCTTCCCTTGGCTTTCAACACACCGTTGATTACTTCAGCAGAGGTGTTTAAGCTATCTGTCACTAGCGCATCAAACGCTTGTGGGCCGAAAACATACACTGGGTTGACAGTAGACAAGACAAAGTTTGGTTTCTCTTGTTCCACAAAGTCCCAAGCAGCCTTTTCAGCAAACTTTTTAGATCCACAATAACCAACAAGAGCATTTTCTAAAGAACCTTCCCATGTCAATGGGTTCCAGGTTTCTTCATTTTCAACAACTGATGATCCAGCCTGGCTAGGATCCAAGGTTGACATGATTGCCGCATATGAGGAGGTCACAACAACTCTCTTGATCTGAGGGCCAAACTTTTTCACTGCAGACAATGCATTTCTAGTTCCGTTCACAGCAGGTTCTAAAAGGTCCTTCTTAACGTCAGTGACATTGAAGTGGAATGGTGAAGCAGTATGGAGAAAAACTGTGGCTTCTGGATGTTTCTTCACAAAATCATCAAATGCACCGGGTTCAACAATGTCCTTGACAATTTCGTAGGAAAACTTGTCGCTCCCCAACAATTTCTTGAGGTTTTCACCCTTTTCGGTCGATCTGACGGATCCCACCACGGAGTATCCTTTCTCCAATAAGTGTTTGACGGTGTGCAACGCTATGAAACCAGAGGCTCCGGAAACTAAAACAGTTTGAGTCATTATCGAGAAATAATTGATTGGGTACTTTGTAATTGAAAAAGAAAACCAGGCGGGAAAAAGTCTAATTTATATCATTTTTTTTGGGTTGCTCTCGTGTTCTCTCGTGTTCCTCACCACATTCTAGAAAGCGGATTTAAATGTCCCTTCTCCGTAGTTTATGCAGTCATTCCCCATCGGGTTTAAAACCGACAAAGGACCTCTATATAAAATAACGCCATTTTACGCGGCATCTGTTGTGGCATCTTATCTCCTCCTCCTAATCATCCGATATCAGTGTATTTAATCACCAGTTTCCTTGAGCTGATTGATTTTTAAGTACTATCAGTGGATCTCACTTCAAAAAATAATATCTGCGAAACAATGTCCGACGTCTCAGGCCACTTTAACTTTGTCACCAAAACAAAAATCAAGATTGCGATTGTCTACTATTCGCTGTTCGGCACTACAAAGTCAGTTGCCGAGAGCGTTCTCGAAGGAGTTAACTCTGTCGAAGGTGTCGAAGCGGACTTATTCACGGCTGAGGAGGCCCTGAAAAATGTCCAAGTATTTGAGAATTACGATGGATTCATTTGGGGAACTCCAGCCTATTTTGGATCTTTGGCTTCCGGATTAAAATCATTCTTCGAAAAAACAACTCCCATGTTTATGACTAGAGCGTTTCAAAATAAGATCGCGACTGGCTTCGTAAATGGTGCCTCAATCGCAGGTGATAAACAAGGAGCTTTGATTGACTTATTTACTTTTTCGTCGCAACAAGGTATGCTTTGGGTTCCATTAGGACTCATTCCTGCCAAAGTTCCTGTCAACGAGGAGTATGATCTGTTGAACCATGCAGGATTCTTTAGTGGTGCTGCCACTAGAAGCACTGTTAATGGAGTTGTTGGTCAAACTCCTTCTCCAGGCGACTTGAAAACTGCAAGGTTCTTGGGCCAAAGATTTGCTAATGTGGCTCTACAATATTATAAGTAGGTTTTTCTGTAAATACTCTTTATATTTTCAATTGAATAAACCTTTCCCTTGACACATTCCCTTTAAGGTAATGCTCACTAAATATGACGTCAAATGTGCATACACTTCGTTCAAAGCTGTTAGACGCTAACCAATAGAATTCTCAATGAAGCACTTTGTTTGTATCTTACGAGCATAGCTCCGAAATTTGTCGGGTTCAATGTTCAAGATTCTCGTAGCTCATTCTTCGGACTTAGAATTTGTTGTCCAATGGAGTTAATTCCTCATGCAGTATTATACATTGACCACCGCGGAGATACTTGAATTTCCAAACTCGGAGACAACCGTAATGTGGAAATAAAACAACTGGCCATTAATCTTTTAGCTCTTGAAAAGAACCTGGATGAAGAATTCTTTAGAGTCTTCATCCCAGAACCACCAGTAAGAATTGGACATTTCCTCTGATTCCGGTTTGTCAATTATCTTCAGTGCAGGAAACGCTATTGCTATGTTCTCGTATGGTTCGGCGCTTATGACTAAATACTGCCATTTGGAAGGTTCTATATCATCATCTTGTTCATAATCTTCCTTTTCTCTATGAAGAAAAGATTTTGTCGCATTTTGGTTCTTTGTCGAAAGCTCGTAATAAGACATGAACCGAAAAAATGGCTCTTTTACAGTGATCTGTGGAAGCTGGACTTGGACAAGTAATCCCATTTGTAACGAGTTGGGGTCTCTTATTTTCGTGACTTTGGGCGAGGGCCGACCAATCTTCTGCCAATGTCTTTTCTCGACAGAGGTGATAGACACACCATTGGATTCTCCGCCGAGCTTGTTGCGGTTGTTCTTCTCATCCAAAACCCGCCGCCTCTCAAGGTTCATAGAATGTTTTCTTCCGCTTAAGTGCGAAATGTATGATGCTTCATTCGTATGTGTTGTCAAACAAAGACGACATTCTAGAAGACCTAAGTGGTTTCGAAACACATATGGGTCATTATCGAGATCAAGAACTTGACTGGTGAGAAGTTCTTTTATTCTCTGTTTAGTATGGATATTAGCTTCATGCTTATCTGCAAGTGCGCCTGCTCCCTTTTTGGAGTTGACCCTATCTGAGTAGTCCATGGAATAAGATGGTGATGATGAACAGTGCCATCTCTATTGACATCCGTACACCTCGCCTCATCCGTTACTGATGAAGGGCGTAATGATAGTGATCTTAAAAATCCTTTAGTGAGACAGACATTAATGCTAGAACTCTCTTCTTCTACATGATCAACACGTTTCCCTTTGTTTGTTGAAGAAAAAAAAAAAAAAAAAAAAAAAGATAAAGATGGAAGAAAAATGAACTCGCATTACTCACGCTTCGGAAGCGAGATTGGAGTAATAAATGTTGGTATGAAAATAGATTCTCTTTGAAAATTGGGCCATAATGTAGGACCGAATATGATAAAATGTGCATTTGACAAATCCACGCTCCAAGTTGTTCCCGTTTAGTGTATAAATTAGTAAGTAGTAAGACGGAGTTTTGAGGACGGGTCTGCATCTGAAGCTATTTGTCCCAATTGGGAAAAGTGCGCTTCCTGTTTGCTCGCATTAATCCATTTGTTGGTATTGTCCATCTGGCTAAGATATCCTTCCCTTTCTAGCAATACCATTCTGCAGTTCACCGTTTCCATCATGGACTCTCCACAAGATGTTGGAGATACTACTGCGAATTCCATTTCCAACCAGCTAAGCACCACTCACTTGCATCGACCAACAGAAACACCAGTAAGGGCGACCACCAAGAATAATACGCCAACAGTACTGAAAGCTGGTACTGCTGTTGCATCTGCAGTTTCTGCTGCTGTGTATTCTGGACAGAAATTCATGCAAATATCTGTCTCTTTGGAGACGGGGCCGGACAAGCCCATTCTTGTGTTGCGGCGCGTCCAAGACTCGTACGTCAACGTTTCCCAAATGTTGGAGATACTTGTGTTGACCGGACATTTCCTGAAAGACCAGGTGAGTGGTTTTTTGCGCAATGAAATACTCCATAGTACCCAATACTTACCTCGTGGAAACCCGACCCATTTGGCATCGTTCAATGATTTCCGAACACACGCGGTCGAACAAATACGTGGATTATGGATTCCTTACGATAAAGCGGTACTGATTGCAGTGAGATTCGATCTTTATGAGCTTGTTAAGAAGCTTTTTTTGGTTGACGTTCATGACTTCCACAAATTGCATAAACCTGAGCTGGTTCAACTGGCTGCCCAGAAACGACCAAACGAAGAAGACCTCGGAGAAGTCGAAGGATCACCCTCTAAAAAGAGAAAGGCTCTCACTGAGCTGCTGGATCTGCTTACAGTCAGGCTTGCAGCGGAGAATAACTCTAACTACCCGTACTGCTTGGCTCCATTGAGTTTTGAAGAGAACAACATTGCACTTATTTCAGAAGTGAAGCTTAAATTCAGTGAGATTTTCAAGACAGATGGTAAAGATTCTGTTTCGTTCACTATAAAAGACATTGAAGAACAATTCAAGCCATTGTTTTCGAAATGTGAACCTAAGGCAGGCAGTTTCACCTCCATACTAGATGTATCGTTAGATCTGCTGGGGAAAACAGCATTGCACTATGCTTCTACTCTCGCTTCAACTAATCTAGTGGCCAGTTTTATCGAACTCAAGATATGCTCCCCCATCCGTGGTGATAACAAAGGTGAATCGCCGCTCATCTCCATGATCCAGGTTACTAATGCCATGGAGAAAGGAAACTTCACAGAGATACTTCGGAATTGGTTGTGGCCTAACTTATGGTTGTTTGACAGCAAGCACAAATCTATCTTTCATGTCTTGACGTCGCTGGCATCCAACAACTACAAAAGTTCGAAGTTCTATCTCGAGAAAATTTTGGAGTGGGCCGTCTCCAATGAGAATAAGGAGAAAAACTTGTTCAACATTAGTACTAAAATGATCAATGCTCAAGAGTCTGAAAATGGCAATACTGCCCTTCACCTAGCTGGTGAGCTAGAGCTCAAGTGGTTTGTCTATTTGTTCCTCGAGTTACGTGCAGACCCGAACTTGCCCAATAATACTGGTGTGAAGGCCTCGGATTTCGATTGCGTTAAAGTAGTAGCAGAAGCCAGAGATAAGTGCAATGCGAACCCGGATTCTCTCTCAGCAATGAAGAATCTCTATGAAACTTTGGGAATCTCTGATGATTCCGAAGAGTACATGATACAACTTGTACGCACTGGCGTGGAATTCTTAAATAAACTGATGCATTTTGCTGAGGTGGGAGAGATGGAAGACGAACAGGAAGAGGAGAAACCTAAAGAACTTTCTCCCACAAGCGAAGTGGTGAGTTCATCTTTACTTTCAAACAAAATTTTTAAGTCTATTCAGGATTTATTATCTTCAACGAATGAAGAGTACGAAAAAGTGATCCATTCTAAAAAGGCAGAAATCAACAACCTAAACAGAGAGTTGCGAGATGCTACAATCATCACAGCCAACAATCGTTTTTTCTCCAAGAAAATTGCAGAACGGATATCGCTGGTAGACACAATGAAACTTCAAATGGCTAACATAACCGATAAGCTTCAAACTTTCAAGAAAAACCAGCTGGAAGAAGGGGATAAAGACGATGTGTTTTCTTCGGATATTGAGGTTTCAACACTTGTCAAATTCGATGCGGATGAGCCTTTTATTATCAAGCCAATCTATGAGAAGTTGATCAAGGGGGAGGCAGTGGAAGCCACACCAGAAATTTTAGAGGCTCTTCCGTCTTCTGGTATACTTTCGGCGCGTTTGAAGGCTTATAATGAAGTCAATTCCAGTCTTCAGCAGGAGTTAAATAACTTGCTTGATTACAATGCGTTGACCGCAAAGTTCAAGAAAGTGGTAAGCTTTTGCACAGGCGTTGGTATTAACGAGGTGGACGAGCTCTTAGATGGATTATTAGAAGCAGTTGAGGGGCAACAATAGCGAGGGTGCCGAAGAATGTTAGTGAAAAAATAGAGAGTTAGTAGCGAACACGACAAAATTCTAGACATAGTTGAAGAGACACGTCGATAGAGTGTAGCCTTGATTAGGGCTGATTATATAAGACGGAGATACTCACGAAAAATACCTGTCCAAGAGACGGTGATCCGGATCTGTTCTTAGTTGCAAAGTATGTATTATGTGATACTAAATGTAGAAGACGGTAAAGATGCTATAGGTACATGAAGTGAATGGCGGACTCAAACAAAACCTTCATATGAGCCAAAGGAATGTAGCAATGACGGGTCTACCTTGACAAGTTTCTTGAAGTCGTCACACACAAGATAATCTGTTTGTGGGTCCTTCCCCAACATCAGAAACAACTTTTGCGCTCGTAATTGGGGAGTCTGTTCGTCCGGTGCTAGTTTCACCATAGGCTCCACCATTTTATATATGGCAGAGACAACAGCTAGAACATCATCATAATACACCTTGCCGTCTCTATCAAAGTCGTACAAGCGAAATGTGAAATCGAGTTTTTGATTCGTGTCACCTCGTGCCGTCTGTGAAAGAACAATAATAAATTCCTTGAAGTCAATGTACTTGGAGTTGTCGGTATCGAAGCAACGAAAAAGATAGTGACAATAGTCGGAAGGATCGCCAAATGGAAAAAACTGTTTGAACACTTTGGCAAACTCCTCTTCTGAAAGCTGGCCAGAAGGACAATCACGTAGAAAGCCTTTGTACCATTGCTGAAGCTCTCTCTTGTCGAAAACCGTGCGGTCACGAAGTTGCTTTATCTCATCCTTGGATAATTTAGACACGGCTTTACCCATTCTCAGAGAGGTCAGCCCTTATAGTTGATGTTTTATTACTTTTTGCTGGATATCGAAGTTTGGCCTTAGATCTTGTGGAGTTTTGGTTGCGCGCGCACGACTGCAATCACTATTTCTTGCGACACTAATTTCTATCCCAAGAACAAAGTGCATCAATGTGGAAAAACTCAGTCAGACGTTTGGGCGGGTCACCTAGAGTATGGCTTAACTATGGTAAGCCACAGAATCCAGAATATAACGAGTTGGCTTCGAGGATTGAACCAGTCCGCAGAACAGGCGAAACATTAGAAATTAAGCGGGCTCGCTTGACGTACCAATCCCGGAAGAGGGGGATTTTGGAAAGTGACTTGTTGTTGTCTAGATTTGCCAAGAAGCATTTACACACTTTCAACATGGAACAACTAGATGAGTATGACAGTCTTTTGGATGAGGCTGACTGGGATATTTATTATTGGGCCACTGGCAACTACGATGTGACTCCAATTCCAGAGAAGTGGAAAAATTCGGAAGTTATGAAGAAGTTGCAGGAAGATACCCAGAACAACTCGGGCGAAATCTTGCGCATGCCTGACTTACATTAAACTTGTACATATTTTTAAGATTTTTTCATGGATGAGATTAGTAACGCTCTTTTTGCTCTGACATTACATGTGAAACCCCATTTAAGAGCTTGGACTGCCTAGAGATTAATCAGATGGATAGCGAATATGCTTATAGTTTGCGTCTAGTTGCTAGGCTGAAACTTGTCAACTTGCACTGAAACATGTGTGGATATCCGCATTGCAACACTACAGCTCGTTTAGATAATCGTTCAAGGTTGTAACATATAATCAAGGTCAGGAATGTCATCAAATGAGTAGGTTCAATCTGTATTTTGCTTTCATTTTTTTCTCTACTTTTCTTTTTCTTTCCTCTTGTGCTCTTCTTTCGGCCTCCTTTATCTTCACCTACTCCATAGGTGATCTTTATCCAGTCTTATCGCACCGCACAAGCAACTACAATGGAACTTGAAATCCCCGAATCCCTCAAAAAAGACAGAGACGTCCACCCATATTTGGCTAGAGCTCGAGAATTACACACAGCACAGCCTGTCGTCAGCTACTTTTGCAAGATTTATGTTCTCGAACACATTCTTTCCAAACAACTCCATGTCGGAAATCCAGAAGTCGAGGCTTTCACTGTGGCACTTTTGGACGACACCGAAGCTATCAAGAATAGCCACGAGGACGAGAATGTCCGTGCTGTCCTTGAAAGCAGACAGTTGTCTGTGAATGTTGTTTTCGCCTTTGCCTTCCGCCTTTTCCATAGTTGTCTCGAAGAAATCTCTCATTATGAGGCGTCTCGCAAAATCCTGTTGGCCTCAAAGCTCCGTGCTGCCATCAATTTTTTTAATGTGCTCCAGGTCTTCACAGGCGACCAGGACACAGAAATAGACTTCGAGAAAACTACTGGAGGAAAGTGCACTTCTAAAGAAGAGTTCATAGCCTTTGTGCGGGATAAACTCAAAACGCTTAAATACCAATTGAGCCGGCTTATCAAAGATGAGATTCCAGTGGTGGGTGAAGAAGAGGAATTGCGCCAATTAGAGTTAGATGCCCAAGATGAAGAGAACGAGAATGAGCAAGAGTCAAAGTCGCCACAAACATCTGCACCAGATGTTCCAGAAGACAGTGCACTGTTGAGCTTACCCGGTGTTCCTAGGTTTGATCCATCAGAGGAGGACGATGATTTAAAACTTCCAGGAGCACCACACTTTTTGCCTGATGACGATGTTAGCCATATCAACAAGCAATCGGCAATCCACATGATCCCACCTCAAGACCTGAAGGAGAGCGGGAGTGACAGACCAAAGTCAATACCAGCGAAAAGCTCTGAGAGTATCTCGAAGACAGCAAAATCTTCAAAAGTTGCGACAAAGCTCACCAAAGAAGATATCACCTCCATTATTGACAGCACCGAACACATTAGTCAGATCCAGAAACATGCGAAGTTTGCCATTTCAGCGTTAAATTATGAGGATCTCGACACAGCCGAAGAAGAGTTGAAAAAGGGACTCGAGCTTTTGGCACTTGTACGGCAGTCTACTTAAATTTATAATCGAAACGGCGAAATTTTTTTTTTATTTCGTTTCTTCGTGTCGTATACTTCTCACGCTATCACAACGAGGATTATGTGCGCATTAAAATACGTTACAACTCTATTTTTTTGTGTAATAGATATTTGTACTAATTAATCATGAGCCTAACTCCAGCAAAAGTACCAACTGTCAACGCATGGTCAAACCGACTAGTTCTTCCTAAAGGAACAGAAACTAAATGTAAAAAAGAGTATATCATCTTACCCGGTGTGTCGAACGAAGAGCGTACTTCAGGATCGTGTGAAAGCAGAGATCTGTCTCAAAGATCCTCTGAGTTTCCAAAAAATGGGCAGAAGAAGATGAGATTCGAAACAATGTCGCCTATATACCTCTCGTATGCTTCGCCAAGATACTGTTCTTCGCTGAGTCCGTCCCTAAATTCTACCTCTGAAGAGGAAATATTGCATCCGACACCTGTTTGTGTGCCCCAGTTTTTAGTTGATCCAATACGCTTTGCCCAAACAGAGTGGACACAAGCAAAAGAGAATGGGCTCGTCCTTGAACAACTCGCATACTACTTTAGCCCTGCCAATTTATCGAGAGATACCCACCTCTGTTCATTGTTTGATGACGACGGATATGTGATGCTCCGTGATCTCCTCAAACTCAAACGTCTAGCAAACTTGCTCGGCCGGGATTTGGATCGCCTATTCCGCATAGTGCATTACTGTCCTTTCTTGGAACTAACACCCGGCGACAATGCTAACAAAGCGGGAGTTAGGGTCCATGATTGGCACAAATGGGTTCCTAGTTAGCGTCGAGGACTAGCCGTATCTCTCAAGTAACTTGTTCTTTTTATTCTCGCCCGCCTTTCGCTTCTTCTCCTCATTCTCTCTGTTGCGAAGCATCATCAATGTCGGACTTGCCTCGACATTCAAAGACAAATCCACTGGTACATCTGCGTCCACCTTGGCGTAAGGATCATGCATATTTGCTATTTGAGCCTGAAAAATCTCTTTTTCCTTCTTTTTCTGGTATTCTTGGTTCTTTTCCCAGGCAAACTGTTGCATCTGCTTCAACTCCTTAACATCTTTACTTTCCTTCACAAAGTCTGAATCATCATTGACCAACGACTTAGTTGAGTCTTTTCCCAAGCGTATCTTTCCTCCAACATTAGCATTGATGGCTAAAATGTATGCGGGCACATCTCTTCGATCCCGTATGGCCTTCTCCATCGGATCTTCCTTCAGTGAATTTTGAATTTGTTTGCGGTCAAGCCCAAGTTCTTCTAGCTCGAGCTCATAATCTGTATCATCGCTGTCTTGTTCTGTAAGGGAATGTTGGCTCTTTTTGATTTTATCCCATTTCTCAAAGATCTCATCCCACTCTTCATGCGAATGGCCGTGCCAGCGGTCTCTTTTCGCATCATAATCCCCATCTGCTCTGACTAGGTGACCATCGACAGATTCGAAATTGTCTTTAATACCTGAACCAGCTTGCGGATCGCTGTGATCAAGTTTTTCACCCGGTTTTTTGCGATGATGATAAAGCGCGTCATCAGCAGATGCCAACGCATCGTTCTTATAGTACCATGGTATATTCTGGATGTATTTCGGTAGGTATTGGTTGTTTTCCGCCATTAGATGTACATTCACAACGAGTGTGTTTCGCACTCTTGTGCGGCTGCAACGCAATGCGAAGCATCAATGTGCTACACTACTGTCCGTTATCTGTTCTTTAGGTTATCTATTTATTCTATGATACAATGCACATCCGTCTCTTAAAAGCCGGTCCACTCATCTTCAGATTCCTCTGTCTTGTCTTCCAAAACTCCCCATTTCTTTAATCTTTCATCTTCGGTAACCTCTTCCTTGCATTTGGCTCTCATGGCCTTATTTTTAGCAGATTTTTCCAACTCTTGGAAAGGCTCAACCAAGGTTGCAAGAGGGGTTTTGGCACAAATAGCAGCCTTTTTTGCTTCAATCTCTTCTTCGGATAACTCTGCTTTTTCAGGCTTCTCTTCCTTATTCTCATCCTCGTTTGACGAATCTTCTTCCTTCTCATCATCACTGGAGCTACCCTCTTCTTCATCCTCAACATCATCTTCTTGACTGTAGTCTCTGAAATCTTTGAAAATCACGTACTCTATTTCGTCGAGGTAAATATCACACACATGATATGCCAAAGATTGAGGAAATTTGGTGTCGTTCTTCAATGGGTATTGCTTCAAAATGTCCAAGAAGTCGGCTGTTTCTTTCTTAGGAAACCCTTGTGCTTCTAAGCGGAAGAGCTGGTGTCTCAATACTCTTCTGACTAACATGTAAAATTTGTCAATTCTCCACTTGTCTATGGAATACCATTCCTTGGCCATCACCTCCCAGAAAGCCTGGTGAAATAATTTGAGCTTGTTATCTGGTACCACCTTTGAGAATAGTTCTCCCAAGTGGCCAGCCAAGTTCTGTTGTGGAATCGGCTTGTCACAATACCACATGGAAAAGTAAAGACCTCTCCACAACTTCTCCAACTCGAGGAGATCGAGTTTCGCTGATGACTTGGACTTCAAATAGTTGCATAACGCTTTGAATGCCGCATTTCTCACCGAAGCGTCATTGTGAGCCAATTTCCTGACAAATGTGTTTGTTTCCGAAGGCATTGGGAAACTTTAGATATGAGGCGATGACGATGAGCTCGCAAAAAATGTTCCTCTACTGCCATGTGCACTCCAATATGTCAACACTGCTTGTACGAAACTAGCAGATGGTTATGTCATAATTGGCATGATTATACCCTGGAGTACATTTTGCAAGGATGAAATGCTTGCTAGAGAAATGAGATGAGCTTTTTATCAAGTTATCCACGGTATATACGCTGAATAGGTTTTATTCTGACGAACTAGTGGAGCAAATCACACCTTTCTTACACTACAGATATAGTTGTAACTAGGGCAGATCACTATAGGATACTTAAAAGTGTGTTCATTTGTTATTAAGAAGGAAACGAAATCTTTAGGCATTTCATCAGGTATTTGGCCCGATCAAATAGCTTCGGCACATCAAGCAGCTTAAACGATCAAAGATCTGAGTGGAATGTGCACCAACTTGACAACGTATCCAACGACACCCATCATGACAAAGCCAACACCGACAGCTCTGATGATTCTCATGTATTCTACACTTGTTAGTAAGTTATTCATCTTGTGCGAGAAAGACAGCACACATACCGGTTTTGTTTGGCTTTTGGCATTTTCTGACAAATGCAGAACCATCTTTGAAGAATTCAACAGGAACCTCAGTTATCTTTTCCAAACCTTCTGCCATTTTGTTTATTGAACTGAGTGATTGAGGACTGGAACCGACGAAAAAGTGGAGAGGTGTCCACTACGCGCGAATCTTGTGGTACCCGCACGACAAGATAGCGCACACTGACAAAAGGTGCCAGCTTTCATACATTACTGTAGTAACCGTCATTTATTATACGTAAACCCCTACGACATGAGACCCAAAAAACCATCTTCCTCTTCCTCTGATTGCTCCATAATAGTTTTTTTCTCATTGGCATTCTGCAAAAAGCGCGCCTCTTGGCTCAAAGCCCACATATCTAGTTTACTGCGCATTCCTTCGTTCAAAGCCCATTTCGAAATAATAGCTCTGATCTGTCCCAAATCGCCATTCGATCCTTTGGCATCGATTAAGAGCTTCATCGTTCTCTCATAGAGCTGGCTAATTTTCGTGAGTCTGTCGTTGACCATACTGCGATTAAAAGAATTTGGTGAAACATCATGAAGATGATACTGAAGTGCTAGCTCCGATAAGTACTCGTAGCACCGTCTCTCATCAAAGTCTTCTGATAAAAGAGTTAAATATGTTTTGTAAACACGGGCAGAAAATCCGGGCAGACACTCACGATAACCTTTCCAAAGTTCTTCGATCAACTTGTTTCTTTGATTGCGTAAATCCCCAATAAACTTCAAGTATCCCTCATAGTCAAAGTCTGCGGACTTTTGTGCCTCTTCTAGCGTAAGTGCTACTTCATTTGCATCCGTTGGTTTCAATAGGGTTGTTGCTGTCTTCTGAATGAAATGCTGAAGTGCTCTGAATTCCGAAAAACGTGTCTGTATTTCACACCAACGGAAGATCAGGTCCCAAAAATGCTTGGCGTTATCCTTACTCAAGTCAATTCCATAATGCTCTTGAAAACCATTCATATATGCCATGCTGGAAACATACTGTTTGTTAAATATCATAGACACAACAATGGTTTTTAATATGTTCAAATCAGGATAAAGCGGATCGCCAACATCAAGCTTGGAGAAGCCTGCAACCATCTTACCTCTGGAATTGATACCCCAGTTCAGTTCAATGAGTTTTGTCAATTGCTCCACGTTTTTGGAGTAGGCAATGGAGAAAAGCATGGCAGAAAGTACCTGACGATCAAAAACGAAGTGGACATTGCCCAGTGCTATAGCTTGATTTGAGATGAAGTCATTGAAGATTTCAAGCCATCCCCTTTCCGACATGAGTCGAGATTGGCGTGGATTTAATTCGACTTCATACAAGTCGTTCAGTTCAACCTTCCATAAGGCAGGTGAGGCACTAGCGTATACCTGGAACTTGAGGAGCCATAATCTTGACGTCATATACTTGTAATGCGTCCCGTTGGGGTGCTGTTGTTCAAACCTCTGGAACCACTTAGAAGCAAGGTCCAATTTACCATTGTTTAATTCCATAGAGATCAAATTCTCATAATCGTTAGGGGAAAGCTCAAATGCCGTCACCAATCGGCTCCGATGCGCCTTTGAGTACAAATGTGCCCCTTCGGCCTTAGTAAATAGGAGATTAGCGTACACGGTCCTTATTTTCTCCCGCACACTATGGGCATGGACTAATTTGGAGGAAGTCCGTATTCCCAGACTTTCAACCATCTTCGCAGTTCCGGCTCTTGTAATAAGACCAATTTGATAGCTTATTATCTTGCTCAAAATGTGTGTTAGCTCATTATGGGTAAGTGTCTCTGTCCAGTTCGTCTCTCCCTTCCGGCTGGTCCATTTAATCAAGATTCTGAGCAAAGTGTCGTATTTCTTAGTGTCTATGAGGTGCAGTATTTCATTTTTGATCTTGTATGTTTCTGTCTCGGGCGGATTGTGAAAAGATGCAAAATGTGTCAGCGAAAGCTTGGATACGAACGATGCAGATGGAGAAACAACTGTTGCAAGTGTAGCTCTCTTTTGTGTCGGGATAGTCTCATCCACAACTGGCTGTGCAACAGTTATTGTGGCAGCCGCGGTGTTCGAAAGTGAGCGAAATGAGAGCTTTCGCAAAGTCTCAGGTCTGCGTAGGCTAAACATCGGTCTTGGTTTGATGCTTTACTCGTGGAGTAGACTGAAAAAAAATGCCTGGAGACTGTGCGTTTGGTCACGTGCAGATCGTTCTGTTCCTCGATTTTACTTCACTTCTCTGTATCCTGGAAGTGCACAAATCTTTTAAGGCGAAAAACCAAGTCTCTACTATGTATCTCTTATATATATCTGGCGTCCCAAAAATCTCTGTTCCAGCTTGTTCAATTTATGGTACTGCAGCCTTTAAAACTTTGTCAAATATTGTGCGCACTGTAAAGAAGCAAAGTCAAGAAATCACAAAAGAATCTCTTATAGTTTACTACTTAAAAGTCCATACTTTCAGAGCCTCGCTAGAGTTTGGAACCGAAGTTGTTCTTGGGAAAACCGCCGACCAACTGCGCTGCATTATAGTCTGCTATATTCAACAAACCTTGCTCGTGCGTTCCTCCATCCACCATGTATTGAATAGACTCCTTGGTACCCTTTATAGCCCATTGCTCATTTTGATTAATATTAGATCCGAGCTCTTTGCAGTATGTAAGGCCAGATTCTAAATCAGGCACAATCTTACTAACAAAGCCAAGGGATAACGCATCTTGAGCGGAAAAGATCTCACCAGTCAATGCATATTGATACATCAAAGACTTATTATTTACGAGATTCGACATTCTCTGCAATGATCCCATGTCAGCCACTATTCCAATTTTAATTTCACGAATCGAAAGCCTGGCTCCTTCCACCACCACCCTAATACTGCAGGCAGAGACCAAGTCTAATCCCAAGCCGAAGCAAATACCATTGATCAACGCAATCGTAGGTGTCCGCATCCTGGCAGGCATTGTAACTGCATCTTGAAACTCTCTGATATGCTGGTACATGAACTTTTCTCTATCTTTAAATGACCAATCTTCCTTCCCACTCATTAACCCCATGGCAGAAGTCAAATTCAATCCACTGGAAAAGGACTTGGGCACAGCAGACGAAATTAGAATTATTTTTGTTTCTGGATCATTTTCCAACCCAGTAAGAATCTCTTGATACATTTTCCAATCTTCAGTGTCATAGGCGTTCAAAGTCTTTGGGTTATTGTACTGGACATGAATAAACCCA
The DNA here is from genome assembly GCF_014636115.1 of Clavispora lusitaniae. Lineage (NCBI taxonomy): Eukaryota > Fungi > Ascomycota > Pichiomycetes > Serinales > Metschnikowiaceae > Clavispora > Clavispora lusitaniae. The sequence goes on along the minus strand of NW_027093976.1, from coordinate 2,062,873 downwards.
GGATCAATTTCCGCAACAATCCATTTCTCACTTTTACTGAAATTTTCTGCCTTGAAAACCATATTTTAAACCGATGTAATACCTTAGAGAATATCTAATCAGAAGATTCCATCTCATATTTATCACCATTTACCCCACAAATCTGAACCGAGGGTGCACGGATTGCACGTGATCTGATAAGGTATGTATCTATACAGAGTATTTGCCGGTAGGGATCAGATTTTCTTCCTTTGATGCTATCTCGAGACCCTCGATCATCTTTTGCTTTATCATTTTATTGGCCTCATTGACGGATTCTTCTGTGAGACCTTCAATGAGTAAATAAAGTTTAGGAGGCGCCGGCACGTTACGGCCACCAATTTTTGTCGTTATTGGAATTTTCGTGTTTGGGGCATAGTATTGGCCTTTGTTTGTAATCGATGTGGATGTAGCCTCAATGATAGAACCCAAGCTATCTCTATTAACCACATACCAACGCGCCCTCTGTGGTAAGTCATTAATTGTGATTCGAGAGTGGAATTTACATTTGTCAGGTCCCGAGGTCTCTTCTGCTCTGCCCTCGATAATTTTAAATTCTGGTAAATCGATCTTTTCACCGTTAATTTCTGGTGTTCCTTCGGTATTAGTCCATTTAGTCTTTGTGTTTTCATTCTTCAGAATACTTCCAGACTCCGCTTCATACACTTTTCTCTCAAGCGCCATATGTGAGTTCCTGATTTCGTCTAGTTTATTCAAACCTTTTCCTCCAAACCCGAATCTAAATTTCTCTTCCCCGTCCTTGACTCGAGTCAAAAAGCCGTTAGAAATTTCAACCAACCGTTGATCGATTGCATCCTCTGGCATTTTGCTGAGGCGCATTGCCTTCACTAAATCTGTGATAGGTCGTTCTTGTTTTGATGTAACGAATGTGTAAGCAACGCCAGTATTTCCCGCTCTGCCTGTTCTTCCGACGCGATGGACATAGTCTTCCATATGATTGGCTGGATCATAATTCACAACTAAACCAAGACCTTTCACATCTAAACCTCTTGCAGCTATTGAAGTTGCAATAAGTACGTCCACACCCGAATCATTGTCTGAGAAGTTTTTAATAGCATACTTGCGGTCGATTTGCTCTTTCCCACCATGTATAGTCAAGCTGGGTATGTTTTCTGTTAAAAGCTTAACCATTAGCTTGTCAGCTGAATCTTGTTTTTCCACAAAAATCAACTTCTTGGTACTCGGAAACTCCTTCAAAACTTTCAATAGCTTCTCAAACTTCCTTTTTTCTATGGTATCTTCGTTGTCATTCTCAGTTACTTCAAAAAGTTCAACACGTTGAGTGATTTCTTGGGATACAACACTAATACCTCCCACAATCACCTGAATCGGATCATGAAGTATAGCTTTTGCAAGCATTTCCATTTTGCGAGCGAAAGTTGCTGAGAATAAAATACTTTGACGATCGGGTCGTACCTGACTGAAGATTTTGTTTACTTGAGGCTCAAACCCGAAGTCAAACATTCTATCTGCCTCGTCGAGAACAACGTAGGTGACTCTTCGCAAGTTGCAAACACGCCCACCGTTTGCTGCTAAAAGATCTATAAGTCTCCCAGGAGTAGATACTACAACTTGGCAGCCTTTTTTAAGTTCTGCGATTTGAAGTTCGATAGAAGAACCGCCGTAGCAACAGCAAGCAGAAATGCCCAACTTTTTGGTGAATATAGAAAGTTGCTTGAAGATCTGTAGAGCTAACTCTCGAGTAGGGGAAAGAAGAAGCGCAATTGGCCCGTCACCTTTAGATAAGGGTGGTTGTTCTTGCACATGTCTTAACATGGGAAGAACAAACGCCATAGTTTTTCCTGATCCTGTTTTAGCGATGCTGAGGATATCACGTCCTGACATAATGATTGGAAGAGCCTGGCATTGAATTGGGGTTGGCTTTTTGTATTCGAGTTTCTCTTCTATGAGTGACATGATGGTGGAAGAAAACCCTAATTGAGACCACATCCAAATAGGGCGTGGGCAATTGGAACCTTTCACCTTGATCCCCTCCATCTGTAAGCGAAGTTCTTCGACTTCTTCTTCGGTGAGATCGCTTACTGATTGCAGCTCCTGATAAAAGTCCTTGCGAAAAGGCATGTAGTCTACCAGATCGTGATCTACGACGGACAACTCTTTTCCCTTCTGTAAGTTCTTGAGTCTCAAAGAAAGAAGCTTGTCGTCGGAGTCACTTTCAGCCTCCGAGTCCTCTGTATCGGAAGCTTCGTGTTCTGACATAGCCACATCTGACATCAACTCAGGCATCTGTTCGTTTTCTAAATGCTGAACGAACGCATCAAGTGCGTCCTCCGCTTCAACCTCTGCTCGTTCTTCATTTCCCTCCTTAGCATCATTAGCATCTCCAAACTTAATATCTTTTATAAGAGGTTTTTTGAACACTGGCTCTGAAGTGGATTCGTCGTCCGACTCAAAAACTGCCTTTCTTTTCATTAAGTGCGGAATCTTAGTCAGGGTTTTAGGGATTCTTGTAAGCAATCCACTTTTTCTCAACAGCAGCTTACCTTTAGATTGCTCTTTGCCTGGCTCCGTTGTTTGCCTCCTCTGTTTCCACTCTTCGAGCCTCCTTTGCCGTTCTTCAAGTGGGGTATCTTCTTTTTTGGCATCTGTCGTTCCCGAAGAGTTGCCCTCTTGTTGTTCTTGTTTCCTGCGCTTCCATTCTTCAAGTTTTCTCTGTCTATCGAGCTTCTTTTGTTCTTCAGGCGTCGCTGTAGATGACTTTTCTAGTGGAGCAGGCTCACGGTCCTCATTTTGCGAAGAAGATGAAGTCTTCTTACTTCTCCACTTCGCTAGCTGTTCCTGTCGCCTTCTCAATTTCTCCTCCTTGGATAATTCAGACATGTTAGTCGTTGGTAACAACAAGAGCTTTGGGTAGATGCAAACCTTTATAACTGACTATATTTGGAATAATAGTCTTGTCAGATGTGTTGCATCAATGCGCGCGATGCGCGACTCCACATTTGAAGTAGATGCTGGTCTGTATTACGAAGAATTATAATGTATCTAATTAATTGTATAAGCTTCAGAAGGTATTATAAAGCTGTTGTAACCGTTACGGTTTGGGAATTTAAAAGGAGAATAGGTGGCAAACCGTCCAACCATGTAGCAAGACTGCTTGTGTAATCCATGGAGTCTTCATCATTTAAATGAGTACCAATGACCGGTGCGGGCAACGTCGAAAAGATCACCGCAGTTTCGCCTTGGTTTGAATGCATTTTCATCAACTCGTTCAAGATTATATGTTGGCCTTTTGCAGGCAAGTCATTGAAAGTAAGGTCAGCTAGTTCCTTTTTGAGTTGCTTGTACTTCGCTTTGTGATCCGTTGCAGATACATTTGCTGCATCATGCTTCTCTTGGCCTTGGCCATCTGTAGCACCATCTTCTTCTCCTTCTGCTGACGATTCAATCTCGCTCAACTGATCCAGGGGAGTGCCAGGTCCAGTGATGGAAACTATTGGCTTTATATCGAAGCTGGTATCGGCGTCTATTGCTTTCTGAGAAGAATAAGGTGATATGTTGCGAACTTTTCCACTCTTTCTTTGTCCTCTAGGGTTATCTCTGGAGGACACTGGGTGAGTAGGTTCCGCTGGTTCTTCCGCGAATGTTATAGAGGGTTTGGTGTCTTCATCTTCAATTTCTCCATTGTCTGCTCCTTCGTTCTCGTTGTCATCATCATCATCATCCTCGTCATCTGCGTCCCTTACAATAGATTTGGGGATCTTAACTGCCAGAAAATTAGGCCGGAGGTTTGACCGTGAAGACATCACAGAGAGTTGATCAGATGAAAGAGCATGATTACTACTATACTTCACCTTGAGGGCTGGGTGCAAAGGGATTTTGCCTCTTGGTTTTTGGTTAAGGATTGAGACAGCACTTCTCTCTCGTTGAATCAGGGACATCGTAGTTGGGTTGCTTTCTATGCTTTGTGCTGATGTGGTTGATTGGTAAAGGTTGGAGCTATCTCCGAAACTATTGGTTAAATTGGAATTGGACTCACTTTCGGTATCACTGATACTGCTGTTGCTGTCGTCTCCAGAGTCACTGTAATTAAAAAATCCATCTCCGCCTTGCGCTTTCATATTAAGAGAGAACAGGAGACCCTTTTCATGAAGATTAGAAAGTGTATATCTGCGATTATGTTGTAGAGATTTCCCTAAATTAGAGGGGTCTGTGGGGCTCTTTCCAAGAGCACCCAATGTAAATCTCATTGTATTATCCAGCATGGAAATCGGCCTTGGTTTCCCGCAATCACCTTTGCGGAGTGCTCTCTGTTTCTCAATACTTTTGAGTGTTTCCCGCGCTTCTACCAAGTTTGTCCACCATTCCTCTTTTTCCAATATCTTTGACAAATCTTCATACAGCTTTCTATTGGATGAAGTGACACCATATCCTTTTACCAAAAAGTTGTAGGTGGACAAGGAACCCTCCTCGAAGCAGATGATCTTCACTTCGGCTTTAATTCTCAAAGATTCAAGTAAGTCGTTTAATCGCTTCTTTTCTTCATCCTGCTCTGTAACCGTCTCAACGAAGACAATGATTCTCAATTGATAACCACTCGCCTTCCACTCATCAACAGTAGACAAGATGGAACCAAGCTGCAAAATCAAGGTGTAAGTGTCAAAATTCGTAGATAACGCTGATTTTCCATCTTCTAACATACAGACAGACGACATTTGAATAGGATACAAATCAATGTATTTCTTTCCTTCCTTCTCGGGGACAGACTTTTCAGGAAACCATTTCAGGCCCGAAAGAACGGGAAGTTCTAGTTCACGGAAGTTAGCAGCAACTGCAACTGTAGCTTGCATTATAACCAAATCCTCCACTATTTGTACCCATTGACTAACTGAAACTTTCTTCTCCTTCCTGCAATCGTCTGTAGGTAAATGCTTGGCTCGCAAGGACGGAAGATCTACTCCATGCTTTACAAAATCATAAAAGCCGATCACTGTGATATTGGGTTTCATCCCGCCCAATCCAGATCCCAAAAACACGTTTCTTACTCCCCAGGGAAGCGTTGGTCCAATTGCAATTTGCACAAATGCTTTAATCTTTGCCATGTCTCTAAGCTTGACCCACGCGTTCTTCTGCTTTTGTACCTCTTTGAATGATTCAACGTTGAATCCTGATGTTGAATTCAGGTGATCGGAATCATCAGCCAAAAGAACAACATGCCCAAGAATGTACAACCCTCCTTTCTTCAAATGGTTGCAGAATCCAATCAAGTTCCATGAAGTCCGAGGATTGTCACAAAGTAATAGGATCTGAGGCCTCCAATACTTGACGCTCATTTGAAGTTTTAGTCTCAATAAATATTTTCTAACTTGGTGGTAGATAAGAAGTTGAGAAATGTCCCCGAATCTCAGTGGCGGCGTGGAGTAGTGAATCATCATAATCAAAAAAACCAAGAAAACGATAATCGAGGTCGCCGAAACACCATCCACTAAATACATTGCAAGGACTGAAACAAGGCCACCCGTGAATGCTGTTTTGGAGCTGAAGTACTTGAATGAGGGTCTAAAGTTTGGAGCTGATCCAAGCCGTAATAAAAAGCATGCAAGATTTGTAACCAAAAATGTCATGAGAAACGCCATTGTGATTAACGTGGCAATTTCGTTGATGTCTGCAAAAAGAAATATCTGTGCAAGAAACCAAGTAAAAATGATGCTATAGATTTCGGCTCTTCTTTTCTCTGCTGGCTTCTTTTTCGCCATAGCAAACAGATTCAACCCTGGTATAATCCTATCGTCAGCAATTGCATTAAGCATGGACGCCGCTCCGACAACACCCATGATCACAGAAAATAAAGAAGTAGAAACCTCTCCGAAAATAATGATGAGTCCATTCAAGTTCACGGTTTGTATAATTTTAATATCCTTATGAAGCAACTCTCTAGGAACTGAAGCACCCAAAGATATAATCACTAAGAAGTAGAGGATAAAACTTGTTAGCAAACCTTTGAGTGTTCCTTGAGGGATAGACCTGGATGGATTCTTAAGTTCACCTGACATAGACGCACCTGCAAAAATTCCTGCTGTTGCTGGGAAGAAAATTCCAAATAAGTTTTTGAAAGTTTCAGGAACTCCGGGAGGTTGAACGGAGCCTGCGGCACCACTAGTGAAATGGGGCCATAAATTTTCTTTGATCGTAGACCATGCTATTCCAGTATACTCCAAATAATCATAAGGTGGAGGGAGTGGATGATGAGGCCGCACAAAGATTGCAGAAAGCGGAATTGATAAAGTACTTAGAGTTAATACAACAAAAAGCCAAAACGCAGTCTTAGATACGAGGGAAGACCCCACCATAGCGACTGCTGTACATATCGCAAGTAGCACAGTTGAGTAAACAAGTTGCCACATGTACGAATCCGGAAGGATGGCCATAACGTCTCCTTCTGGTTTGCCAAAATTGACTAGAAGTGGTTCTATGAAACCAACCACATTCAAAGAAGCATTCAATATCTGACCTATGAAAAAAATGATTCCTATCGCTCCTCCGAATTCTGGCCCAAGCGATCGCGAGATCATATAGTAGGCACCCCCTCCCTTGACAGTTCCATTTGTGGAGATAGCTGAAACAGAGAGAACGGTTAATGTGTCGATCGTGTAAGACATGACCAAAAGCAAAAGAGCACCCATAATACCCATCTGGCCAACGATAAATCCAAATCTCAAAAACATCAAGATGGAAAGCACGTTGAGCGTTGTGGGTAAGAAGACACCCTCAAAAGTGCCAAGTTTCCTCTTGGTCACTTTTGCTTTGCGTTTGGTGCTGCTGGTGACGACATTTGCCTTTGAAGGAGGTAGTAGAGGCAAAGTTTCAGACATTATATAAGCCGCTGTTTTGTTAAGAGCGTATTATTCTGTCTGGTGGCTCGTTTTGGAAAGAAAAGGCGGGTTGATCTGCCAACAGGATGCAGTTGCTACAAAGATAAGGCGGGTGCAAGAAACTGCGAATTTCTCATGCACGCTTACTTTAGAGAGAAAGAAAAACCAACTAAAGTTCTAGTGAAAGATTTATAGTGTCTTTAGTGAATACGTATCATTATCTTACTCAAAGGTTACTTAGGCATCCATTTTTTCAAATAGAAGGCTAGTTCACGAATTTTCAACTGATCATAGCATTTTTCTTTTCTGCGCAGAGATTCGTAAAAAGTATAAATTCAAAGAAAAGAAGCTTACTTGTAGATTGAAAACACACAAAAATAAATTTTCAGCCTTACCATACAATAAAACTCAAGCGAAGTTGATAACAAGATAGGAGCTTTAGCCTCATCAAATTAGGGGAAACTTGTCAATAACATGAGACTTCCCCTTTCTTTACGATTACGATTACCTGTAACATCATCGGCCTAGACCGATTCGGCCATGCCTTCGCCTTATTTTTCTGTACGATAAGCCACCAAGATGGAAAATGCGAGTGGCAATCATGACGTGATGTGATGTCGCTTAGAAGGCTTAGTTTAGGAACGAGATAACCATGCTCAGTACAAAATCTTTGAACTTCAGATGACAGCACCGCTTCATTGAAGCCACCTCCCACGTATTTGAACTCTAAAGAGGGCTATTACCATATGATATGGGTCTCACGCCATCTACTTTCGAGCCGCACAAAGGCATCACAAGTTGCGAGAAAGTCTAAGTGCATACCAACGACTGATTCATGAGAACTGCATTTATCAGGGGATGATTTTTTGGCCCAACGAAACACAAAACGGCGTCATATACGAAGGTACGATAAACTCGTTCATATATAGTTGCACCTCTTTTCTTGAAAAGACATCGCTACACCATTAATTGCTGCTGCTGAATCTTTTCACATCTATTCTACTAGGAACGAAAAGGCTCACCACTCTCCACAGAAAAAAAAGTCGCACCTAAAAAATTCAAGTCTAACAACTTTTTCTTCTACGCCACCATGTTCAGATTAATCGCTTCTAACTCCCAAGGTGGTCTTAGACCTGCTCTCCTTCGAAAGGTCAGAAGCAATACCAGCACTTTAAAGTTACCTGGAGCTAATGTCGATCTTGATTTGAATCCCATCCAGTTCCGCACGAATGCCACTTCTGCACAAGCTGCCCCCGCCTCATCTGCTACACCTTTAGGGAAAGTCGACAGATACTTCAGCAAAACTCTGGTTGATCCGTTGCTCAAAGATGCTATGTCAAGCACAGGTAGCCTGGCAAAACTTAACCGGTTTGAAGAGTTACTCGTAACTGCTAACCAAGTGAACCCTAAAAACAGCAACCAGCTGCACAAACAGTATTTCGAGACAATCAACTATTTGTTTACCATGTTTCGTGATGATGCAGTCAAGGATAATGTCACGCGGAGAAACATTTTCCAATATGCCAACCTTCTCAACAATTCTGTCTACCAGAACAGAACTTCCCGCTTATCTGGATCTAGAAACAGAGATAGCGACCAGTACCAGAGTAACACATTGAATAATGACGTGATGTTGAAGACTGCTATTTTAGATTTGGCTGAGAATATTGCCAACGGCCAATTCAAAAATATTTTGGATTCCAACACTTTGAGAGTTTTGCTTCTCGCTATGTTTCAGTTCAAGGTGTATCCGGAAATGATAAGCTTGTGGGAGTCAGGTGTTAATGATGAAACAGTCAGCAAAGTCTACTTGAGCCAGAACATTTTGTCTGTTATTTTGCCTGTTGCTTTCGACGAAAACAGATTCACGTATGAACAAATCTTGCAGATTTACGAGTTGAACACCAAAGACGCTTCTAATGTCAACTTTGAGCTTGTGGGAACAATTGGAAAAATCGCTATTAAGGCTGGCGACTACTCGAGGGGCTTAGATTCTTTGGAGAGTCTTTTGCAAATTTACGAACTGAATGGCAAGGCCAACAAGAGAATGATCTTAAGATCCTTGAGCGAATTGCACTTGAGTTTCATCGGTTCCTGCAAGGACATAAGAATTGCTAAGCACTTTTTTGATAAGGTTGTTGATGGTGATTTGCCTTATCAAGTATTGCTCAAGGCTCCACATGTTCAATCATTGTTTGAAAACTGTGTGGAAGTCAACGAATCTTTTGACTCAATTTTGTACTTTTGGAAGGTTACTGTGGAACACTATACTGGAGAGAATAATGATAAGACCAATTTGAACTCGCGTTATGCTATCTTGAACAATTCGTTTTTCTCGATTTTCTTCAAGTTGTTCCCATCATTGACAGAAGAATCCTACATCAAGTTGAAGGAAGTAATTGCTATTTATGCCAACATCAAACCTGTGGATGAGTTTTTCCTTAATACTGTCATCAGTAACTACAGCTGGAATGACAAGGTCGTGTTTGAGCAGTTGGTTGAGAACTATTCTATCCATAATGTTTCTCGGACTCCCGTTTCGTACCGTGTTTGCTTGAAGAAGATTGGTGACATTAAGGAATACAGTGAGAGCGAAATTTTGAATCAATGGAACGAATCTCTTGCTCATTTAGACAGCAATGGTTATAAATATATCCCAATTGCCGATTGGGCTGCTTTACGTGATGCAACAATCTTGTCGTCTCACAGAGCTGAACGGGAGGAGTTTTATTTGAAAGTTTTAGACGCTTACAAGAACTATCATCAAGATGAAAGAGCATGTTTAAGGTTTGTCAAGTATTGGTTGAACCGGGATGACCAGGTTAAAAAAGTTGCAATTGTTTCTCTCCAAGAACACCCAGAGTTTAACTGCTCGCTAGACATCGAAGTTCCACAATTCAAAAATTTGAGGGAGAATGTTAACTATAAAAAGGTGACCGCTCCAATGTTCAAGCAACGTTAATGGAGCCAAACAGCGGTAATACAGGCAAAATTGTTACACAGAAGCAAAAATGAACTTACTAATATGTATATAAATTTCAAACTTAATATTATACCCGGGATAAATGTTGTCTTGTAGATTGCATGGCAAGTTATTGTTCTGCATCTTTCTGCAGTCGCACTACAATCTATAACGATAACCCACTTACCACATTAAATACAGACTGGCATGGGGTCTTGTTTTTCCAAGCAGGATACTGACGAAGCCCCCCGAGTGTCAGAAAAGTCCAGAAGTAAGGGTGGGACCACTTCAACTAAAAAGAAAGACGGAAATGTACTCGGTGGAGGTGACGGACCAATTCCTGAAACTACAAAGGCTGCCGCTGCCAGGGCAGCCCAACAACGGTTCGACGAACACCAAGAGAAGAAAAAGATTAGTCAGCAAAAATTGAAGGCCATGGAAAAGACTTCTCGCAAAGAAAAAGGATTAGAGTAGCTTAGTGTGTTATTGTCAAGACGTCGAGACGTGATTAATGAACAAGAACTACTGCAAACGATTATCCTGTGAATACACTGGATATTATTTGGTATTTCATAATAGTTAACGTTTATGCATGAAGTATTAATAATACTTCCTACTCTTATAGTGGGCATTTGGCTGACCATCGATTGCGAGTGATTTATTTAGTAACCAGTTAGGATTGATGAACTAGCTAAGGCGTCAATATGGAGATGGTCAATAATGATTAGTACCAAGGACTTGTAAATCAGTAAGCACTCCATGTACTTGTGGTAGCTTATGGTGATAGGCATGCACGTGATCTTATACGCAACGACAAATACTCAACATCAATTTTAAACTCGTTTTCTTGTGCAACTAACATGGAATCGGCCACGAAAATTCCTCTTTCTCACACCTTATGGTCTCCCCATGATACAGTGAAGGATGTGGCAGAACTTTTGGGAATCAACCTTCCGGAGGATGCAGCCAAAAACTTGGCCATGGACGTGGAATACAGGATTCACGAAATCTTGGAGACGGCCATTAAATTCATGCGTCATTCAAAGAGGAAAATGTTGACTACAGGAGACATAAACCACGCATTGAAGGTATTGAATATCGAACCCTTATATGGCTATGATCAATCTCAACCTCTAGTTTTCAAAGAGGCATTATTTGGCGCAAGTGGCCAAACTTTGTACTATATCGATGATAACGAAGTTGAATTTGAAAAGTTGATCAATCAGGAGCTTCCCAAGGTTCCCCGTCAAACTACCTTCACCGCACATTGGCTAGCAATTGAAGGTGTACAACCTATGATCCCCCAAAACCCATTAGCATCTGAAATTAAGAATTTACCTGCTATCGTTAGAGGTGCGACTTCTTCGGTTTTGAATAATGATTTGTTAAACAACAGCTCTACTACATCTACGGTAGCTGGTGAAGATAGCAAGGAACAAGGGCAGAAGAAAAAAGCGGCCGGCGACAAAGATGTGGAAGTCAAACCGTTGGTCAAGCACGTATTATCGAAAGAACTTAAACTCTACTTCGACAAGGTTGTGGAGGTCCTCATATCCACAGATGCAGAAAAGGAGTCTTTGAGAGAAGCAGCCTTGAGCTCTTTGAGAACCGATCCAGGATTACACCAGCTCGTGCCTTACTTCATTCAATTTGTTGCTGAACAAATTACTAACCAGCTCAGAAATATTGATGTTTTGATTACAATGCTTGATGTTATATCCGCACTTTACGACAACAAAACTATTTTCCTTGCACCATACGTGCACGCTTTGATGCCATGTATCCTTACCCTTCTACTTGCCAAGAGGATCGGTCCCCCCATCAAAGAGAACTCGGACGACGCAGCTATCACAAATCTTTTGAAAGGACAATTTGCTGTTAGAGAATTTGCATCTTTGCTCCTTGAACACGTTATCAACTCCTACGGCTCTTCATACTCCACCCTTACTCCACGTGTCACTCGTACATTGCTAAGAGCATTGTTGGACTCCTCCAAGCCAATTGGCACTCATTATGGCGCACTCCTCGGATTGGAAAAATTAGGGTCCGAGGTCATTAAGCTTGTATTGGTGGGTAATCTAAAATTGTGGTATAAACTGGTTATCGAATCAAGCGATAAAAGTGCGGTAGAGAAGAAGCTCTTACAGGAGAAGGTCTTAGAAGCACTTAAGAAATTGAAGGTTGAATTTCAACCCAACTCCGATGATATGGAAATCGACAACAAGGAAGTATCAGAAGAAGTAAAAGAAAAATTGGAAGAGAGAATTGGGGAACCCTTGGCTAGTCTTGTTTTAGAACAGCCTGATGCTAAAGCCATATGCCGTGGAATTTTCTTTGGCGAATTGAATGTGTAATGCTTGTATTAATAGGAACTGTAAATTAGAATTCGATTAAAAATGCAAAATTCCTTGTATATGCTATTGAAAAGACTCTTTTCTGATGCTATCGCTTCCTGTATGTTCTGAGACTTGGTCGGGATGAAAAAGCTAGAAGTTTTTCAAGATCTGAGTCTGACCCTGAATCGTCCTCAAACTCTTCTTCGCCTTCAGATACTTGTTCAGTGTCACCATTCATCGGGCTTTCCACGATAGTATCTTTCACTGTATCTGAGTGCTCCATTGGAATCGTCTTTTCAGAAATTTCCAGAACAAGACTTTCGCCCGAGAAAAGAATACTTTCAGTAGTATTCGAAGCCATTGAAGCATTAGTGCGTTTAGTGGAAGAGCCAAGTTTGTAGGCTTGCTTACGTTTCGGGGGAGGAGAGCCATTTATAGAGCCGGCGAATGGAGAATGCAAAGTTGACAAAGTGTTGGCAGCGAAGGATCCGACTTCCTTGACATGTACGTTTTGGCTTGAGGAGTTTACCAAACTCTTTCTTCTTTCCAGAGGAGGAAAGCAACTATCTCCTCCACGAACGGGAGAAGATGTGATGCAATCAAAGTTCTCCGGAGGTGCAAGTTGTGCAAACATTTCATTGACACTTAGCTTCTGTTTCTGTGGTACAGTAAAGGATTCCTCGTGCATATGATGCGGTGTCTCGGGAACATGAGGAAGCTCTTTGATTCTATTCGTAGAGGGAGTTTCCATGATTTGAGGATAGCTAGAAGCAGATTGGTGTCTTGGCAAAGATTTTCTCGCTGGAGTTGCTTCCACTTGGACCAACGAATGTGGAGTTGGATCTGCTGGAACAGACTTAATCTTTCTTGCATCTCCAAAGAGAAACAGTTTGCTTTTTTTAGCTTCCTCAGCATCTTGCGATTCCGACCTAACGAGAGACATATCAACTTGTCTTCGTTTAAGGTTTTTAGAACCGAGATTTGATTTGGAACGTTTCAACAGGAATGCTGGTTGAAGGTCAGTAGGAACATCCGTAACAGATCTGTGTAAAAATGGAACCTTATTTGCGGAAAGTAATGTTTTAGAGAACTTTGATGTTCGCTTTGATAGCACTTCTGGTTCTTGCATTTCTTGTTGCCCCGCCTTTTTCTCTTTGCTGTGTGATTCACTTCTTGACGACCTGGAGCGTGATTTTGGTACGTGAAGCTTAGGGCGCAGTTCTTTAACTTTTTGAATTATGAAATTCACAATTTCGGGTGTTTGTTTGTTATAATAGGGCACAAGCACATAAGCTAGAAACCCATACATGCTCTCATCCTTTTCTCCCTTTGTACGACCCAATAACGTATCCCAAATACTCATTTGATCAACAAGCGCAATTAAAGACGTATACAATGTAAATTCGTTTACTTCACCTCGAGTTGAAGATTGTGTGTCTGTAGACGAATCCTGTATTCCAACACCAAGAAATGTGGGAATGATCTTCTTATTGCCCTTTTTTCGACGAACTAGAGACGGTTTGCGGATTTTCTTAGCCTTTTTTTCTTGGACTTTTGCGTTGTCGATCAAAAAGGATGTCTCATCTTTACCCCAACAGAGAATGAGTTCCATTAATATCAAAATTTGTAGCTGTGCTTCTCGAGTTTTTAGTTCTAAAACTACTTTCCTGATTATGTCTTCCTTAGTTGACCCTGCAATATGATTTTTCATAAAAAATTCTCGGCTTTGTTGCTCGTAGATTGAAATAGGTGCAGACTCAGATTTCGAACCATCAAGTCCGTAATTGTTGCTATATCGTAACTCAAGCTGCTCTGTTGTCAAGTAGATGGACAATAGCTTTTCTTTTCGTACAGCAGCATCATTGTTGCATAAATTCTTGAATCGCGACAACGCAGTCTTTGGAAAGTAGGATAAAGGTGTCGTGAAAGAATATAATGTGTTAAAGTATCGCGACAAAAGAAAGTTCAAGGGATCTGTATCCTGTGTTGGAGATAGAGTATAATTAGTCTTCTTCAGGGACTGCGGAACGGCTAATGTGGGAGGCTTCATTGAGAGTTGGACCAACTTTGGGCTAAGAGGCACATCTTGAACCGTTTGCCATAAGCCTAATGTTTTCTCCGTACTATCAGCTATGGGATAACACTCCTCCTCATTTTCGAAAGCTTGAGATGGAGGATTTGCAGGAGCATCTAGTAGTTGATATGCATCGCATAACAAACCACACCTTAATAAGTATCCAAAACTAGAAAGTCCATTAGTTCCTGTCTGTTTCACATGAAAACTGTTTTCATCCAGGAGATGACGTGTAATCTCTGGTTGAAGAATGACTAACCTCTTGTTAGCAACGGCCGTGGTATTAAGATGATGTATATGTAAACCTGGAATAGGCGCCAAAACTGTAATTTCTAGTGAAGTCGTGTTTGAAGTGCCCAGAGCAAGCAGGAAATGAAACGGAAACTTATTCTCGTCCGTAGAAGAGATACCATTTTCCATACTTATAGATCCTGAGTCGGCATTGAGTGTCTGTCGAGAAGGGTGTTTCGTAGTGAAGCTCACCAGTTTGAGAAAGTGTGCACACACAATTTACAGAACAAATTAGTATTCAACCATGTATAATTATGCTCTATAAGTATATATTTTTTTGAGATCCAAACACAGAGATACTATACTTAGGAAGTACCAATGAAACGACTAACTCACACATCAAGCCAATCATCGTCGGCGATATCAGTGATGGTAGGTCTTTGGTCAATCAGCCTATTCAAAATGTACCGGATTAATCGAAGGGAAAGATCACTAACAACATAAGGCACTCTCATTTCACCTTCCATAATTTCGTCGACGTTATAGAACGGGTTTTCCTTGTAGATCATGGTGTACAAAAGAATTCCAAGTGCCCATATATCTTGTGGTTTGCCCTCATACTTTTCACCTCTTAAAACTTCTGGAGAAGCGTAGTCAATAGTGCCGACAAATACATCAAAGGGACCTTGCTTAGTATAACCAGCACTACCAAAATCAATCAACTTGATCACACCGAACTCATTAACGATTATATTCTCATCTTTGATATCTCGGTGTACTATTCCTTGCTTATGCAAATGGTAAATGGCCAGAACAATCTGCCGGAAAATAAGTTGGCACTCATGTTCAGTCATATCCTTCTTGACTTCAATATAGTCAAACAAATCTATGGCAGGCGGATTGCCGAAAATGGGCGTCTCCAAATAGTAATAATCAGGATCCTCGAAGTAATCAATTATACGCATTATGTTGGGATGCGGATCGTGATTCAATGTTGCCATAATTTGGATTTCCGACGGAATTGTTCCTAGCAGACGATCTCTGACCCATGTATCCACTAGAATTCTCTGTTTATCAATGCACTTAATGATAATTTTGTAAGCAGGGTCGTTATTATGTTCAGCAAGAACCACTTTGCCATACGCACCCTCTCCTAACTTCTTAAGCACTCGAAATTCACTGTATTTTTTTGTTCTTTTCTTTTCTCCAATCACACTTGGCCAATATTTCGATTTGTTCTTCTTTTCTTCTATTTCCGCGTTCTCCATGATTAACATCTCTTGGTCAGTATACTTCTTGTAATATGAATTTCCGCTGCTATCAGTCTTGACCGTAGTGGCATTGCTCGACAGAGTATCCCGTGATTTTGGGGTCGTTTTTCCATCAGAAGTCGTACCTAAAGAGCCATTACTGTGATTATCTCTTTCAAAACTGGACAGATCTTTAATAAAATTCACAGGTATTGAAAAAGTGGTCGCTCTCTTTGGTTTCCTCGTACTATTATGACGACTTATCTCAGGGCTAGAGGAGCCGAGCTCCATAAGTTCTCCCTCGTTCTTGGGGAAGATACATAGCTGAGAGGGCAAATCAACCTTGCTATTTTCATTACTTTTCAAACTGATATTTGGTAGCTGTGTAGGGGAGCTACTGATGGAAAGTGAGGATGTACTTTTCGTCAATTTGTCCAATTGTTTCCCAATGTTCTTGTTTGATTGACGAGAGTAGGTGACCCACAAAACAAAGATTTCCGACAGGATCACTCGAAGTTGAACGTCAACATGTAAGGATTTTCCATCTCTATGACGTCCCTCAATTCCTCTTGAGCTGAAAAACAATTCTTCTGCATTTTGATCATTTTTAAATGCCAAAAGCAATGCATGGTACTTCCGGAAAAAATGTTCAGGCAAAACTAAACCCGGAACAATCTGCTGATTTGGCTGGTCATCCAATCCAGTCTTCAATATGTCAGAAAAATGTGGAAGAATGTTGTTGATACCATATCCGATAACTTTATTGGATGAAACTCCAAAAAGGTTTTTGGCGATAGCCTTATTGCACGAAAGGACGTTAAAAGTAGAAAAATCAACAACAAACATACCGGCAATGTATGGCATAGAATGAATCTTGATCTTTAACTCATATTTCTCATCATCCTTTTCAAGTGGGTATGAAGATAGAGCACAAGGAATAGTATCGCCATTCAACTGAATAGTGTAGTATCTGTTTTTGTTAATGAGGGCGCTGTCAAGAGAGTCACATTCATCTTCATTCTTGTGACTAGTAGCCAGTTTCTCCAAATCTTTTGCTAACGATTCCGAAAAGACATCAAGCTTTGTAATTCCGCTAGCGTCAAGATTGCTGATAAGTTTACCAGCTATTTCATCGACAGACGTGATAACATACAGTGAATTCGGATATGTCTCAACGTCGCACAGAATGACTAGGTCGAATGCGTCGCACGAGATCTGCTCAAACATGAAAATGATGAGATCTCCTCTCTTCTTCGCCCAGAAAGAGGTCCATGCAAATGTTCCATCAGCTTGTCTACTGATGGCGATGATCTCACCCGCAAAGATGATATTCTTATCACCCGGTTGATTTCTTGGAGTTCCAGTCAACAGTCTTGTTAACCGTTCTGTGACAAAATTGCGGAATTGAGGGGCAATAATGTCGATCAACGTCAAATTTTTGATCATGCTTTTCAGAATTCCAAACATTAAACAAGCCAAGTCATTAGCAGCCTTGAAAGTCCAAGGATAGTCTGCCATAACTGTTATAATAGACTGTGGAGAGGTATGTTTACCTGAAGAGATAGAGTGAAATGGTCGATTTCCAAGAGCTGTGGCAGCTTGCGGTTGCTGAATAGAATTTAGCAAGTTCAAGGCTGTACTTGAGGCGTTTGGCAAGGGCAGAAATGGGGGTGAGCCATTTGAAGCCTCCTCACCCCATATGTATGATGATATGTTCGAAGTTTCAACAAAAGGAGTGGCCAATGCAAATAGAAGTTTGTGCTTTAATGTGCTGTGTCTTTTTTGCACGTCTTCGTCGCTTGATGAGAGAGACAAGTCGTGAAGCGTTGATGCAAAATCTGAATTATGAGAGATGACTGACGAGTCACTTTCTAGTAGCTCGATCAAGTCTTTCAAGTCCTCATTTAAAATGGAATCTATGGGTTCGGAATTGTCATTGTTTTCAGAAATATGTGATGAGCTTGTTCGACGTGAGTTAGACGATGTTGCAAAGCTTTCTGAACGAGAAATACTTGGTCGAAACAAGACGCTCAAAGCAGCAGATGAAGCATTCGTTCTCGTTTTAATGTGATCTTTGGACAGCTGAACTTGGTCCCCATCATTGAGCAGCGGTTGCCTCTGGTAAGACTGAGAGGAGTTTCTAACCGCATCGGCGAGCAACGAGTGGTTCGGGTGAGGAGATAATGGCGTTAATTCATCGTCACTGTTGTTCAGGTCCTCGTGGTGATTGAGGGAGTTGAACCACCCTGGACGCTCATTCATAATCTCTAGAGAACGCTTCAAAACGTTAAGTCGAAGAGCCAACGAATTTGGGGACAAGTGGGCATAAGAATAAGCATGGGAGTTTTCGACTGGGAACAACAAGATATCATCAATACTAGGCACATCATTGGACTTTTTCGGCGCTGATGAAGTTCTAAGACTCATGCTCAACGTTTGTGCTCTTTTCGCCAGCACGGCAGCATCCCGTTCGTTGTCTCCATCTAAATGGAAGAGGGCGGATTTGGGAAGGGACATGAACTAAGAGGAGGGAATCACTAGTGTCGATGGACGGCGCTTGATGGAATCAGGGGAGGTGAAGAGTGAAGTTAAAATGAATCTCAAAGTGGAGAGATAATGCAAACAAAAGGCACTGTCTGAGGCTGGTGGAAAGATACTTTGACTCTAGTGCAAGTACAGATTGAGATTATGAGAAGCGGGAGGGTTAAAGGATGCCTGTCTGCAGTCTGAGATGATTCTGAACGATTTCTTCAATTAATTGAAGAAGCAGGCAAATAAGCAGAGCCGTGTTTTGCACGGAGTCTTGGAGATGGGGTTTTATCCTCGAAAGTTTGTGATCAGAAGAGAACAAACCTTTCAGGATGTTTCGGATCTGAGGATTAGGCCGCACGGCTAAAATGCGCCGTTGTTCTCTGCAGTTTCCTTCTTTTCGGGATAAGAGAACGTGCCGAATAATTTTTAAATACTAGAAACTACCCAAGCTAGAGGACGGAGAAGAAAACAGTGAGAATCACTCGTGGAAGGAGTACAGCTAGTAAATATCTTATTATTTTGTTCTTACGTTCAAAAAATTGGCACTTGGATAGCACTGTAGTCGCACGGTTACTGGAATCCGAAGAATGTACCTAGTATACCAAACATTCATAACAATAATTGACGGATCGGAGCCATTTACTTTGTCACTTTGCGTAAGCAACTATACTATTTGTTGTGCTTATGACGTCTAACTGCATACTTCTTTCGCAAACATCTCGAGCAAGAATAACCTCACGTGCCACGAGAAGGCATATTCAGATAGACAAGGGTAATCATGACGTACATTAAATGGGTATTGATGAATAAACCACGCCAGAGAAGCGTTGCTGAATCTGGCATCATTAAAGACGGAATTCCTGGACGTGCTCATCCAAATCAAGTACATGTGCAATGTTCAGCACAGGAGTCGAACCAACAGCATCCAACACCGCCGGAGTCAGCGAAAGCAGCGGAGTCAGCGTCTCATATGTAGGAGGACTTAATGCACTTACATCTTCATATGTTGGGGGCACCTCGTCGTCCCACGCTATTCCTAAACCTGAACGTTCGGTCACCACAACCTTAAACTGCATTCGCAAGACCCGCGCAGAACCTGTGGGGACGCCCACCACGCTCGAAGTCAGCACTGGAGCAACAGCATCGTACACCATTTTTTTCTGCTGAACGACTTCCTCAGCAATGATAACTTCTACCACCAAGACATGTCCCACATAGATGCCAAGGGTCGGGTCGGCAATGTCGCAAGAAACGTTCGCGCCTGAGCGCAGATCGTCATCGAGAGGCGGGTCGCGCGAAGAAATGCGCAGCGTGTGGCGCACCACGCCTGTCAGGCACGCGAGCGCAGAGATTTCGGCCACAAGTTCAATGCGCCCGCGGCCCAGAAAATCGGATTTCCAGCCACTCTTGACTTCACCATGAGCCACCACACGTAGTTCCTCAAGATATAGTTCTGGCAGAGTAGCAGGAGCAGGTTGCTCTGGATTTGAGGCTGCACCCGTAGGAGACATGGTTTCTTGTTCAGGCAGATCATCAGCTGGATGACGGAAAGGGCCATCGACAAGTCGGTCTTCAATCAGACGGTCTGGTACGCTTTCAGGGTTGCCAGCCAATTCTTCGGGAGCACCCTGAGGTTGCAGCGTCTCCGGAACTATATCGGGCCGACCCATGAACATCAGCGTTTGCACTGTCAGGTGGTGGAGACCTTTAGACTCCGTACGTGGTGAGCGGGAAGCCTCGAGCGCACGCACATTCGTCAAGTGCTTCTCGCAGGCGTGCGCCCGTACCTGAGTGCGTTCTTCTAGGCGCCACGCAAGTTTACGCATACGCCAACGGCGGTCACCATGGGCACTCACCACATTGTCCATGCGAAGCTCGATAGGGAAGGTCAGCTTCGGATACATCACACCTGGGAGAGCCGCTTGCGCCGTAATCTCCGTGGGTGGGAACACACGGACCGAGTTTCTGTCGGCACCACGGAAAACCAGTCGCAGCACGTGGAGCGGCATAGCCACCACTGTTTCTTTGCCCAGCATGCGTGCACGAGCTTCCAAATGGTACTTAACAAAAGAACCCGACTGCGCACTGCCCAATTTGGTCAGAGCTGCCACCAGACCGGGAATCAAGTGCGAGAATGGGTATGCGTGGCTTCCGGGCGGGAATGGCGCAGATTCTGTGAGAACATCCCAGCGGGCCAATTCCGTTTTGCGCGTGGTGCACTTTTTGCACCCTGTCACCGCTGACACTGGTGCAACGAAAGGTTTTGTAGCATGGAAAGTCTGCACAAGCAGAAGCACAACAGAGTCAAGTACAACGTGGCGTTCTGCATCGACTGACAATACACCCAGGAGAATACACCCGGTAGACTCGTGCGCGTGTCCAAAAAGCACGAGGGGCGGCGACTCTATGGCAATGGAGAGGCTGAAAGCTGGAGCACTTGACGAAAGCAGATTAGTGGGAGATATCAGGTTTGTGGGCGTGAGCAGCTTGGGACTGCGATCACTATGGTGGTGCAACACTCGCGCAAGAAGTGACATGGCTGAGAATGGAGCGAGGGCTTGGATGGATGTAAAATGGTATCAGCAGCAGCTAAAGAATAGCACTGGGAAGAAAGTGTCGGTGGAACTAAAGTTCGTTTCTGAATGTGCCAACACACCAACAAGAAGCTAGCAGAGTTTACTGCTTACCTCTTTGAAGCTGTTCTGAGGGAAGATGAACAAAATACAAGGCCCAGAAGAAAGGAGTTTCCAAGGCGCAGGGTTCTTTTAATAAAGAAACAGAAAAGCGACAGTAAAGTTTAGCACCAAAAATGTCTCAAATTGTTATAGCACTCGTAATGGAGATGCAACTGGGAAAACTTAATGTCGCACAAGTTTCACAATCGAAAAGACTATTAGTTCGCTGGCGCGACAGGAAAAAACAAATGAGATATAGTCAAACAAGTAGTGACTTGTACTCTGGACTCAGTGCGACTTGGAGTGAGCACTTTTGGACTATGAGGCGATGAAAGACAAAAAGCGGGGTCTGCCGATGCTAGACACCGTTTTTATGCCGCGTTTGCGCGAGCATTTGCGCGATATCGGCGCGCCGCTACTTCCGTTGGTGTGGGCCACACTTTGCTCATTCTCGGCCGCCCACACTTTTCGCTCTTCAAAACCGGCACCCCGCGCTACATGAATGCGCTCATTCCTAATTGTCTCAGTCACAGATGCCCTGTGTTAGCCTTTGCGCGGTATTCTTATTAGCAATGAGATGCGACTTTTTTTTTTTTTTGGCATGTATGACCTCTATTTGCTACAGATACGTATTGTCCAATCGTCCTTTTGATTAATCTGTTACGTAAACGTCTTTGCGAATTTATTTCTCTGGTTTCTGACGATCTTGATCGTTGTCAACTTTAATCGCTTGCATTTTTCTCTCACTGCCCACTATAGCGACCAAGTGTTTGTCCTGGATATACAAAAGTTAATCTGCGCGATTCTTCACTTCAAGTCTTGTGGGTGCATTTACTCATGGACCATGACTAGCCAGCATCTAATTCTTGATAACGGCTCATATAATATCAAAGCGGGATTTCTGTCACAAGAAAACCCTCTTTTGGTCCATAATGCACTAGCTAAAGCGAGAGACGGTGTCGTGTACATCGGTAATGATTATGTTCCACACACTAACTTGTACTCGGGAATCAACTTCAAAAGACCACACGATCTGGGCCATCTCACATCATGGGAAACTGAGAAAACAATATGGGACTATACATTCGACAAGCTTTCGCCAAAAAAGGAACTTGATCCACAAGACTTTCTGCTCATACTTACAGAAACACCCTTCCAACTACCGCAGCTCTCGATGAATACAGACTTGATCGTGTTTGAGGAATATAACTTCGGCCAGTACTATCGCTGTATTCCACCCCAACTTGTACCCTGGACGAAGGGAGACAATCCATCGGACTTTACGTTGGTTATTGACTGCGGCTTCAGTGCTACACATGTAGTTCCTGTTCTTTACCAAAGAGCTTATTGGAAAGGCATAAAAAAACTTCCAATTGGAGGGCGGCACTTGAACAGTCTTTTGAAGGAAATGGTGTCCTTCCGGCACTATGACATTTCTGACGAGCCTTTGCTCATTAACACTGTGAAAGAGAAAACGATGTACGTGGCTCCCGATTTCCAGAAAGCACTCAAGCACAAGGCCGAGGCCCGTTGCGAATTCGTCTTACCAGATTTTAAAACTACAGTGACAGGATACGTGCGTACAAAGGACACGAAGTTGCCCGATGATGCCCAAACTATCCAATTGTATGATGAGCGGTTTACAGTGCCCGAGCTGTACTTTCATCCTGAAATAATGTTGGACAACAATTCTTTCTCCACAAATTCTGTCATCCAGAATGCATATTTCAAGAATATAACTGATTTGGTTGTGGAGTCGATCATGGCATGTCCAGAGGTAACAAGACCAATTCTTCTGGCAAACTTAAGCTTTGTTGGAGGTAGCGCGAATCTTCCAAACTTCAAGGAACGTCTCATGTCAGAACTAGAGAAAGAATTTCCAGTTAACTGGGTAGTGAAGGCTACGCCACAACCATATGACTTGGATAAAGCTGCATGGTATGGAGGACAGGAGTTGGTTCAACAGGACATTATGAAGGAAATTACGATATCCAAACAGGACTACTACGAGCACGGTGCCAATTGGTGCCAAAAACAGTTTGGCTTTAGGAACTTCTAGCTGTGTATAATACATGTATATTAGGTTTACTATTTTCTATTAATTTACTTGAATCAAATGGTTGAAAGTCAAGTACCTGCTGAATATTAACCAACCATATCTGAACCAAACCATTTGTGAAAAGTGGCCATATGCCATAGCCGCATATGAGACACTAAGCATGTTGAGATCCGAGTAAAACTTGATAGACGGGAGCTGTTTATCAGAATATGCATTGAAGAAGCTGATGTTGATATTGATCTTCAAAATGTTGCTGAATACAAATTTGGAGAGCAAGTCGACAAATAACTCCACATTGGTTAAAAGTGTAAATGAGTACTTCTCCCAGAAGTTCAAACTTTTCAACACATAAAACTTGAAATTGAAGTCTCGCTTGGGCTTGAGATACTTAGCCACGAATTCTTTTGTACCGTGGAACAAAGAAATATGATTGGGGTGATTGGAAACACCTTTGTCATCGAAAGTAATGAGAACCAAAGGCTTAGAAGCATGTGTCACTTCCTTTGCCAAACTTGACGCAATGTCTTGAGCACTCCAATGTTCGTCCATGCCGTCCTTGAATTTATCAAGTACAATGACGTTTTCGTCCTTCACACCAATGATTCGGGCAGAACTCCTGAGCTCATGTGCCCTGATATCCCCAAAGGATTCATCAACTGCATCACCACGTGAAAAGCAAATGATCTTCACTTCATTGTCATGCTTCCTCTTGGTGATTTCAACGAGAGAAGGCGAAAAGAACATCACTTCATCATCGGGATGACCAATTACAAAGAACACACTGGAATTCCTTATTGGCAAGGGAGTTGGGGATGTTAGGGAATTGTATGGGTAGGTCTGACGAATAAACTTATTATTCTGGATCTGAGGATCTGTGAACTTGAGGGACACCTGAGGAATGGCCGTGGAAAGAACAATCCAGATAGCGAATGACGCTATGAGGAATTTGACAATGAACCTAGGTACTAGGAAAAACATGTTTCCAATATGCTGTATAGAACTTCTATATTCAAAATGGGATCAATCCACCAGGGAGATGTGAGTTGCAATCGTTGAGTAGCCCGCCAGTTCGAACAGAAAATGAAATAACGGAGCTTCAACGCAGTCAAAAACCCAAATATTCCGGGTCTCTAAAGACGAGTTGACTCTTTGAAGACGCAAACCCAAAACCGTTGGCTCTCTATGCGGGCCACGTTCTGTGCTTATTGTTGGCTAAAACGTGCAGGAATGACACCCAACGCATCACTGTTTCCCCAATTGAGGAGGAAGCTAAGCCCAAAAACTTGAACAAACTACGCACTCGAATATACTTCTGGCAATACGGCCATAACGCTTTGCATTTGTTTTCGCTTTTATTGTTCGTTCATCTTCATGTCAGAATTTCATAGTCTGATACGTTTTTGGCACGTGTACACATGCGCTTAAGAGGCATCCCAAAAGCCACAATGCGCCTAACGGAAAAACTGGACTTTACATAGTCCTGTCTATTTTCTTGTCATGAATGTATAACCCGAATACCATTCCAAGTCAAGTATAGTTTTCTCACGGTCCCAGCCTAGCTCTTCTTCAAAGGCTTTGATGAACTTTTCGAGAAATTCCTTGCCTTTCCCAGTATTCTCGTCATACTTGTGATACGAACTGTAGGTTGAGATGTACTGGATAAAACTCTGGAGATTGATCAGCTGCTTCAGAATCTGCAAATCGTCCTCTGCATATTTTGTTTCGCCATTGGTACTGGGAACATACTTATTGACTTTAACATTTTCAAACTTGCTGTAGGGAATGTGTTTATCCACCTCAACCAAGAAGTTTTTAAGAACTGTTCTCCCAGGCTGTTCCCAATGGGGACCAAGAAAGTCAGGATTCTCATACACAAAACGACGATATATGGACAGCGCAGAGTCAGCAATGGCAACTTTGGATCGGGTTTGATCGTAGGGCCCATCAAAGGCCACGACAACGGGGTCCGCATAATACCAATATGCTAAAACACCACCAGGTTTTAACAAGTTGCTCGCTGCCGAAAAGAACGAATCAAAATCCTTGAACCAATGAATGCATTCGGCACATGTGATCAAATCAAATGATTGGGCAGGCTCATCCAAATCTTCGACTGCGCTCACCTTGAAAGCAATGCGTGATTGATCGGTAATTCCTAATTGCGCAAGTTTGTCCAGTTTTATTTGGTTTGCCGTTTCAATCATCTTAGGTGACAAATCAAGCCCTACCACTTTTTCTGAGAGTTCAAGCAATGGGAAACTTGCGACTCCTGTTCCACATCCAAGATCGATTGTGGACGATACTTTGGGCCGCCCACAATATTTTTTGAGGATTTCATAAAATGACTTGGGGTAATGAGGACGGAATGCCTCGTATCTAACGCTATCAAAAGCAGATTTAGCAAACGTCGTCATATTTACAGAACTGAGATCGTAATATGGGGAATTTCGCGGGTCTTTATAGAATGTGGAGAATCATTCATACTGTATGTGTGCCGAAGTTGTCGCTCGGAGGAAGCGCCGAAACTCCGAGGTTGAAAGTGTTCTTGAGCTGCGGTTTAACGTAGGTTCTCATTAGAAAGTAGCTTAGGGCAATCTTAAACTGTTAATAAATATATTGAATAAATCATGTCTAGTAAGTTTATCTATATGCTTACTGGAGTAAAAATGCACCATCTTCGTCCATCTTATCACTTAATCTATCATCGTCATCTTCTTTGTATACCTCTCTATCGTTGAGAAATGGTACTAACCCGAGAGAGCCGTCTGCTACGAAATCAGACATAATCATTTCGTTGCTATGCATCTTGAAGGGATCAAATTTGAGCATTTCGTCAAACCCATCATCCAAATGCTCCAAGGGAAAAAGCTCGAACAATCTTTCCTCGCTTATCATGTCGCTACTTGAGCACAGCTGCGGTCCAACGGACTCAGATTTACCCCGCTCACCCGTATCTGATGACAGAGTTTCTGGACTCGGGAACTGTCTTTGTGACCCATATTGCAATGATTGTTGGGAAGATGCAAGTTCATCTAGGTCTTTAATGACCTGATGATGTACCATCGGCATCCGAGAAGAATCAAAAGATCTTGAAAGTGCAATATCCTGGGCCAGCTTCTTAAACCCTGAAGCTTTGAACGCCACCTTCTTCCTCAAATCGCCCGACTGCGAAATTTTCTTCATGTTGACTCCTAATATACTGAGGATAGAAAAGTCAAGTAGTTTGAGAGTGTTTTTAGTAAGGCCACCGGAGAGTTCATTTTCTGTTTCCAATTGAAAAGACAATAGAGTTTCCAAAAGAAGTTGTTTCAGATGATGATGTAAAGGTCCACCTTTTATGTAATCAAGACTTCCTTTAGCAACCAAAAGAGAGAATCTTGCTCTTGCTCTAGGAATATTGATTGGAATAGGCAATACGTACGCTGATTTTGAGGCCGTATGGTTGAGAAGCTTTAAAATTTGGATGGATGATTGCTGAATCATCGTCATACTGGAGACAACAGTAGCCACATCAGTCTCTCTCATTGAAAGCTTTTCTTTCATTGACATACCCGCATTATGATGGTACCCATACTTTGAAATAATTGGTAAGTAGATCAAAATCTTGGCATGGTAGTAAAGAAAGATCAAATTAATTTGGGCTTTAGAATACGTATCCCATGAAACTTCCTCAAAATCCGCAGCCTGTTTCCGGGAATCGACTTGCAAAGATAATCCATTCACATCTATCTCAAACTTCAATTCAGGAGGCAAGTCTCTTCTCCAGCAGTCTAAAATACGCTCCTTCTCCATAGACTTGCTCAGAACCTCAACATCCTCAGATCTGCAAAAAATAGAATCCATGATGTTACCTAAAACTTTGCAGTATTGCATAAATGCAAGTGATTCTTTTGAAACCTTACCAAATATGGTTAAGCTTGTGTTGTTGATGATTAATATGTTTTCGTTATTTTTCTCATCGTCATCATCATCGTTTTTCCCACTAAATGGCATAGCACATTCGATTTCGTAATCTTTGAGGAGCCTAGGAATGCCTAGGTTGAGTGAGGAGTAGACATCGAGACAATAAATACACCAGAATAAAATACGCCTTTCTCCTTGCATAGCATGTTGCAAACTTATATTTGCAACACTATTGCTTAGACCCAATACTGCAGCAGGACACCTATGAAGTCGCATTTGCTGAGCCATGGTGATGACTCTTCCTCTTAATTCATAGCATGTGTTGATATCCCCAACTGCAAAACAATACTGTAAGGCAAGTGTCAATATTTGAAGCGATTGCATTGATCCATACTTCGTGATGATGCAATTTGCTTTGATAAACTCGTGGATTAGCTGATGGTATCTGCCAAGTCGTTGTCGGGATTGAGATAGCTTCATCTTACTTGAATTCATGTCGGCATATCTATTGGAGAATGTGCCAAGACTTACTACCAAAACCATTATGGCACCGAACTTTTCGAACAGCTCACAATCCAATACTAGTTGGGTGTCATCTGAATGCCCACTTTCAAGAATTTCTAGTAATTTAAGATAATTTTTTAAGAACATTTGCTTGTTTAATACCGGCAATATGCTACCCCAAGTCAGGAAAAATATAGTCAATAGCTGATCTAGCTCAGCACGAGCAGGAAAATCAAGCAATCTGATGAATTTCAACCCTTCATTCTTGGAGAGTACTGGGCTGTCCTTGTCCATAATTATTTTTAATATGTCCTCATGTTTTGTTATTGCGTCAATATCGTCTGGCGATGGAGACAAGTTGATATTTTCTTTCAAAGCTGCCAAACTGTGAGCAGTCGTAATTGCAGGTTTCGAATTGTATCCGTACAGTTGACAGATTCGAGCTAGAAGCGTGGGAATGAATAGTGTTTCTTCTGTACTTCTTGGAATAGATGCAGTAACCAACCCAGTAAGTAGCCTCTGCTTGTTTTCTTCCTTCAATGTGTCTTCTGTCTGATCTTTCCTTTGCATTTGCTCTATCGCCGTAGCAGCTGCGAAAGCTCCAGGGGCAGGTCCACATTCTTTAATGGGCTGAAGTCCATAACTTTGACTAAAGATCTGACTCTCCACCAAGGATTGAGTGTCTTCCAAACTGAGCAAGCTATTTGTATCGAAGTCTTCATCACTCATGACTGACAGCGAAAGACGCATGCTTCCATCATGATAAAGTGATCCTGCGAGGGAAACGGGTCTTTCGTGGACAGCATGCGGTGCCGCACAGCAGTTGCACGATTCATCATGATTGTGAGTGGAAAGTAGGCCATCATTCGCAGGAGATATCTTTCCAGTACCCAAATTAGGTCCACCGAAAGTGGAGATCGATAGTTTTCTATCAATGTTATTGTTTTGGGAGGCGTGAGCGCCACTTGCGCCGGTCATTGCCAATTGCTCATCTCGCAAGTCCACCAAACCTTGTAGTTTTGTGTTCTCCGCTTCTAGTTGGCGCACACGCTCTTCCAATGTTTCTGTATATCCTTTTGGAAACGCCCTACGGGAAAGCTTGTCGGATACTATGCACTTGAGACCAGCTGCTGCACACAAGGAACAAGCCGGGAACTTTCCGTCACATCTCAGTTTCTTCGCCCGACATCGATCACAAGCTTGGGCAGTCCGAGCATTGGACAGACCCGGTGCTTTGATAGTTTTGCTGGTAGATCCTAACAGCACCCGCAGGCTTTTGGGTAGCTTTGATCGGCCCGTCTGGCCTTTCGGAGAAGATTGGTTGTCTGCTCCACCAAAAATCAGATTGGACATTCCAGAGTCGGGTGGTGGTATGTTCTGTCTTCGGATATCTATAGATTCTTGACTGCAATAGATAGATGCGTCTCAGCTCAAAGGGTCACTTAGTAGAACAGAAGAAGTTTTCCTGTCGAAATCCCAAAAGCGCATATACCTGGGAGGTGACTCAGGCTCCATTTATGGTGGGGTGCATAATCCATGCACTACGCCCCGCAAAAAAAGTCTTGTGCGATTCTCATACCTGACAATTCCCTGACTGCCACTGGCTATTTCGAAAACCGCGAAAGAACTGAAAAAATACAATTTACAGTCCATAGATAGTGAATGACGCATTATTTGCATTATTCACAAACATGCATACATGCGTCACCGAAAAGTGTCTCATGGACTGGCCGGGATACTGCAACCACTGGTATAAGTGAAAAAAACGCAATTTCGCGAGGAACTGTATAATATTCGTTCACTTGATGCCCTCGAAGAGAAGTCTTATAGCCGAAGAGCGCCCTAAACGGGTCCGGAGAAGCCCGAGATTAGTTTTGGACGCAGAAACTTTGAAGACTGAGCCTGAGATCAAAATAGAATCGTCGTTAGACAAACCTCTTAAAGAAGTATTCAGCGATAAACTGGTAACGACAACAAGCTTCAAACACGAGGTGGATGATGCTAAAGTGAAAGTTGAAATTGAAGCTTCGGTCAGTGGCAACACTGACACTTTCGCTTCTCCTGAGATTGAAAGCAAATCTAACGTATTTCAATGTGTTTCGCCTCTGGACATATTGCCTGGTCAGCCAAAAAACTGGAACTTGATCTACAACGAAGTAGTGAAGATGCGGGCCCTCATCGTCACTCCAGTGGATACCATGGGCTGTGAACGGATCCCAGAGACGATTGCTCCAGGACTAATCCGTCGCGACCCTAGGGCCTATCGTTTTCGTCTCTTGGTTTCCCTCATGCTTTCATCGCAGACTAAAGATGAAGTCACATACGTCGCAGTGGAAAATTTGAATAACTTCTATAAGACCAAAGGATTTGACGGTCTCTGCATTGAAGCTATTCTCAAATCTACAGAGGCGGAGATTGACTTTTGCATACAGAAGGTGGGTTTCCATCGCCGGAAAGCCGTGTACATTAAAAAGGCGTCTGAGCTTCTCAACGAAAAATTCAATGCGGATATTCCCAAAAATATAAAGGATACCATAAGTCTTCCAGGGGTTGGGCCTAAAATGGGTCATTTGCTTCTCCAAGCAGGCTGGCGAATCAATCTGGGAATAGGAGTTGATGTTCATTTACATCGCTTGGCCCAAATGTGGGGCTGGGTACCCAAGTCAGACAAACCTGAAAGTACCAGACTAGCTCTTGAGGACTGGTTACCGAAAAAATACTGGTCGGACATAAACCCACTTTTAGTGGGATTTGGGCAAACCGTGTGTGTTCCAAACGCCGGGAACTGTGACGTCTGTACTTTGGCTGCAGGCCTATGTTCCAAAGCAAACAAAAAGCTCAGTAATGCAGCTGTGACCGAAGCCCGACTAGCCAAATTGGCTAAACAAAGAGGTGATATCAGCGGCCTTATCAAGCTAAAGCACGAGTTACAAATGTTGAAGAAAGATTCCAATGTATAATGAACAACTTCGGTCGGAAGACAGAGCGCAGCATCATATAATATCGTAGTAGAGGTTGTTGTTTAAGATTTTCAAATATGATGTTGACCTTCGTTTAATTCATGAAAATAGCTCCTCGATACCCTTTTCGCAATAAGTTTGCTTACCCTATAGAAATGTATCAAATATATCCATCGGAGAAAGAGGCCTCTACCTCAACTATAGACCACACGTCGTCTTAATTTTTAGTAAAGCTATTGGAGAATTCAATGGACATAATTTCAACGACCGAGAGTCCGATTCGGACTTTGGGTAGCATCACATACACCCCAATTATTCCTGTACAGCAACACGAACCCTAACTCCATTCGGTACATCAAAAGTCCGTGCTTATTTTTTTTCTCTCAAAAAAGGAACATATGCTAGCCTTGAAACACCTAAAACGGGTGTGCGTCCATATACAACAGCCACAGCGCAGACTATCGGGAGTTTCCATAACTCCCGAACCTACTCCTTCCATTTACCCTCATTCTCACATTAAACCACCTCCAAACTTTGATGCTACCAAGTTTAGACAATGGATTGAGCTCTCACCGAAGAACGGTAATCCGTCTATCTCCATCATGACTTTTAACTTGTTGTCGCAGCACTATGTGTGGAAGAAAGTTTTTGGTGATTTGGATCAAAACTATCTCGACTGGACCCATTATCGGTTCCCACTTATAAACCAGACCATCTCTCAGTTCCAATGCGACATCATGTGCTTTCAAGAGCTTGAATGCCTGGTGTATGAAAACCTGTGGAAGTCAAACTTCCCGTTGAAAAATTATCTGCTGGTGTATATGCGGAAACCGAATCCGAAATACTGGGGAACAAAACCTTCGGAGTTTATGGATGGTGTAGGAGTGTTTGTCAACTCTGAGCGGTTCGATGTCGTGGACTATTATCCTATAAATTATGGAAACTACGTTTCCGAGCATCCCGACCGGTTTGACTTAACTGATGATGTTGTATCTAGAGTGATCCCTAGAAACACGGTGGCATTGATTCTCAAATTGTGGGATAAGCAGGCCGAAAAAACGGTCTATGTGACCAATACGCATCTATACTGGCTGCCCAAGTTCAATGACGTTAAGTTAATCCAAACCAAAATCCTTCTCAACGAGTTGGCTAGACTTATAGGCGAAGAAGAGAATCCATGTATTATCATGTGTGGAGACTACAATTCCACGCCAAATCTGTTGGTATTCAAATTGTTGAAGGATGGGAAAGTTAAGGTCGATACAGCAGAAGAGTTTGCTGACTTTGATTATGGCCATAAGATCGACGGCGAACCGCTCGATAATGAGTTTGTGAAAAGTCCGTTTGATCTCACTCCAGCATATGGCCCGCTTTTGAAAGACGGGCTGCCGCATAAGTTGGATTTTACTAGCTACTCAAAGAACCTAACAGAGGTGTTGGATCACATTTGGTTTTCATCTGCCACTTTCGAGGCAAATCGAGTGCTTGGAAAAGTTGAGGGAGATTATAGTGCGCAGGCGTCCGGATTCCCTGACAGACAATTTCCATCCGATCACATTCCATTGGTTTCCGAAATCTCCTACATTTGATCTCCTACATTCGAGGAAGATTCATATGCCTATCTTTAAGTATCTCTTTTTGGTACGTGAAATTGGTGCTGTTTGGGTACTGTTTAGGTGCTGCACCGGGTTTGAAGCGATGGACATTTATGATGTACAGGCAGGCATATTTGGGAACGCAGGGCAATCAT
Organism: Clavispora lusitaniae; assembly: GCF_014636115.1. Taxonomy (NCBI): domain Eukaryota; kingdom Fungi; phylum Ascomycota; class Pichiomycetes; order Serinales; family Metschnikowiaceae; genus Clavispora; species Clavispora lusitaniae. The sequence goes on along the minus strand of NW_027093976.1, from coordinate 2,030,768 downwards.
ATTTATGTTAGTATTCAATAGAAGACATAGCACACTTGAAGATCAGTCAATGCCAATTCCAAATTCAATTTCAAAATGACGAACAATTTGTCACCTTTTGCTTGCTTTGGCTTCCCCAAAACGCGGAATCAGTCAGAACGTATGTGGTCGTGCGTACACCCAGTACCGAAGTTGAGCCAAACCACGAAAAACACTTCACAAAAGTCACTCTCCAATAAATCAAGAAGAAGTTCGAGAGACACAAATACACCAAAGGAAATAATAACAGCCATTGAAGTTACATATCTTCTTATTGCTGGGCATTTCGAAATCTTAAACACGAGCCATCCCTGGTCCATTACATGTCGCAATCTTTCTCCTTACACATCTTAAGTGTCTACAGATTTGCCCATCACATATCAATCCATTCCTACAGGCCGACTTCAATCTAGGCGTGTTTTGCTCGCCTATATCTGACTTTTTATCTCATGAACATTAATCACAAGTTTCAACAATCGCAACAGCCTGGCTTACCCTCGCAACAAATTTTGCTCCAACAGTTGCAACAAGGCCAGCCTCAAACCCTGTCCCAAAATAGCGGCTCCCAAGCAAATGGATCTAAAAGCCAATTTGTGAATCAAGATGGACTTTATTCCGACTCTTCGTTTTACCAACGAGGTGGCCCATCTGGTGCACCAGGTTTCTATCCGCAACAATTCCAACAACAAGGCCAACAGCAGCAGCAACAGCAGCAGCAGCAGCAACAGCAGCAGCAACAACAACAGCAGCAGCAAAAACAGCAACAAACACAACAGTTCGGTCAATATCCTGGCCAAAACCCAATTCTTCAACAGCAGGGACCTTTGAATACGCAGAAGTTCATGAACCAGCAGAGTTTGTTGCAACAGAATCTCTTACAGCAACAACAGCAGCAGCAACAACAACAACAGTCGCAAGTTCTGCAGCTCCTGAATGTGCAACAAATGGCTGGTATGCCTGGGTTCCAAACCGTGAACAAGGTGAATTCCATAAATGTGGACGATCCGGGATCTATGTACTGGCAACACCAGGTTTCATTGTGTCAGTTGTCTCGCTCCGAAGACATGCCCCACTTCTATGCTCGTCAATATGCTCAAAACTCGAGGAAGAACAAGAACCCTTACTCAGAAACAAAAAGCGTCACATTAATCGATGCTACGAAAACAATCGTGGCCGCTTTGGAAGAGCAAGAGAAGCAGCAAAAAGCGTCTCAGACCGCTGCCGCTCCTACCGCGTTGATGCGCAACAAAAAGGTGGACTTAGAAGAGGATGAAGAACAGAGAGTCATGGCCAGAACTCAGGGAAAACAATTATGGTGCCACTTGGATTTATCTGGCCAGGGCTTGCTCAATTTGTCCCCAAAGTTATTTCAATATGATTTTTTGGAATCATTATATTTGAATAACAACAAACTCACCAGTGTGCCCTCTGTGATTAAGAAATTGCGTGGATTGCGAGTCCTCGATTTGTCTCACAATAGAATCACTGAAGTTGCTCCGGAATTGGGCTTATGCTACAATTTGCGCTATCTCTACTTGTTCGACAACAACATTAAGACTTTACCTAATGAGTTTCGTAACTTGATCGAGTTATTGTTTCTCGGTATTGAGGGCAATCCAATTGATTTGAAGATCGCGAACTTGATAGCAGAGAAAGGCACAAAAGCCTTAATCAGCTACTTTAGAGATAGCGAACCCACATACCCAGAACCCAACCCTAGAGCATGGCTCTTGCTTAAGGATGATGGTGAAATTATCGATCCAACAACAGATCCGAATGCTTACGCTAACGATCGTATTGGTTCTAAGAACTCAGACACATTCACTTTGATGTCGTACAACACTTTGTGTCAACATTATGCCACAACGAAGTTATACAAGTATACGCCATCATGGGCACTTGAGTGGGAATTCAGAAGAAACTCTTTGAAGGAAGAAATTCTTCGCTATAACACAGATCTTATTTGCTTACAAGAGGTAGAGACTAGAACTTATCATGAGTTCTGGTTGCCGATTATGGAAAGTGCTGGTTACAACGGCTTCTTCTTTTGCAAGAGCAGATCTAAGACTATGAGCGAGCTGGAATCCAAAAAGGTGGACGGATGTGCCACTTTTTTCCGTGCTTCTAAATTTCAATTGATTCAGAAGCAGCACTTGGAGTATAATACTGTCTGTATGGGCTCCGATAGGTATAAGAAGACGAAGGATTTGTTCAACAGATTCATGAACAAAGATAACATTGCGTTGATAACATATCTTCAGCACATCGAAACTGGTGAAAAGATAGTTCTTGTAAATACTCATTTGCATTGGGATCCCGCATTTAATGATGTCAAAGCGTTGCAAGTGGGTATTCTTTTGGAAGAATTGCAATCCATGATGAAGAAGTTTCAGCATACAAACAGTGTGGATGACATTAAAAACTCATCCTTAATCATCTGTGGTGACTTCAACTCCACAAAGTCGAGTGCAGTGTACCAATTGTTTTCCACTGGAGCAGTCTCTAAACATGGTGATTTGGAAGGTAAGGATTACGGAAGATTCACAGATGAAGGATTTCATCACAACTTCAAATTAAAGTCTGCCTACGACAGTATTGCGTCAGACTTTCCATTCACTAATTTCACTCCAACGTTTACAGAAGTGATCGATTATGTCTGGTACTCTACAAACACCTTGCAAGTTAAAGGCTTGTTGGGTAAACCTGATGAAGAGTATTATTCTCATCATGTCGGATTTCCTAACGCACACTTCCCTTCGGATCACATTCCTTTGGTTACAAAGTTTCAAATCCACAAGAAAGGTGTTGCACCAGGAACAAAGAAGGCTGAATTCAAACCCGATTTCAAGTCTGGCTCTTCGAGAAAAACTTGATTCGGTTTTCGAATCGGCAGCAACTGGGTTGCACAAGTCATTGCCTAAGCCAACGTCTTGCGCAACTGCTATTGCGTGTATTTTAGCTTCGTAAGAAATATAACATACTAGAAGTGTTTTTGTATTGCCCCCCTCACAAGTGGGGTAACTTCGGAAAAATATGCCGTCACTCCACGTTATTCCGGCATGATTGAACTAATACATATAGGGTATATCGGAAAAACAAATGCAAGTGCCCTCTTTCTTCTTTTTAGAGTACAATGTCCCTCCTTATCCCTAGTGAATGTGACTTTGAAGATGCACATGGAAATCCAAATGCAGAAAAAATGTATGAAGAGAAGCTTCTGCAACTCTCACTTTCTGAACCGGACAGCTTTAAATGGAAATTTGAAGTTGTTCCCGGCTTTTTTGTCCAGTCGGATCCCAAGACAGATGACTTGAACTTTAGGTATACTGAGCACAATTTGGGAAGGTTGCTATCATGGAAAGAAATCAAGCAAAAGTTGGCTGACCTCAATGCCAACGCGAATGATAACGAATGTTACAAATTGATATTTTGTTGCAGACATGGCCAAGGCTACCACAACTACATTGTTGATAAGTACGGAATTGACCAATGGTGGGAGAAATGGAATGTCCTTGGCCGCGACGGAGACATTGTGTATGGGCCGGATGCCATGTTGACGGAATTGGGTATAAACCAAGCCAAAGAGAACCATGCGGTGTGGGAGAAAGAGATTAATGAACATGGAGCTCCAGTTCCAGCAAAGTTCTATGTCTCTCCTTTGCAGAGGTCGCTGTGGACACTAGTATACACATGGGAGGGGCTCCGGCCATACACGAACAAAGCAATTGTCACAGAGAATTTACGAGAAACCATTGGCCAAAACCTCTGCGACAAAAGATCCTCCAAGACCGTTATTGCCGAAAGGTTTGCAAAATATGGCTTTGTATTTGAAGACGGGTTCGAAGAGGAAGATATCCTTCATGGCCCAAATAGGGAAACCGCAGAAGACCAGAGCATAAGAGTGAATAGATTCTGCCAATCCATGTTTGATGAGGATTGGGACCATTCGAGTGACAAAGTTGACAAAGAAAAGGCCATCGACAATTCCATCATCTGTACGACTTCGCACGCGGGCACAATAAGACTGTTCATTATTGTGTTTGGACATAGAAGGTTCACGATTTCTACTGGTGGTATGGTTCCGATAGTTGTCAAGGCTACCAGAAAGTGAATCAACCTATTCGATTTAAAATGATTATTCAGTGACATATATAGATCACTAGCGCTTAGAACCTATATTGAACTAAAGTTAGACATACATTAGGAAGATATAAACAGAAAGATTTGTGTACCTAGACAGAGTAGGTATCCACTTTAGCCTCGCTCCGTTTCTGGTCAAATTCGGTGCTTTCACTTTCAACATATTCAGAGACTGTTCCATTACCCATATTGCTGATATCGAATCCATGGGATTTCAAGTAGTTCACGTAGGCAACATCCTCCTTGTTGATAGCCTCCTGATCAACCGAAGGTACAAAGAAAACAGTCAATATTGCTGAAAAGAGACACAATGCAGACGAGATATAAAAAGCAGTTTGAATGCCCTTGTCACCCTTATACCTTCTAAGAATAATGGGGAAAATATAGGTGCCAACAAAGGCGCCAACCTTACCCGTAGCAGCAGCAATACCATAGTACTGGCCTCTGATTGGAGTCGCTGAAGTTTTCGCAGCCAAAATACCCACATTATTACCTGGACCGAATTCTCCAAGGGTGGTGAAAATACCAAAGACAACAACAAACGCAGCAATGTGATGCTTTAAATGTGAATAACCAGCAGTCATTCCAAACCCAACTATAGCTTGACAAGTAAGGCCAACAGCAAGAGTGAGTCTGGGACCGAAGAAATCGGTACAATATCCTCCGAGGAATGTTCCTGGAATATAGAACAAGTTGAAAACCACATTCCAACCCCAACTTTTGTAGATATCACTATCAGGCAAAATGACAGAAAGAATATATGATGAATAAAGGGAGAATGAATAAGCCGAGAAATCGTAAATAAACCAAATGATAGACACCACGATCAATCTAAACCAGTAGAACTTGATTGTGAGCCAAAATGGGAAATTAGTGACGGTCTTCATATTAAGTTTTTCGTAGGCTTCGGAGTTGGTCATTTTTCTTCTCATGAAAAACAACGAGATTGGAGGAATGGCACCAAGAGCCAAAGTCAATCTCCAAACAACAGTCAAATGTCTTTCAGAAAAGATCCATAACAAAACCAATGGGACAAATGAGGAAATGACAAATCCAAGATCGATGCACGAGTTGGTGAACCAGCAAAAGTATCTGTTTCTGTGGCCAGATGGCAATTGGTTAGCAAATTCGGAGGCAATGACAGATGAAGTAGGGTATTCGGCACCAATGGCAATACCCAAAAAGAATCTACATGTGGTGACGGCAGCAAAAGTGCCTTCTGGAGTTTTGCCCCAGGTTGCAACAGCACAGAGAAGGGCAAAGAAAATAAGTGCCACATTCGCCACCAACATGCCGCCTTTTCTGGCATAGTGATCCGAGATGTATCCAAACGACAATTGGCCAATAACAGTTCCAGCAAAAGCAATGGCTGCGATGTTGGAGATAGCATTGGAATGGGTATACTTCTCTTTGTAAAGAAGAGACAAACAGGTTGTGACCGTTCCGATAGAGTTATTGACATAGCCATCGGAGAACAAACCAGCGCCAGAAATGAATGCCGGCCATAAATTCTTCATTTGCACTTTGCGAACGGCCTTTTCGTCTTCAGTTTCTTCAACTGTTTTTTTGTTCAATGTGATCTCATCAGGGAATCGTTTGTACCAAGACGTGAACGACCGCGGCAAATCTCTGGAAGACATTTTTATGTGAGAGACGTTTGAAAATTGGATGGAAGTCCATCATTTCGAAAGTGGGTGTAGCGTATATATACCTACATTTACTTATCTGGGAAGGATTATTAACGGAGATGCATGTAGCCCTTGGGCTTGCCGTATGACAATCTGCAGTACCGCATAATCCTGTGCATGTGTGCGGCTTCGTGGATGGATTATCTAAAAAGACTCGAGAAGGATTAGGTTGTGTCGTGGCTTACACACTGATAACATTCGTAATGAGACAAATACGATTAAAGGTTAGAAAAATGGTTGGTTTTTCTCCCTTTTACCTAGGTGATTGCGTAGCGTTTAAAACTTCGCCTCGAATTGAAAGGTGTCAACGTGGGCAGGCAGCTATAAATCAGTGTCAAACTTGCAGGGAAAACAGCCCTCCATGCAGCAAGAAGGGTAAGTGTTCACGTTTTCTAGTGAGATCCCCCATTTATTATTCGAAAATCTTTCCACCTGCCTGCCACACGTGGCGTATTATTTCATATAAGAGCTGTACGTCTTCGTTTAAACGAGTCCTGCTTCGGAAAGAGTCCATTTGACGTACTGGTCAATATGTAGTATAGCCTAATGAAGAAATTAAAAGTCACACTTCACGAGGACGAGGGGAAAAAAGTCACATTTGTAGTTTACTCGGAACAAATTCTAGGAGACATCTTCCCGATAACTGATAAGAATAAGAGCCATACTTTTGCGCAGCGTCCAGATTATAGGAAAAATAACTGATAAGGGAAATTCCGGGCAACCAAATCGCGGACCCCGAATTTCGTCCTACACAACGGTATTAATGCACCCTGCATGTCTATAACCATCTTCTCGTATTACCAGAGGGATTCCTTTATTGTTGCGAGATAAAGTGGAAGAGTCGAGAAAGAAGGAAAGTGCAAAAAAAAAAAAAAAGGCCGTGTTTCTTGGTTCTTACGTACTTTGTGGTCCATAAAGCAAATTATGCAGTAGGAGTAAAAAATACCATGTGAAATTACCACATTTAACAGTAACAGCTCACACCCCACGCGCTTTCTAGAAACGTCTTGTGTCTGCCACTTACAATCCTCACTGTGAAGAGCATTTACTTTCGCGCTTGATGTTCTTAATGACACTGATTCTAGTATTTTGCGTGTATGCTAAAATCCGGCTCTAACGCCGCCTATCTCCATTCTACCATGTACTTGAGTTTGTCACCTGCCCTAAAAGGGACAACTTTCAAAGTATCATTGCCAATAATTTCTGGAACAACATTTTCTCTCTGGACTAAAAAGGCACGGTCCTTGCAGACAACATCCTCTTCAGATATTCCGTAGTAGTCCCTGCCATGCTCACTGACAAACTTCACGAGATTTTCCAATTTGCCTGCCGCATCAAAAATTTCCGCGAGGTAAGCAATTGCATGGGACTGAGTGTAGACTCCTGCACAAACCCCCACATGTTTCGCCTTGCTTTCCAATGGATGAGGAGCCGAGTCAGAACCGAAAAAGAAGTAGCGTTCTCCTTCAGTGGCCGCGCTGACCAAAGCCCTCATGTCTTCCGGTAGTTTTGCTACTGGCTTGCAAAAGTTAATTGGGTTTCCCGCCCATGAATCAATGGTAAGAGAAAGATGGTGCGCGGTAATAGTAGCGGCAACCTTGGAGGCTGGGTTTTCTTTATGGATTTGTCTGATTGTATCAACTGCTTTCTTTGTTGTACAGTGCTCCAAAATGATTTTTAAGTTGGGGAAATCTTGCGACAACTTCACCAAGGCTGGTAGGAACAAAGGTTCGGCATTAAGGACATGAATATCCTCACCTTTAGCTGGAGGGCGTTCTCCATGGAGATTGAGAACCAAATTGTTCTCCTCTAGTGCCTTGAAAATAGGGTAGAACGAACTGAAGTCGTTTGGATCAACTCCAGCAGCAGAATTAGTAGTCACACCAGCGGGATAGCATTTTACACCATGAATTGCGCCCTGCTTAGCAGCAGTGTGAATGAGCTCTGGAGTCAAGTCCTTGGACAAATAGAAACTCATCAAGAATGTTGTTTTGGGTGCGAGTTCTTGAAGTTTCTTCTTATAGTCAACTACTCGGTCCAAAGTCACAATGGGAGGAACCAAATTGGGCATCACATACGCCACAGAAACACCCCCTTCTCTGACTGTAGGAGTGATAAGTTCCATCATTTTCCCATCACGAAGATGGACGTGCATGTCTGCGGTGATCCCGAGCTCGATTTCAGTCATGGGTGTCTGTATCTTCGAAAACTGGGGTTTCGACCAAAAAATTTTTGGACCCCACTCAGAGTTTGGTCACGTGCACAAATAACGTGGAAGAGTTCATTCTGGACCTTGGGCACATATGCTTGTCGTTTCCCCCGTATCATTGTCTACCAAGTGTGCTGTGTGTATAATCTCTTTACTGTTGGTTCGTTCGGCGATCTTGTCAATAACTGCGTAAATGTCATCTGGTTTGTATTTCCAGTGAAGCTGTTCCACTTGATGTGGTCGCGGCGGAATCCAGATAGTGATCACAGCATAAGGAGATTGAACGCAAATGGAAACCCCAACAAGAGGAACTGTATGTTAGTCTATATACTCTCTTTCCCTTAACCACTTTGCTTCAATTTTGTCAGGTCTGTATACGTACTGCTCATGTCTGCCGGATAATAGAGTTCGTCCTTCAATAGAAGGTGTGCGACAGAATCAAAAAAGGGCACGGCGCAACCAATATCCGCTCTCAAAGTAATACAGTCGCCATGTTCAAGAAGCGGACTTGAGGCTAAAGGCTCAATTCCCATCCGCATTATATGGGTAGAGAGAACTTTTCCCTCGTTCGCAGCTGTTTGAAGTGTACGGTGGATATCTTTCATTTTAATCTCAAGCTGGCCCGCCGTTTCAATTAATTCCTCCATTCTTCCACCTTTTTCGTCCTCAAACCATAACCACCACTTGAAGTAAAGAACGTGCACTTTGCTTTTATATCTGTCCCTGTATAAGAGATATTTGTAGATTAAGCAGTCTTCATGTGTGTGAAAGAGAGTTCTGGCCGCTGGCGCTTCGAAACAAATATATTCATCCTCGTCATCGTGCAACGAGTGGCCCATGAGCATATTCAAGCGATCTCGTACTTTAAGGATACTTGTGGATCTGGAAAGTGGTCGGGTCATGAAGGTGTCAGGCATGGGGGGGTTTTGATCTCTTTGTGAATGGGTGCAAATGTAACGCGAAAGTACCGAGAACTTATCAATTCTTTTGAGGTCATTTCCACTCAGAGAAAAGCTTTGGAAGAGATTACCCTTCGTCAAAATGGTTTCCAGTCTTCGTGATTGAATTGCGATTAAGTCCTCGCAAATTTGATCAAAGCACATTCAAGCTTCATTTCTTACTCCACCTTCATTCTCTACACTAGTTACTTATTTCTTGATGAACTTTATGGTTCTACAACGTAGGCTTTTAATATTGTGTACTTATATTATTTTTCGTCATTTCGGTATGGCATCTTGACGAAAAGTCATATATTGTGCTCGAAATCACTTACTATGTTTCCTTTTTTCCTACTCTTCATCCCATCTACATTAAAAATTCTGGTTGTGTATACACACAAGTCCTCATCATGAGTTCCATCTTTCTTCCCCATCTTAAAACAGGCTGGCATGTGGACCAGGCGATTTTGTCTGAAGAGGACAGACTAGTCATCATCCGTTTCGGAAGAGACTATGATCGTCTGTGCATGATCATGGATGAAATCTTGTACGGCATTGCTGAAAAAGTCAAGAACTTTGCTGCCATATATGTATGCGATATTGAGCAAGTACCGGATTTCAATCAGATGTACGAGCTCGAAGATCCTTGTACGGTGATGTTTTTCTACCGTAACAAGCACATGATGTGTGATTTCGGAACAGGCAACAACAACAAGTTGAACTTCCTTATTGACAGTAAACAGGAAATGATCGATATCATAGAGACCATTTATCGGGGAGCCATAAAGGGGAAAGGTTTAGTGGTGAGTCCTAAGGACTACAGTTCAGCCCGAACAAAGTAGACTACAAAGAATATAAAAACATAATGTCATCAAAGTTCATTTCAAAACTCCTAGTTGGCTATCGAATCTCGTACACCAAGCCCGCATTCTACAATTGGTCCTGCTTCAAGCTTGAAAGTTACTCCTGAACCTCATTCTGAGCATAGAAGAAGTTGACAGCTAACAACTTCGAATCGCCTCCGTGCTTTTTAATCCAGTCTCTCACTCCCGATCCTGGTGTGCCCGTTCCCCAATTGGGTCTGTCTGAAGGCGCCACCAAGTTGGCACGAGGATCTTGTTTATATAACAAAAAGACATAGCGGTGCTTGCCTGTCTTTGGTGGTGGTCCGGGTCCAACATAAGGCAAGACTTCCTTTCCTTTCGACAAGTCTAAAACTGTCGACAATGAGTCCCCAGAGCCGGAATTGTTAGGGTTCAAAGACAAGTCCGAGAGAATCCAGTGGCAGAATTCCGACCACTTGTGGTCCGTATTGGAGGGTGCGTCTGGGTCGGTTAACACCAACGTAAAACGGTCATCTGTCTCCACCAGCATCTCCTCCTCCTGGTTGGGCGAATTGAGGGTGAATTGGATGGTTGGCACATGCTGGGTGTCCTTGACTTTCAAAGTGTTCCCCATTGTTACATGACGTTCGGGGGAGTATTCAATGGTGAGAAGACCTTGTGTGTCAAACTTGTCAACCACATCAGGGATAATTTTGTGCTTGGAGTAGGCGTCATCCAACAGTTGGGAAATGGTCATTAAATTCATTGTAGAGCGCCGAAATATGGGTAGACGCGATAAACGGGGGGCGGCTCTATATATAGCAAACATGAATCCGCTTGCTATAGGAGTCGATATTATATGGCGAGCCTAGCTCTTAAGGCCTTTTATAGCGCTCGGTGTGCACTTAACCCGCAAATTGGGGTTCCGATAAGGTCCGAAATCGGAAGGGCCACAGTTCAGCTTTTCATTCCAAGATTGAAATACAGCGGACCACGAACGTATTATCAGGTCTCAGCCCAGAAGACTGACTAGTACGAGACAGAAAACGGATGGAGTGCTTTCCATTGTAAGCGCATCACAGTGTGCACCCGTGCATCCCTAAATAGGGCCATTATACCCCAACTTAGACTGATTAAAATTAGTATGCCAGATTCAGGCCGAGCTCCCATGGTAAAATTAAGCACTGTTTTCTTTACGTCAATTGCAACCATGTGGAGTGTTTTCTCGGCTCCTTTTGCTTCGTATGGCGCTAAGCCGGTAGAATTACGAAATACATGTTACCGCACTCAATACAAGTAGCACTGTTTAATGCCCACGTGAAAGTACATCAGTTCGTTCATTACCAAAATCAATATTCAAACTATCTTGATCACCTATCAGTACACGCTGTGCATAACTATCGCCTTGACTCGTGAGCATTGTGGGAAATACTTATGAATGCAAGAGAGGCTAGTATCAAACCAGCATTCTCGATCTTAGTCGTCGCTTACCACGTATTCCGAGCCATATTTGCGGCAGTGTCCTCATGAATCATGAGGTATGCAATCTATTATCTTCATCGGAGAAGGGCTCTGGACCTCCCATATCCGTCGTCGCTAGAATCTCTTCGTAGCTAATAATTGTTTTCATACGTTGCGTAGCCATCAAATTCATACCTTTTTCCATCCTTCTTCTCGCTCATCACATCCTGCGACTCTTCCTTCACCGGTTCTTCTCGCCTTTCAAGAGGCAGGCGGTCTGCATTTGGCACCGACTCCGGTGGCCCTTGTGTAGTCTGTGGCCCGCGAAGATGCATTGCAGGTTGATGGAGGAGATGCTGAGGCGTATTTACATAGCTGCCAGAGCGCAGGCCCGGATAAGGTTTTTTGGGCTTTTCTTCTTCGCGCGGCACCACGTCGATCAAAAAGTCAAACATATCACTCTTTGTCAACGCTGCAGCAATATCAGATTTCTGGAGTGTGCGCCGCTTGTTCTCTTCGGCGTGGATCCATGCCCGCATCGTCAACTCCGTGATGAAAACATCACAGCCTTTCGCAAACAATATCGGCGCCTCCGCACTGATCATTCGAACATCTTCGTCTGTCTTCATTACTTTTTTGATGCGTGCCAACGGTAACTGGTGATTCTTGAAATCGTGTTCGTCGTGTTCAATCGAGTTGATGGTTTCTTGCCAGTATTGCATCATCATATCTCTGTTTTTGCCCACAAGGCCCTGACCCACATTACTAAACACCCCGCCCGCTTGGTTCTGTTGTTGTGCCACAGCGGCATCTGCGGCCGCCTGTGCCGCTAGAAGTTCTTCTTCATCAACCACCGGATGGTGTGGGGGGCTGGGCCGGCGCGGCTCAGGCGCATACTGTTGCGCGCCGTTGTGACCAGGGGCATTCAAATGCGGCAATTCCTCATCGTCCAAATACGCTCCGTTGTATTCCATAATAAGGTTAGAAATGTGATGATCTCGGTTGGAAGCGGTGATGGGGTTGAGAGTTTATTTGAGTTACAGCGTCCAAAGTTATGCGCTGCACACAAATGTGTCCCGATATACTATAAGAAAACAAGCTTTTCTTTCGAAACAGTAAACTTGATCTGGGAAATGAAATGGGATCAAGAGTTTGTAGTTGCGGTTACTTGGAATATATCATTGAAAAGATGAGTGCGAATCGGCGATGTGTGCAGGTGCTGTCGCCGAGGCCGAACGATGGTCGGGGCTCGTAACACGCGGGGCTCTGACTCTTCAACATCCTGAACTTCGTGAATGGAAGTGGTTCGTACAAACATCACAAAGAAAGGTGTGTATTACTAATGTGTGCTTTCTGCTGTCATCTCTTCGTCTTGAGTGGTATCAACAATTGTGAGACGATTGATCTTTACACACATAGATTTAGTCCATTGAAGATTTAGAGTAAATATGCACGCTAGACATGCAAAGTACTCGAATAACCTTTAGTTTCCGAATGCTCTGCATTAGCAACTTTGGTTACAAATTGTACAATTTAGTATCGGAAAGATATTGAAATGTGTTGTTTATTGGGCGACATTGACGTATACTAGGTCACCCTACTTTTTGGATCCTATGCTAAGTGACTGAAAACGCTCGCCTATCATGGCTCGTTAGAAATTCCATTTTTATTCGCCTAGTACACTTGCCATGTTCTCAAAAGACTGAGATGCTTGTACTGTTCCAAGGGACCGGTCATTCCCCAACAAAAGTCTTTGTAGTATAGGAAGCTGCCGATAATTCCCACGTAAGTAACCAAGTAAATCACATACTTCAAGTACTTATTTGCTCTTCTCGCAACCAAGTACTCCATAAAAAAACCTGCAACAAATATGGCAAAGTATAAAGCTGGCACATAATGATGCAAGTAAGTGACACGGCCCATTGCGATAAATGGCCAATAATGCAACACCCATCCTAGGAGAGGCAAGATTCCCGCAGACAAAAGGAAGTTCCATTCAGGACCAGTGACATTCAAGTTAATCGCCTGTCTTTGTCCTTGAATAAAGATAAATCCAATGAGCAAACATACCAATGGAATACATACTGTCGTAAAGTATGTTACAAAAATGTTGCCCATGAGCAAATATCTGTAACCACTAAGCGACCAGGCATTCATTCGCAAACCTTTTCTCAAAATAGGCCATTCCCACCATTGTGATTCCAATTTGTCATAATGGTCAGGGTCTGGCACCAACGCGTTATTGGACGCCATCATGCCGTAGTTGATGAGAATGAACTCCTTCCAGAACCTTGGTTTTGGTGCCACATATTGATCCTTAGGCATTTCTAGCTTATCATTCACATGGTCCTCAATATTCCACCAGGAACTCTTGTCTTGTGCAAGAAATGTATTTTTGCAAATCACTTCACCTTGCTGGAAACCCCAAGCTGGATAAGCGTAGCCTGTGGTGGCCAAGTAGCAGCCAAGAACTTTGTGTCTCAATCTGAAGTTGGAAGAGATCGGATGGAGAAGTTCAGGGTCCTCATCTGCAAAAGCTGGCAGAGGTGATTCATATTGCGCTTCTATCTCCACCACCCAATCATCCTTATCGTCTGGAATGTCAACGCCACCATAGCAACTAACTTCGTAGTGCCCTGTCAGAATATGGGCAGGGATAGAATGTGAGTGAAGGAAACATCCCGTCACTGCATGCCGTAATCTTATTGTGTCACCATCTTTTACAAGAGTCTCGAAATCGCTGACAAAATCCAGTTGCTTTTCCTCATCCTCAAGGGTTGCGAATTTTTTTTCGGTCAATGAAGTTTGTAAATCAAACTCAATTAAGAATTCGTTATTGTTATCTTTATAGCCGTATGTGGTCACTTGCTGTTGTTGTGATCCCTCTGGATACCGATGATTATGCGAATGAAGCAAATTTGGAGACAAGCCTTGAGATCTCAATGTGACCAAAGAGCCATAAGCTGCTGAGCGTGGGCCATACCTAATTGTATTTCCTTCTAAAGTAGCTTGAAGGAGTGTGGATATCGAACCATCACCAGGGCCTGATCTGTTCAAGACAGCAAAGTGTATCTTGAATGATACGACGTAAATCACAAATGGAATAACAATTAGCGAAATGATTCTGCTAAGCCAGTGCTGTAAGTATTTTGGCCAAGACAATTTCAATACCAGGCTTTCTGACTCCACTGTTGTTTGATAATAGCGAATTAACAAATCATAGATGATGTAGAGTCCAACTAGAACGGTTACAAACAACCCAACCCATTTGACAGAACACACACAACCGATGGATACACCGGTGTACATCAACCAGCCAAAACCCCTCATTGTGATGAGCTTATTACCGTTTCTGAGAGAATGTATTTTGATGAGTCCAAAAAAAGTTGACACGGTGAAGAAAAGGAGCATAGAATCTAGAAGAATGAACCGGGATAAAGTTAAGGATAACATCTCTAAAGCCACCAGAAGCGAAATGAACCAGACAGTGAGTTGGCTCATTCCCAATTCTCTTGCCGTGAAGTAAGCCAATGGCGTGCAAAGAATGCCAAAAGCGCAATTGAACTTTCTCATGAACATGATACTTTCCCGCAGAGGAAATTCAAGGCCACTCTCAAAAGAGAAAGAACCATCATATCCAGCTAGATATCCCGAGAGTGCAACCAATAACTTTCCCAATGGTGGGTGCACATCGAAATAGAACTCATGTTGTAAGTAATGAGATCCAAACTTACCAAAATGAGCTTCATCCCAAACAACTTTGTCATGTAGCGAAATCTTATATAGCCTAACAAACGCGGCGATGCTTGTAAGGATTGCTGGGTTGATGTAGCTTTCCCAAAGACCATCGCGGTGAGAAGATGGTCTTCTGTCATCGAGCGAGAGGGACAGTGTCTGCTCAATGATTCTTCCCAATTCATCTTCCGATGAAACAGGTAATTGCTTACGCCGCGAAGCTGTGGTCAGGAACTGCGCCGATCCGGAACTGACGGAGTTGGGCTGGGCCATGGCAATGTGAGAAATGCCGAACTTTGTGCGAAAGCTTAGTGGAAAAACTCAGGTTCAATGTGGGGCGCGAACTAGTGGCACGTAGCCCAGAAACTCTAAAACAAAAACATTAAATATTCAACTGGAAATATGCCACCGTATTTGCTGAGATAGCAATATCTTAGGCCGAATCAAATGTTTGTATGGTTTGTATCAATTGATATAGCAGGTTTTCACGGTAGGTTTCGACACAGGTCTATGAGAGATCAAAAACTGTCGTTCTAGCAAATGTATATGGACGTGTTGGTGTGACATGGCCGGTTGTACTTAATGGAATTTGATGCTACGTTCTCGAGCTACAGGGAACATAACTTCGTCTGGAGAGTCTAAAAAATCTATTTCCAAGCCTAAAATTTTCTTCAGATATAATCCTTGGACTAATATTCTCCGTTGATAACCGTGACGGCGGAACCTCTAACTGAAATCTCTTTGTCGCAAGTGACCTTGATTCTGCCTTCTCTGTTCAATACTGTGCCCTGTCTCAAATAAACAACGCCGTTAAATCCTTTTTTATCCCTGAGATACGCTCCAGTGGCACCGGATCCAGATCCACACACTGGATCTTCTTTAATGCCAACTAGTGGGGCAAATGTACGTGTTTCAAAAGTATGCTGTTCGGCGTGCCTTCCCAAAACCTGAAAGCCAGTAATACCCATCTTTTCTGATAGTGCTGATAGAGCAGCAAAATCTGGTGTCAACCCAATCACAACCTCAGCGTTCTCTAGCTCCACGACATACCACAAGGGACCTACATCATAACCGAATGCACCTAATAATCTGAATCCACCAAGGGCACAGCTAAGTTCTTCTAAATATTGTTCTTGGCCACCAATTGGCTTGGCATATGGCAAAACAAACAGAATCTCAACTTCCTCGGCTTCAGAAACTGAGAGGGTCACAAGCCCTGCACCGCATTCTTGAACGATTTTTCCGTTCTTGGGTTCGATCAACCCCGCTTCAAGTAAAGCATGGCATGTTCCAATAGTAGGGTGCCCGGCGAAAGGGAGCTCTTCCTGCAAGGCAAAAATCTGCACTTTGTAATCAGCCTCCGGGTGCGTGGGTTTCTGAACAAAAGTGGCTTCTGATAGATTTGTCCAGGCAGACATCAATGATTTCTCCAGATCTGGTATTTCTTCGGCATTGAAGAACACTGCCACAGGGTTCCCGCGATACTTTTGGGACGTAAATACGTCGACTTGCTTGAAAGTTGGCATGTGGTGTGTAAGTCTCTTTGATGATTAGCGAGGTAAACGGTGCTTGCGCGTCTGACTAATACAGGACCCTTTTGAAGACCGATAAGAATCACGACAAAAAGAAGGGATAGAAAAAAAAAGGAAACCAAAAAACTGAAGTTTCAACGAAATGCGTGACTGTTTGATAAGCGTCTAGATCGATTACAAATGTCAGTTCGTGAGTATATGGGGTAAGAGGAGGTAGTGTATTTATGTCCGTGTTAACGCCGCTAATGCGGTTTTAGGCGCCGGAAGCCGCATGGAAATCTTTATGCGGCTAATCTGAAGGCTCGGATAAAACGGCTTTGGGAGACATGGAGTCTGGCAACAACACAAACTTCGTATTGCCCAGCTGCTCTTTAATTTTAAAGCAGATCATCAAGCAACTCATCGGAAATCCCTTTAAAAAATTGAATAGAATAGCAAAAAGGAATCAACGGAAAAGTGAAACACAAAACCAAGGGCAAACGGCTTACCTCATGAGCCAGCAAGTGCAGGACAAAGACCTTTTCTGCACATCGGACCGGCCAGCCGAAACTTTCCTCTATATATCAGCATAAATATATATAGTGATAGCAAGAGACGATAGGACATCATCACCAAATGTCCGAATCCAAAACAACACAATATTCGGGTTCCGGTTCAGGATCTGGGATAGGTTCAGAGTCTCGCAATACTAGCTTCGACCATAGCCATGAAATCACTGATTTCCATGGACACGAAGAAGAAGATATGGGATTTCCAGAGCGTCAGCTAACGAGAACACAGTCTGTTATTCAAAGAGTTCAGACCAAACTTTCCTTTTTCAATGAAAAGCTAGAGTCTGAAAGATGGATGTTGGTACGCCGTTTCTTCTACATTTACCTTCTCATGGGGCTGTTAATGCTCTCTGTTTTCTCCATTTATTGGGGTTCAATGTATGGCCGTGAGAACCGAATGAAAAATCTACGGATGTTGGTCGTTATTGAGGATGACGAGACAGTCAATGGAATTCCTCCCGTCATTGGTGACCATGTGAGACAAATTTTGCAGCTGCCTTCGGCCCGTCACATGGGGAACTGGCTCATCCAGAACACTACAGAGTTTGAGCAAAAAGCTGCTGAGCACAACAACACGATTTTTCAAGAAATTCAACGCCAGATCCACCATCAGAACTATTGGTCATCGATTTACGTCAAGAAGAATGCGTCATCTGGATTGTACAATGCCATTGTTACCGGTGACACCAGTTATAATGTTTCCTTCAACTCTATTGTCTCGTTTTACGAGACGGGCAGAGACTTTATGGCCATGAACCAGTACGTTACGCCAACTGTACGAGAAATTGAAACGATGGTGACGCAGTCACAATCAGATGTAATGTCGAAACTATTACAAAATGCAAATCACTCTAAGGTTTTTTCCAATCCTGATGCTATTAAAGTTGCATCTACAGGGCTTGATTTCACTTTCATTGATGCACGCCCTTACTCAGATCCAGTTTTGGTTGCGCCTTCACAGGTTGGTTTAATCTATACGATCATCATTACGTTTTTCGCCTTCAATTTTTTCAGTGATATCCATAGACAAGTTCTGCTGATGGGCGTCAAGGTAGTGGATCTCATGCTTTACCGAGTTATTTCTACGATGATCACTTTTTTCTTTATGAGTCTCTTTTATTCTTTGGTTACGCTTGCCTTTCAAGTTGACTTCACCAAAGCGTTTGGCAAATCCGGCTTTCTCGTATACTGGATGACTAACTTCTTGACCATGTGGGCAGTGGGTGCTATGAATGAGGCGATGGGTATGATGTTTATTTTGATTTATCCTCCGTTGATGGGTTTTTGGATGTTGTTCTGGGTTATTCTCAATATTGCACCTACTTTCACCCCTTTGGCTCTCAGTCCGAAGGTTTATCGCTATGGGTATGCCATGCCCATCTACAACTCATATGAGATCACAAAGGTAATTTTCTTTGATACCTACAAGGGCCATATGGGTCGTAACTACGGTATTTTGGTAGTTAATGTGATCATAGCTACCATTCTATTATTGATTATGTTCAAGATCTTCGGTCAGACCATGGCTAAGAGGGCCAGGGCGGAGAGAGCAAAGATTGAGGAAGAGTGTCTCCAGAAGAACTGCAAGGATAGGGCTGCCAGCGTGGACTTTGAAAACTAGACGAAACATGCTTTCCTGAATCTAGTTCGTATCATAAACCTCATTTCATCAACACAGAACTACCTCGTCATTCCCTTCCTATACTCTTCATTTTTAGCAAGTCATATTTATCAAGTCATAGTTCTCAAGTCATATATATTAAGTCATATTTTAATCAACATATTTATATCAACATACCTCCGTCGTGTTCCCATTACCTTTCGCGCCATTTTATGGTTTCGGCAGGTCTCGTCTGGCGCACTCGTCTATTAATTTGTCGAACCACTCTCGTTTACTAATATATTGTAGAAAAGGGCCGCGCTCTAATTGGAAACAAATCGGACACGCAAGCTAGTCATACGTACTCGTTAAATGCTTGGAATTACCACTAGGAAGCAGGTTTTTGATTTTGATGATTTCTGGTTCTCTAGAGATCTGATGAGCGATGCAAAGAATTGCCATACCAAAAGATTCCTTGAATAGGTAATTGTAAGCAATGCGTCCTTTCTCTCAAACCTGTCCCTGTTCTCGTAAAATCATGTTCATCTGTCCCATGCTCGTTCCTCAAAACTAAAGTCAGGTTTTGTGCTTCGTGTCTTAATTTACATTCATATTTCATTCATTTTTCCAGACAAATGTTTTACGACGTTCCTATACTTCCCATGGAGTTTAGCCTCAGCTTTTCTCCACATCCTCCATAGTAGATGGAGTGCATGCACAAATGTTTACCTTGAATAACTTGTATACAGAATTGCTCGTGTTTTGATGGGGCGACTACACACTGTTAGACTTCGCATCATATACATCATTTGAAACTCAATAGAAAGTCCACTTTCCACTTTAGGCCCGTGTTCTATACTAGTTTTTTTATATCCAGACTTCTTTCGATCATCTGATGTCTCGCAAGCCGTCTCAGAAGGACGATATCCGAGGCCAGCTCTCGGATATACAGAAGAAGCTTTTCGGTACCAAGGATAAGACACCAAGTGTGGGCGTTTCTGTCAATGAATCTCAGCCAATCACTCAACCATCTGCCGGTGCAAGTGTTCGAAGGCTGTCCTTAGTACCACAGAGCGGAAGATCTGGAGGTCTTTCAAAGAACAATATGGTGATTCCGCAACCAGCACCAGCATTAGGACCCGAACTGAAAGGCCATGACATGGATTTCGTCGTTGGTTTAAGTGAAAATCTCTTGAGTGAATGTCGTCGCTTGACAGCAGAAAACTCAAAGATGAAGTCGAAGTTGAAAATACTGTATGAGGAAATAGCTCAGTACAAGAGCCAGGTTGTCAATTTGCAAAACTCAAAGTCGTTTGCAGTGACAGCCGAGTCAGAGTTGAAGGACAAAAATTGGGAGTTGGAAGCATCACTTTCGATTCTCAATGAACAACTAGACCAACTCAAGGCAGCAAACGAAAAGTTAGTCAAATCTCACAATGAGTCGACTCTCCGCATATCTTCGCTTCAAAGAGAAAATGACGAGTTGAATTTGAAATCAGCTACACTCAGTACTAACCTACGTCAAGTCCAAGACACGTACGAGAGAGAAGTCACAGAATTGAACACAAGAATCCTGACGCTTAATGACGAAAATGATAACTTGCATATTCAAATAACGGAGATGAGGGACACCGCAGCAACTGCGCTGCTTGCCAAACCCCAGTCAGACAGGTTTATTGACACTCAAGCTACTGTGAATGAGTCCACTGATGAGCCCCAGGATCTCGATAGTATTTTGCAGGAATCAACCGAAGTGCAAAGGGCCATTGCAATTGACCCAAATAACTCCGATTTAAGAGTTGAAACTCTTGTGGCGAATTTGGAGCATTCACAGAAAACTATTTCTAAACTCAAGTCAGCCCTACTCAAGATGAAGATGGAAAATGCAGAAAATTCCGTGGTTTCTGAATCCTTCGTCTCCAAAAATACCCCTAAAAGTTCTAAAAAGCTCAAGCACAAAGATTTGATTGTCGGTCCAGCGGCTAGATCATCGAACTTGTTTTCTCCATCTAAAAGAAACTCAAAGTATATTATCATGAACGAATTGGATGCTCAAAACTCAGCGTCCTCTGATCGTTGGCCTCAAGAAGACAACTGGGATGACTACATTGGCAACGAGGAGTCTACCACTCCCTCAAAGGCGCAGCGGAAAATCTTTGATGACCAAGAGGGAAGCGAGGATAAAAGCGCCTTCCTGGCTACTTCGGAAGATAACCCTCTCGTACATTCTTCCTATTTGCATGACTCGTCCTCTGACCTGGAACCGGATGTTCGTATTGAAAAGCATCGTGTCCTTTCTCACGAACTTTCTAAAGCAGCAGGGGAAATTACTGAGAAGCAGGTTGAAGATTACGCCAGGGAGAATAACTTAGTGTTGCTTAGCCTGGATGCATATACTAAACTTGAGTATAACGACATTTCCTCTGCCCCTCTCGAGAGACTAGTCTCGGTTGTTGAAGGTAAGGGATTTGTGTTGCTTTCTCAACAAGAGCATAAAGCTCTTTTAGATGAGGAAGAAATGAAGAAACGGTTGGAGAGTAAGGGATTAGTCACCATCGATTCTGAAGAGTTTAGCACATTGAAGGATACACGCACGAAGTATGATAATCCTGATCTTTCCTATCTTTCACAGAAGTTGATGACCCAAGGTTATGAACCAATTGAGTCTAGTTACTTGAACGATCTTAAAACTACGGAAAGATTGCTTGAATCTCCTTCTAAAGCTTATTTGGTTTCCAAATGTAAGGCTGCCAAATTAAGTGCAATCCCTGAAGAAGAACTCACACTACTCAGAGAAGTGAAGACAGATCATGAGAAACCTTCCTCCGAGTACTTGACCGAAAAAGCTAATGAGCTAGGTCTTGTTGTGACTTCAGCGAAGCTCTATGATGAGCTAGTTGAGAAAGCAAACTCACCTTCAAAAGACCATTTGGAGTCTAAAGCATCGGATGCTGGGTTTGCTATGCTACCTAGTCACGAGTACAAAGAGCTTGTTGATCCTCCAATTGAAAAGTTATCACAACATGCTCGGGATCGTGGCTATGTATTACTCTCCGAACCAGAACATTCTGATCTACACAGAATGGCACATTCGCCAACTATTGAGCACTTGAAATCTAAGTCTGATGAAAATAACCATAAATTGTTGCATCATGATGAATTCGAGGCTTTGGTTACCCCATCCCTTGAAAGTATAACTTCTCGAGCTGCTGCATTTGATTGTGCCGTTGTGAGGACCGAGGAGCTCAACGCATTGAAACAATCAGCGACCTCGCCTACCCTCGAGCGCATAAAAGAGTTGGCCACTGGCCACCAAGTCATTCCGAACGAAGAGTTTGAGCAGTTGTCTCAATTGGCGAAGAACCCAACACGCGCTCAAGTTCAGAAGAACGCTGAACAACATCAGCTTGTGACACTTCATACTGACGAGTATACAAACCTTTTTAAGCAGGCGAATGACCCACTGATTGAGTTCATTACGTCCAAAGCTGCAGAAAAGGCTTATGATGTTGTCAAAGCCTCTTACCTTGCAAATCTCAAAAATGAGCTCGATTCTCCTAATGTGGAATATTTGAGACTGAAAGCAGAAGAGCAAGGACACGCTATACTTGAAGTTCTGAAGTTGCGTGACTTGGAATCTTTGGCGCATGAACCAGATGTGGCCCATATCGAGAATAAAGCAAAGGCCAGGGGCCTTGCTGTTCTTGAAGCGCAAACATTAGAAAATATGCAAAAGGAACTTGAGGAGCCGCTGTTAGAATCACTAAAATCTCATGCGTCCAAATTTAGCCATGTTTTGCTTCCTGAACTGGAATTTGAGGAGATGGAACGCAAATCAACCAACCCAACAATGGAGGATCTTGAGTCCCATGCGAAGTCACTTAATCATGAATTGATAGATAAAGATGAATTATCACAAATCAAAGAAGCAGCTCGGAAACCAACTTTAGAACATATCAGATCGGTTGTTGGAGATTACGGCCATGAAATTGTGCATAAACATGAACTTGAAGAACTAGAAAGGTTGAGTCATGATCCTGACGCAGAACATGTGTCACAACGCGCAAAGAAATTGGGATTGGAGACAATACTTGCTGAGCACCTCGAAAGTTTGAAAGTCCAGGCAAATCTGCCTGATATCGCTCATATTACTGAAAAAGCTAAAGATTATGATCATGTTGTTATACCCACCAAGGAGTTCTTCGATCTTAAAAGGTCTGCAGAAGAGCCTACAATTGATGACTTAAGAGACCGTGCGCAAACATTGAAACATGTCTTATTGAGCAAGGAAGATCATGAACAGCCAACAATTGAATATCTTCAGGAGAAGGCTGCACTCTACAACCACATTCTCATCTCGTCTGATGAGCATAAGGATTTGGTTGAACATATCGAAAATCCCTCTAGAGAATTCATCGAGAACAAAGCACAGAAGCTAAATTTGGTTGTCGTTCCTGAAGAGGAGCATAAAGATATCCTATCTAAGATCATGACCCCATCTAAGGAGTATATTCACTCGAAAGCATCTGCTCTTGGATTGGTTGTTCTTGAGGACGAGGAGCACAAGCGAGTCATCTCTATGTTGGAGTATCCTTCGGAAAAGTATCTTGAAGAAAAAGCTACCAAATATGGTTCTGTTCTTTTCGATAAAGACGAGCTTGAAAAGTTGCAAAGCGTAGCGGAAAATCCGCCTTTGGACTTCATTAAATCAAAAGCCTCTGTACTAGGACTCATAGCACTTGATATCGAGGAATATCACAAGATGCAAGATGATATTAACTCGCCTCTGTCGGAGCGTATGGAGAGTTTCGCTCTGTCTCATGGAATGAAGCTTGTGGCTAAAGAAGATTTTGATAGATTACAAAAGGAAGTTAATTCCCCTACAAAGGGAGCATTGGTTTCAAAGTTGGAAGCTTTGGGATTTACGGCTGTTATCTCTTCTGAATTAACGGAGCTTACTAGAAAGGCGACTTCTCCAACTATTCTGGAGATATCTGTGATTGCAGGTAAGCAAGGTCATCATGTTTTGCCTGTCAGCGAATTCCAAAATTTAGTTTCTCTTACGACGAATCCATCGTTAGAACACCTCATTGAGAAGGCTTCTGATCAAGGTTATATTCTAATGCCTGAAGCTGAGTCTGAACAACTCAAGGAGGCTGCCGCGAATCCCTCCGCGGATGTTATCAACAAATCGCTCGCTAGCCAAGGTGACTGCAGGGTCAATATAACTGAGTTGGAAAGATTACGCAACAATGCTGAAAATCCATCAATCGAGCTAATTTCAGAGAAAGCTGCAGTGTTGGGCTACGAGATCAAAACCAAGTCAGAGTTAGCGGAGCTTAAAACTTTGGCGTATGAGCCGTCAGTTGAGCATATTGAGGAAGTTGCCCGGTCTATGGCTTACGCTGTAATTCCGATCGATAAGTTAAATGAGATGAAACTAGCAGCCTATGACCCGTCCATTGAACATTTAGAAAATATTGCAAAGAAGCGTGATCTCATCGTTTCATCTAAATCGGAATGGTCATCTATGAAGGGATTGGCCTATAATCCTGATATCGATCATGTGCGGCAATCCGCTACAAATCATGGATTCAGTCTCATCAAGTCTTCGGAGTTGGAATCTTTGCAGGCTCTCGCTCATAAGCCGGACCACGGT
Source organism: Clavispora lusitaniae (assembly GCF_014636115.1). Taxonomy (NCBI): domain Eukaryota; kingdom Fungi; phylum Ascomycota; class Pichiomycetes; order Serinales; family Metschnikowiaceae; genus Clavispora; species Clavispora lusitaniae. Next base: position 2,006,413 of record NW_027093976.1, on the reverse strand, counting down.
CATGTGAAAAAGGTCGCCGGAGCAATTGGCCTTATTGCAATTGCTACTTCCGAATTCGACCACATTTCTAAATTAGCTCATGAACCTGATGTCGTGCATTTGAAGAGGCATGCTGATATTAATGGGTTTGAAATGATTGATAAGGATGAGCTTCTTCACTTAAAGAGATCGATTGAAGATCCTTCTTTTGACTACCTTTCCAGTCATATCTCAGGATTGGGTTACGTGGCTGTACCTAGTCAAGAGTTCGAAAGACATTTGGAGGATAGGGAGAAGGCCAAGGGAATGAAGCTTGTTCCAAATGAGGAGTATGCAAAACTCAACCAAATCGCAGAACATCCATCTCTCGACTTCTTGAAGGATAAATCCAAGGAGCATAAATGTGTCATTCTAGATATTACTGCTTACAATGAATTGAAGGAAAAGGTGGATAAACCCGATATTGACTTTTTGAAGCTCAAATCTAGAAATCTCGGTTACGAGCTAGTTAATGAGAGTGACTACAACCAACTAGTTCATACAATCGACTTCCCAACGAGAGATTATTTAGCTGAGAAGGCTGCAGAACAACAACTTTCGTTAATTGAGACAAATGAATTGAGCTCTTTGAACGAGCAAATTAAGGTTCCTTCGGTAGAATATCTACAAGAGAAAGCTCATGAGCGTGAATTTACTCTTATCACTGAAGTCGAACTTGAAAAGTTCAGAAAGCAAATCGAGAATCCGGATAGAGAGTTTTTGGAGCTCAAGGCTGCTGCAATTGGTTTCACTCTTCTTTCTGACAGAGAATTGAATACATTGAAACAACACAGCGAGAATCCGTCACAAGATTTCTTACACGAAAAGGCTGATCAACGTGATCAAAGTCTTATATCAAAGTCGGAGCTTGCTTCTTTTAAACAAGTTTCTGAGTCCCCATCCGAAGGATTCATCAAAGAGAAAGCTACCATTTTGGGCCTATCTGTCTTGTCTTCGTCCGAGCTTGACTCTTTGCGTAAAACGATTGACTCACCTTCAATCGAGTTCATCAAAGAGAAATCCCGGGCGCTTTCTCATACAGTAGTATCTAATGAGGAATTAGAGGAACTTCGAGGCTTGTCTGAGAATCCAGATGTTGAGTTCTTGACACAGAAGGCTATTGATAAGTCCTTGAAAGTGTTACCATTAGCCGATTATAATAGCTTGCTTGAGCAGGTGAACCAGCCTTCGGTGGCCCATCTCAAAGAAAAGGCCAAAGAAAATGGTCTAGAAGTTGTGGATGCGGAATCTTTGGATTCCATGAAAAAGTCCATTGAAGAACCTTCGCTAGAATTTTTGCGTGCAAGGGCCGAAACGCAGGGTTTTCATCTTCTTCCAGTATCAGAATTTGAACTGTTGAAGGAAAAGGCGGATAAACCGTTCTCCGAAGTAGCCCGTGAAGCAGGCTACACGACCATTCCCGACGCGCAATTTGCAGACTTGAACCGTCTGATCGAAGAACCCTCGCTTGAGTACTTAAGCGAGCATCTGCATAAGAAGGGGTGCATATTATTACCTGTTTCGGAACACGATTCCCTAGTGAAACTTGCAAATGAACCAGAATTAGATCACATTGCAGAGAAGGCGAAACAATTGAACTACTTTGTTGTTTCTAGTGCAGACTACGAAGACTATCAGACACCTTTGGAGGAAAAGATTGATAGGGCTGGGATGGTCCCATTGAAGAAACAGGATCATCGGAACTTACTCAGGGCTATCGAAACTCCGTCTTCAGAGTACTTAAAAGAAAGATGCGCCAGTTGCGACTCAGTTATGGTCCCTGTATCCGAATATGAAGCCTTGCAGAAGTTGAGCCACCAGCTGCTTTCTGAACGAGCGGCAGAAGATAACAAAGTGCTTTTAGATATGGAAGCTTTTGGCAAGCTTCAAAATAGTGATGCGGAGCTAGAGAAACTCACACATCAATTAGAGTCACCGTCGCTAGACTATTTGTCGACCTTTGCAGAGAAGAACCACCGTGTTTTGGTGGATAAAACTGAGTATGAAGATCTCAAATTCAAGCTGGAACAATCGATCACAGACATTGCTCAATCACACTCAATGGTCGTCATTCCGATTTCTGATTTCGATACTATCAAACTGCTAGCAGACGAATCTCTTGAGACGAAGGCAGCCAAGCATGACAAGATAATCTTGGATGTCCACGATATGGAAGAGATGAAGAACAAGATCAACTCGCCTCCCATGGATATAGTCGAGAAGGTTGCAACAGCTCATGGATTCACTTTGCTACCAACAACTGAGTTTGAAGCATTGCAAGCTACTTCTGGTGAATCCTTGGAAGAGAAAGCGCTTGCTGGTGATATGGTAATTCTTTCCAAAGAAGAACATCAGGCTTTGCAATCAACAATTAAGGAGCCTTCCCTCGACTTTCTACAAGAGAATGCCAGGAAGCAAGACAAAGTCGTTGTTGACAAAGACGATCTTGAACACTTGCAAGCAGAGTCCAATCTCAGTATAGAAGAACGGGCTACAAATGCGGGTATGGTTGTTCTACCAGTTCAAGAATACAGCGCTATTCATCTGAAAGCAATGAATCCTGATGTGGCAGATATTAGAGAGGCTGCCTCGAAAAATGGACTTGCTCTTGTATCAGTTGATGAACTTGCTGACTTGAAGTCTCTTCATGACAATCCGAAACCTGAAAATTTGAGCAGCCTAGCACAAAAGATTGGTTTTGCTGTCTTCCCTGTTGCAGAATTGAGCCAACTTAAGGCGAATGCTAGTCGCACATTGGATGACCATTTACGAGACTCACATCAAAAGGCGATCAGCGAAAAAGAGTATGATGAGTTGCTACTCAAGGCTAACAAACCTTCAATTGAGGAGATTACAAAGGTTGCTCTCAATAATGGTATGGTTGTGGTTCCTGAAGAAGAATATGCAAGTTTAAAAGCTAGAGATGGAGAATCTCTTGAATCAAAAGCAAGGAAGGAAGGTCTCGTAATTGTTGACGAAAAGAAATTTTCTGCCGTAAAGGAGTTGCTTGACGAGCCATTAAACGAAGACTCGGGAGAACGTACTTTATCGTCGGGTTTCGTTGTGCTTTCAGCCAGTCGGTACAAAACCCTCAAATCCCCAGACATTTACGAACTTGCGGAAAGAAATGGCCTTAGTGTTATCGATTCCGCGCAGTACACGGAAATTATGTCCAAGGCAGACCAAAGCGAAGATGGACAGAAGAACATCGCACTCGAAAATGAGGATGATTGGGATACTTTGAAAAACCAACTTCGAGACAAAGGCTACGAAGTCGTTCCTAAGAACAAGTATGCTTTCATGTTATCTACTTCGAATAAATCTATTGGTGATGTGGAAGCTGAAGATAAGCTCACTATTCCAAATAGAGGTCCTAGTGAGGAAGAATTGAACAAATTGATACTGTGGTTGGAGGGTCAGGGTTATGCGGTGAGTGCTTCTCAGCAAGACTTCGCTGACGCAGATGAGTCTTTTGCGCTCAATGCTGAAGAATTGAATAAAAGTGCTGGTAGACTCGGTATGGTTGTGATTGCGAAGGAAAAATATGAAAGCTTAACGAAGAACCCTCCAACTTATAATAACAAAGAGCTGTTGGAGGCTGCAGGTGCCGCACTTTCCTTGTCCGTCTTACCAACAGCCGAACTCATGAAAATGAAGCAAAATTTGGTAGCTAAGGACTGTACCATTTTTTCCTTGAAGAATGGCAAAACAGCAAATGAATTGACAAAGGAAGAAGTTATCCAGAAGCTGCGAGACTTCAACTTAATCGTTCTTGAGAAAACTGATTACCAAGCTTTGACAAACAAACATGGCAAAGAAGTTGACAGTGCTTCCTGGACTGATGAGGAGCTTCAAAAGAGAGCTGAAGAACTAGGCTATGCTGTTGTTGGTATCCCTCAGTATCACCTGTTGAAAAGAAGTTCTCTTGTCCTTGATGATGAAAGTAAGTTCAGAGAAGAGGCCAAAAAATTCAAGTTCATTTGCGTTCCGGAAAGTGCATTTGTTGCAACCACTGCATCTAAGGTTGCTGAACCAGGGAACGTTACGCTTATTCCAACATCATACTACAACAAGTTGTCGCGTGCTGACGCCATGAATATCGAGAAGGTCTCGAATGAGGTATTTAAAAAGCATGCAAAAAAAAGAGGCTTTATCGAGGGCTCTTTATTCAACTCTCCAACCACCCCAGTGATGAGAGATACTTCCAAATTTATTCCAGAATCATCAGTGTCCCCAGGTGCTCCAAGCTCCGCTGAAGTCCCCAAGCTTGGTAACATTCCCAAAGCTGTTTCCGTGAACAGCAACTTGCATGCTGTTTCCGACGTTGGAAGCGTCCTCGATTCCATTACAGGTTTGTCCATTGCAACCAACATTTCATTTACAGACAAGTCAATGATTCCAGCTATCACACAGGTTGTCATCGGCGAATATTTGTTCAAGTACTATAGGCGACTTGGTCCCCTTAGTTCTATATCTGCAGACCGCCACGAGAGGTATTTCTGGGTCCATCCGTACTCTTTGACACTCTACTGGTCTACATCGAACCCTGTCTTGACAAATCCATCGGAGGTGAAAACTAAAGCCATTGCCATCACTAGCATTGAGAGTGTGAGCGATAATAACCCTATTCCAACCGGCTTGTACCACAAGAGTATCATTGTTCACTCGTCCACCAAGTCAGTCAAGTTTACTTGTGCTACAAGACAAAGACATAATATTTGGTACAATGCTTTGCGTTACTTGATCAATCGGAGCATTCAAGAGCTTGACTTCGGAGGCGGAGCACGGGCTGCCCTGACGGGACCTCCTCCAATTGCAGAGCTGCAAGAAGAAATGGACAGCTTGCATGAAATGCAAATGGACATGGAAAGTTCTACACGCCATGCCTTCCCAAGATCTTCTACCATCAAACGCAGCCAGTCACTTAACCGGTTTGGCAGCTTGAAGAGATGATCTTACTGAGTACAAACCTTTTCTCTTTTACCGCCTTTTCTTTTTTTTCAAAATACTTTATTAAAGTGATAAACAAAGGTATGAAAAGTAGAATGTGTCACACAATCCATGTGCCCAATGGCCCGCGCATCTATTTCGCTGCCAATAACTGTGTAAACTCCTTGATGTCGATTTCACCATCGTTATTGGTGTCTGCTTCTCTGATCATTTGGTCTACATCCGCATCAGACAATTTCTCGCCAATGGAGGTCAAAACATGTCTTAATTCCGTTGCACTAATTTTGCCATCGCCGTTTCTGTCAAAAACCTTGAATGCTTCGGCAATCTCAGCCTCAGAATCTGTGTCCTTCATCTTTCTGGCCATCATGGTCAAAAACTCAGGGAAGTCAATGGATCCGTCACTGTTGATATCAACTTCGTTAATCATGTCGGTCAATTCACTTTCGGAAGGGTTCTGACCCAACGATCTCATGACAGTGCCCAATTCTTTTGTTGTGATTTTTCCATCGCTATCTTTGTCGAATAAGGAGAAAGCCTCCTTGAATTCTGCGATTTGTTCTTCAGACAACTTTTCCGCCTACTGAGTTAGTATTGAGAACCATAATCACCTATTAGACAAGAACAACGAGCTCGATGACAAGCTGAAACCAAGCAAGATTTAGCTTTAGTCTGACAGTATTGATGAAAGTTGTCGGGCTTCAATTGCCCCCATTGTACATACCATTACGTGTGTGTGTTTTGTGGATCAACGGGAAAAAGTTTGCTATTGACCTTTTGTAAACCGCTCCCGTCGTGACCGATTGTGTGCAGGACGCGATTTCTATTCTAACAGCATTGTTTCGGTCAGTGTAGGAAAAGGCTGAGGTGGCGACTATCTTAGAAAAACGCAATTTGCCAAGATTTCAAATCTTTTGCATTTGTAAAAATGAATTCAGTTTTTCAATAAGGAGATATATAGAGTAAAACTTCAGAACCTTCTCGTATTCTTTTTTTACTGCGGCTGTTCTAGTATCGTATTGAGAACATGTCAAGTGCGAATCTGGGCGAATCTGGGCGGAGACAAGTTATCTTCGCCTGTATTGACGAAAAAAAAGAAAGAGAAACCAACGACGCAAAGAAATGTGCGAATCCATGTTACGAAGAGTTCGAGAATTTAGAGACGTATGGATGAGGATTCTACAGTTCTAGTGCATTACGAAATCTCTTGTAGGATAATACATTCTGCCACGGAAGCTTTTAAGTCGACATCGTACTGTGTATGGCATATAGTGGAGGCTGAGGTTTGGTAGCACTGTGATCTGTAACGAAGCGAACTTGCCGCATGACTTTCCTGTCTGGAGCAACGGATCGCCCTCAGCTTTGCGCGCAACTGTATTTTAGAAGATTCGTACTGTGTTCTGTGCAAGGTTGTATCCGTCGCTTGTTACATTAGTATTGAGCCCTACATGGCTTTATATGAACTTTCTCCTGGTTCAATAGAAGCCACAGCTAGCTACTTTTTGCTACTGGTGATTTTGTATTGCCCTAAGAGGCATTTCCTATTGCATCTAATTACTGCCACTTAAGTACCGAGCTCGCCTTCTCAGTTCCTTTCCCCATCTCTGCCTATTCATCTTTCACTCTCCATCTGTATCTGTTTGTCTGTTTGGGTACTGGATGGAGGACACGCCATACCAGTCCTTTCTTCGCCAACTCGATGACTCTGAGCTTATAGACCACATCTCTGAGCTTAGTCAAGAGACCGATGCTCCAGCCGCTATCTCGACTCCGCGTCCTTCGTCTGTTCTGTCGGATCCCTTCAACGATGGGCTCGACTCTCAACTCTTACGCTTGGGAAAGCAACCTTCACTCTCCTCGCTGGATGGTGTGCCACCAAACCAACTAGCTGTGCTTAACGAAACAGATGCGGACTCCTCTGATGATGAAGACTTGACCCCTGTGGGTCCCCTTCATCAATTTGGTGACTACGCTACTTATTTCCAAAACAAGCATGCCAAACAACAAAACGCTGACGCAGCTTTTGTTCAATGGGAGAAGAAACGCCTTCGAGCTATGGGTAAGGCAGACACTCATGTGCCCTTTTTCTCAGGGTGTGTGATTTTTGTTAATGGAAACACCACGCCTTCTCTTGCAGTTATTCATCGTTTGGTTGTTTTGCACGGGGGGAAGTTTCTTTCCTACTTGGTGAATAAAGGTGCGGCTACTCACATAATATGCGACAGACTTACGCCTAGAAAGCGGATCGAGTTTCGTAATTATAAAGTTGTGAGGGCAAAATGGATATCTGATTGCGTAGAGCAAGGACGGTTATTGGATTGGAGAGAGTATCGTCTTATAGACAATGTTGAGTATTGTCAAAAAAGACTCGCCTTTGACAATATAGAAGCGACAATACCACACACTGATAAGGATAAGGCGAAAGAGGATCTATCAGATGACATGGTTGAAAAGCATAATGATATATTCGAAATCCAGGATGAAGCTAAAATAACCCAGAGCGAGAACGTTGCACATTCATATGAGAATCAAGATTTCATCATCAAGAACCAAAATGTTACATCTTTATTAGGGAAAGAACGTGACAAAAGAGATCTTGTGTTCGAAGAAACTGCGGAAAACTCGTCAGATAAATTGGACCCAGATATTCCCCACGATGTTGCTCCCGAATATCATAGTACTGAAGATATTGCTGTGGACATAACCGATAAATATGACATCGCAGTACATCAAATGCCGAATGATGATATTGAATCAGGCGTTCGGAAACAATACGTGGCAATGGATGCAAAAAACCCTGATTTCTTGGCTCATTTCTTTGCGAATTCAAGGTTGCACCATCTCAGCACCTGGAAAGCGGATTTACGTGCAAAGTTTGTCAGACTAGTTGCTTCCAAGGCGTCGCCTCGGAAAAGCGGTGCAGTATCGAATAGGATTATTATGCATATTGACTTTGACTGTTTCTTTGCCACTATATCAGCCTTGGCCCATCCTAATTTGGATATTAATAAAGACCCAATCGCTGTTTCTCATGGAGGTAAATCATCTGATGTTGCCAGTTGTAACTATGTCGCGAGAGCGAAAGGGGTTTCTAATGGAATGTGGTTGGGAACTGCCAAAACACATTGTCCGGAGCTTAATGTACTCGATTATGATTTTGTTGCGTATGAAAGCGCCTCCAATAAATTCTATAACTACCTAATTGGGAAGAATGTTTTTGACACAATTTTTCCTGTCCTGATTGATGAAGTTTTGGTTGATGTGACCTCTTTTTGCAATCAAGGCGATATTGTGAAGAATGTTGAGTCTTTGAGTCTGGAAATACGACTGGATATTTACAAATTAACGAAATGCCCGGTCAGTATAGGAGCCTCTAAGAATGTGTTACTAGCAAAATTAGCCACTCGGAAGGCAAAACCGCGTGGTCAATTCTACTTGTATGATGACATTGAATCATTCTTGGATGATTTGACACTTAAAGATCTCCCGGGAGTTGGAAGAGGATTGACAGCCAAATTGGCTGAAGAAATGGACTGTGGATCTCAGGTTCTAATTAGACACGTCAAGTCCTTACCTTTGGATAAACTTATTAGGATATTTGGTGAGAAAACAGGATCCAAGATTTTTCAAAACTGCAGAGGCATTGATACTACGAGTATCTCATTAGACTTCAGTAGTGTGGAATCGTTGTTGGGAAGAAAATCTGTATCAGTTGACGTTAACTATGGTATTCGGTTCGATACTTTTGAGCAGGTCGAAACTTTTCTTATGAATCTTTCAAAAGAACTTTATAAGAGGTTATCTGACCTAAAACTATGTGGATCATCCTTAACTCTTAAGCTTGCTAAAAGGCATCCAAATGCTCCCGTTAATCCTCCGAAGTATATGGGGATGGGGCTATGTACTTTTCTTAGCAAGTCGTCTCGCTTGGGAATACCTACTAATGATTGGGGGATTGTTGGTTCAGAAATAAGATCTCTCTACAGAATGTTAAATGTTCCGCCTCAAGAGCTTCGTGGTATAGCTATCAGCATGACAAAGTTGCAAGATATTGAGCAAATGAAAAGCCACCGTCAAAGGACATTGGAGTTTAATAGAGCCAAAAATATGCGACGTCAAGTGAAAGCAAATTCACAAGAATTTCCATTTGCAGAACCTGTGAGCAACGCACAATCTATTGATTGGGCTGTCTTCAACCAATTACCAGATGCTATTAGAAATGAGTTGAAAAAAGAGCTATTACGCAGAGGTATACCAGTATCTGCTAGAGAAAAAAGTCCAACGAAAAGAAGTCCCGTGAAGACGGAGGGCCAAAAAGTTTACATACAACAGTTGTTTCCCACTCAGCCAGATGGCCCTTTCAAGTCCACTCGAGTAATTGAGTCACCAAAGAAAAGAAAAAGACTTAAAACGTCACCCACAAAGTCTATCCTGCCTATTAAAAGAGAAAATTCACCTACACCCTTCAATGATACAGTATCTTATGATCAGGGTGTTTTAGATGAATTGCCATCCACGATTCAGAGAGAGTTTTTTGCAGAATTGGAATGGCAGAGGAAAAACAAGAAACTTGCGACGGTTCCTATGAAGGAAAGGTTCAAACAGATTCAAGTGGATGAAAATACTGTGACGAACAAGGAGATCAATTTGGAATGGCTTAACGGACAAAACAGGCTCACTGAATATGGTGAGTTTGCAAACATGCGCAATTTCGCCGAAATCCAATCTCAGGTTACACTATGGGCTAGGCTGTCTTTGCGTTCGCAAGGGCCACATGTGGAGGACATAAAAATTTTTTCCTCATATATCGACGGCCTTATTGCTTTGAATAACATTAATCGTTGTCTTTTGTTGCTCAGGCTGATCAGCCATGAGGTTAATGCACACCAGTATGCAATTACGCTTTGCCCTCTTTCTTCGCAAGAAAAGCAGGACTATCTTCTTGGATTGAAAGATTGGCAGAAGTTTTATGAACAGTTTAGGCAACGCGTCATTTCAGCATGCAGCCAGCGAAAGATCATAGTAGACATTTAATATATCGTTTCTGATTGTTTTGCATATAAATCAGGTCTTTGTTTATGGGACGAAAGGTCTTTTTAGTGTTTTCTTCCGTCGGCTGCCAATTAAGTGACTTGGTTCCAGCGAATAAAGGTCGACAGTCCTTGGTTGACTCATTGATAATAGCATATGATTTGCATTCGAAGTGTGAGATAATCTCTGTTGCTAATGCTGATTCATCAGATCTCACCGCGTATCATTCACCACAATATGTGGCCAAATTGCTAGAAGTCAGATCTGATGACTTTTCTGATGAAGAAGAAGAAGCAATAGAAAGGCTCAAGAATACTCTTGGTGTAACATGTGATGCTAACAGTATTCGAACAGCAGATAGTGATAAAGAAAATACTCAGCTTGATCATGTTGGCGACGATATGTACGGCCTCGAGTATGACACGCCTGTATTTCCTTTCATGAATGAATATGTTAAGTTCGTGGCTGGATCCTCACTTAGTGCAGCTCGCTGTCTTCTTACATGCGTTAACTCTCGAAGGATATCTATCAATTGGTATGGGGGAAGACATCACTGCTTCAAGAATCGGGCTTCTGGTTTCTGTTATGTCAACGATGTTGTATTGGCCATTTTGAAGCTACGCCAAAAGTTCAAGAAAGTTGCATACGTGGATCTAGATTTGCATCATGGCGACGGAGTAGAACGTGCCTTTCAATTCTCTCACAACGTCACCACTTGCTCTGTTCACATGCATGATATCGGCTTCTACCCAGGAACTGGGGGCTTAAAAAGTTCACGAAGAGGAATGTATAACATTCCCCTAAAACGGGGTCTAAAAGATGAGACTATGGTACAAGTAGTCCGAGATTTCGTCTGTCCTTTAATCAAAGCAGGGGATCCAGAAGTAATAGTACTACAGCTTGGTTGTGACGGATTAGTTTCAGATCCTCTGGGGCAATGGAATTTAACCATTCGGGGTTATTGGCTGGCCGTTGAGCTTATTTTGAAATGCTTCCCAAATGTGTCCTTTTTAGTGTTGGGAGGCGGAGGTTATGATCATACTGAAGCCGCCAAGTGCTGGGCTTATATCACTAAAATGATAATCGGTGACGAATCGGAATGGACGGAAATTCCTGACCATGACCATCAAGAAGATTACTCTCGTGATAGCTTCCAATTTTGGACAGTTAAAAACCAGGAACCGAAAGTCGGGCGAAAGGATGAAAACACCCCAGAGTACCTACAAATGCTTAAGAATCTGTTGGATATATTCATGTGATGCTCTATTTGTTAATCACCGTAGTAGAATACTTTTTCCAAGTGTGTTCTCCAGTTGATGTCCCATGTGTTCTTGCTCTCTTCAATCGCATTCTCCTTGAGCGTGGATAAAAGTTGGGGATCCGACATCGCTTTAGTAATTAATTTGTACATTTGATCCGCCTCGTCAGATTTTTCAGTTGTATGTGTCACCATTCCGTTCACCTGATCTTTCACCAACTCGCCAATCGCTGGAAAATCCAACGTTATCACAGGAACACCAACCCCAAAGAAGTCCACAATCTTCATTGGAAGATCTATACCACTCAGTGATGTATGTAAAGAAACCGCTAAATCGGCCAACGAAAGAATCTTTGGATAATCCTCCAGCGAAAGCCACGCAGTTTTTACAATCACTTTTGGCAGAAAGTTCAAGGAGTCAACCCTGTCAAGAAACATCTGTTTTAAAGGTCCTTTTCCGGTGATTATAAGCAACAAGGGTGCGATATTGCTCTTATTGTCGTCATAAGTTTTCAATGCCCTCAAGAGAATCTCGAAGTCCTCATCCGGAGTAAAAGACGTAGCAGATACAATAATCCTGTAATCTTGGATGTTTTTAATACCTTGGAATAGTTCATGGTTCAGCAAGATCTCCTGCTTTTCATTATTACCGTCGATCAATGGAACAAACTGGCGTGCTGGACGATCGTGAAGTACAATAATCTTTTTCGGGTTGAGTTGAAATTCTGTGACGAGAAATTGTTTCATCTGGTTTGTCACGGTGAGGTTTAGCCAAGCACATCGTCCCAAATACTTCTCGTACAAACGTAACAAGCGAACCATGGGATGGCTCATATTTTTGAACTTTAGATTGAGTATCGTATAATTCAAATTGTGCCAGTCAATTATGAGCAAGGAATTCCGGCTGAAAAGTTTGATAAACACGACGACGAGTAATAAGAGAGGCAATGAGGGGGGGTTCTGTATCATGAAGTAGTGGCTTCCCCGAAGCTCGAACAAGAGTCTTCCTAACTGAACCAATTGCATGAGGACTTTTTGGACAGCAAAGGCTAAGTATGGTAGTTCCATCGTGTTTTGAATGGCATGAATAGGATGGATCTCAATGTTGATATCGTCAATCACAGCAGTGGGTGGTTCAGTCTCAACATAACCGCACAAGTTCACATTGTAATCAAGTTCGGAAAAAGAACGGGCATGGTAGCACATGCGAGGTGAGTGACCGACATCGCCCAATACAAGAATAGATATCGTTTTCCTTTTGCCTGCGCTCCCCTTGTATGTCAAGAAAGGTAGTATGATGTACACTGTGATTGGAAGTGTAAGATAAAATCCGACGAGCCACCAGAGCCACGACCCTCGTTTAAGGCTATCATCGAATGCCTCAATTCTTTCGAAGTTTTCAAACATAATGGCACATCGAAAGACAGGCAATTGCGACTCAGAACAAGGAAAGCTGAGCTTTACGTAAAGGTCAAAAAAAAGGGAAGCAAAAAAGAAGCTCCGCGACGGGGAATTGAACCCCGGTCTACCGCGCGACAAGCGGTAATTCTAGCCACTAAACTATCACGGATTTTATATTTCGCAATTCTGCGTAGTACTAAAAGATGAGAGGACAATTATTGATGTACGGGTTTTATAAATGACTTCTTAGATGATCAACGGAATCATCTATTTCCCTAATGTTTAAGAAAAGGTCTGTCAAGACGGGAACGAAACGAAAAGTTGAAACAGACGCCTATGACCAGGAAAATCAGACGATCATAACACCGATCAAAGATGATCTTAAGAAGAGAAAAATTCCAAAACAGAATGAGTTTAAACCTACACGAGATGTTTGCCACGATGATAAACCTCAACCTGAGGATACATCAGTAAATTACCAGGATCCTGAGAAAAAAAAGGTTGTGGGTCCAAAGGCTGCGCCGAAAAATATTCGGGTTACAACACTCACAGACTTTCAGCCTGATGTTTGTAAAGATTTTCAACAAACGGGGTACTGTGGCTACGGTGATACTTGCAAATTTTTACATATAAGAGACGAAATGAAGCAAAAGAAGCCTATTGAGAAGGAGTGGCAAACTGTGGTAGAGGATCCCAAAGTACTGCCGAAATTAGAAGATGTTCCCTTTAAATGTCCAATTTGCAAGAATGATTATGATAATCCAGTAAGGACGACGTGCAACCATATTTTTTGTCAGAAGTGTTTCCTTCTGCGATATAAAGAGAAGAAAACCAAGTGTTATATTTGCAAAAAGGATACTGGAGGTACCATCCTGCCACTTCTGAAGCAAGAGCGTACAGCTTTAATTGCAAAACAAGACATATAGTATTACTCTGGCAGACTCGTCGCCTCAATATAATCATTCAGGTTTCATTAGTCAACATCCTGAAAAAGCATTGGAACTTCAATGGGATGACCAAAAACGGGAAGCAGGCTTGGCTTCGGGTCAATAAGAAGTTTCGAGTCAAAAAGAAAAACTGTATATATCCATAACCTGAATTTCAGTGGAGACGTTGATATGAATTTCAGGGGAGACATTGATATCTTTGAATACTACGGAGCACATGGGAAGACAGTTTTAATCCTAAACTTTGAGATTAAGACACCACGAGGAAATTAATGTAAGGTTGTTCATATAGGAATCACACTGCGCGTAATCTGAAGGATATTGTTGATCTTTATCGGGCCAGCCATGTACGAAAGACCTGAAGGAATAGAGAATTGCCGTATTTGGATCGATGGCTGCTTCGACTTTGCTCATCATGGTATGTTCTCTTAATTTGTTTCTCTTTACTTCATACTCCAGACTAATGCAAAAGGACACGCTGGTGCCATGCTTCAAGCTCGCCAATTAGGCAAAGAACTTTACGTTGGTGTACATTCAGACGAAGAAATCCTCCTCAATAAGGGACCTGTGGTAATGAAGTTAGAAGAAAGAATGGCTGCAGTCGAGGCCTGTAAATGGACTACACAAGCCGTCTCCGATGCGCCTTATGTTACTGATCCAGAATTTATGGCAAAATATGGATGCAAGTATGTTGTTCATGGCGATGATATCACTACGGATGCCAATGGTGAAGATTGCTATAAAGGTGTGAAAGATTTAGGCATGTTCGTAGTGGTTAAGAGAACACCGAATATCTCCACGACGGACTTGGTGGGCAGAATGCTTTTGATGAGTAAATCACATCATTTCAAACCCATAGAATCTTACAAAAGCTCACTGGAACATCCCCTTTTTTCAGATCCAGAAACCTTGAAGAGGTTTGCCGACTATGCGTCCGACTCCACTGGCTCTAAGCACGGCTCAGGTGTATATTTGAACCTCAATGCAGATTCCGCATTAGAAGCTATTGTTCAGCCATCATCAGAAGTTTCAAGCAAACTCTATTCTGGCATTCATTATATCGATGGAGGCTTTGATTTGTTCCACCCTGGACATATTGAGGTCTTGCGTTTGGTTCGTAAAGAGGCGGAGAAGACAAATTCGAGTGTGGTTATCGGCCTCCATGATGACAAATGTATCAACACATACAAGGGCTTGAACTATCCAATTATGAACCTTTTCGAGAGATCTCTTTGTGTTTTGCAATGTCGATATGTTGACGCAGTTGTGATCGGTGCCCCTTATTCCCCTACAGAGAAGTTTTTGGCCAAGTTGCCGGGTCCTGTATCTGCAGTTTATCATGGACCTACCGAATTGGAGAGTGGTATTTATGATGGGGTGAGTGCTGTGTACAAAGAAATAGGGCCCCACAAGTTCGATGAAATGAACACGGAGTTTATTGTGAACCGTGTTTTAGACAATAAGCAAGCATACGAAGAGCGCCAGAAAAGAAAGGGCTGGAAAGCTGAGAACGAGAAACAACTCAAGCTCAAGGAAGAAGAACTGAAGAGCGTTTAAATCATACTAAATCTAAGAAAATTTTGTAGCTAGATATGCATTTCTAATGTAGTATACTATTCATAATTCGTTAAAGAAAGGTTTAAGTGGCGTCTTTCTCCTCGATCGCTCTTTGGATTTGAGCCTCATTCTGCGAGTGATTAGAGTTTCTTCTTGGTGACTTCTTGAAGAAATTAATGTCACCCAATTCTTCGTCCTCTAATTCGTCACCTGGTTTACCCCAATTGAATTTGCCATTTCCTTCCTTACTGACTTTATTTGGATTTGTGTCAATATGTCCGTTGTGGGTGAAGTATCTTGGTTCAGAAGCACCTTCATGCACAGTCCATTTTTGAGTTCTTGCCATGACTATTGTAGTTTGGATGATTTCTTGCTAGTAATATGAGTTAATATATTTTTCTTGGATTTGAGAAATAATATGATAATGATTGTGAATTGGGGGAAGGGAAGTTCGCTGGTTTTTATAGTCGTCAGTGACCCGAATGTGGGGTCAAGGTCGTCTGCAGTGATGGAACAAATATGCATTGTGTGATTCCTGTGGTGCAGTCCCAAACCAATCCATTGAGCTCCTATTAATCCAGAGTTCTTGCCACAGTCGTAGTTTTATACAATTGGGGACAAGAACGAAATATGAAAGCAAATATCAAAGTTGATTCTAAATATTCATGCAATTGGATATGCTTCACTAAAGCCTAAATGGCCCGAAGTCTCTATCTCCAGTGCGCGTCATCTCTTGTCAGGTCGTTCGCGTGACTTTGTCCCCTTTTACAATTCGAGAAGCATCTATGATGAGCCAAGACCTGTTGAATATTTTTTTTATTGTAGTATTACAAAATAAGCCACTTCTAGAATGTCAAAATGATAAACTCGCTGGTTCACTCAAGAATATTAAAGTGGTAACTACCTTGGACTGCGGTTCCTCTCGGATAGTGATTTTTTAAAATTTGTGCGATTAAACAGAAATATGAACAAATGCGAGATTCTTTCTTAAAAATCCAAAACTTGATTTTCTTTCAGACAACACAATACAATATGGAAATTTCTTAGAGGTCTTATCATTCTCGAACTTTATTGATCAATTACCGTTTCTACGTTGCAATACGAACGTTAGCCTTGAACGGCCTGCATAAGTCACAGCATGGTTCATGTATCTGATCCTCAGACACCAGTTATCAACGACCAAACATGTCACACAAGGAAGATGTCAGAAAAGAAGAACTTGAGACACTTCTGGCAATCTATGAGGACATTGTATCTCTAAATTTTACATCTTTTGAGGGAGTAGCGACTCTACCGATAAGCTTTGATGATGAGATTCCAATTCGGCTCCAAATCGCAGGTGGCAACACATACCGGAGCACCAATATAAAATACCTTCCTGCTATGCAATTCAACTTTTCGCTTCCGGAGGGATATCCATATGAAGAGCCTCCTGATATCCTATTAAACTGCACTGTGATTCTGGAAAAAAATCTATCTGAGTTGAAGGCTACGCTACGGCAATTATGGCTCGATATAAAAGACCAGGTGCTATTTGCAATGATTGAACACTTGAAAGAGACAGTTTGTTGGAATCCTAAAGAGTTAGTCGGATCAAGAATAGATTGTGGAGAAAACGGTATACTATATGACAAGCTCATTGAATACGATGCAGAAGAGAAACAAAAGTGCTTTGACCAAACAACCTTTACGTGCGAGATATGCCAAAGCGATTTAAAAGGAGAATACTGCCTGAAGTTTTCGCCTTGTAACCACATTTTCTGTAACGAGTGTCTTCGCAACTTTTTCATATCACTAATTGATAGTGGTAATGTTGAAAAAGTTCATTGTCCTGATTTCGATTGCACAAAGCGCATATTGGACGTTAGGGAGAAGTACCTTCGCTTAGACAATATTGCCAGTGAAAAATTCAACTTTGATGAATTCAAGATGCAAATCATGACTCCACCCATTGATGCATCTTTACTTCAACGCGTACTAAGTGGCAGCGAAGGGTTAGAACTATATCAGAGATATTTGAGGTTGTTCACCGATCATCAGCACGTTCTCATTGCAAAGATGTTCCCCACGAGGTTAGTATCTTGTCCGAGAGAAAAGTGCCCTGCAATGATCTTCCGTGAGAACATGACCAACAGACTCGTTATATGCCGCCAGTGCCAGTATGCCTTTTGCAATACATGCCGAAAGTCTTATCATAGTAATGCTATTGACTGCGCTAAAAAGAACAAAGATAGACAATACTATGGCATTCCTTTAGAAGCTTTGGAGACGTGGCTCAATTCAGAAAGCCAGTCCCGTGAACGCAGTGAGTTGAAGTACAAGTATGGGCATGATCTAATGAAAAAAGTCTCCGACGAGTATTTGATGGATAAGTTATTCAATGAGTTGTTAGCTGATGACTCACAAGATTTTAGCAAGTGCCCAACATGTGATCTAATAATACAAAGACTGGATGGTTGCAATAAGATGAAGTGTTCGTCATGTTACACTTTTTTTTGCAATCTTTGTGGTATATACTTGGATCATGATCATCCTTATGACCATTTCAATGACCCTAACAGTCCGTGCTATGGTAGATTGTTTCACGGAATGTCTGGAACCGAGGAAATGGTTGAAGTCCCAGGATAGTCGTCATTAGCGGAATTTAGGCTTAATAGTATACTCGATCACGAGAAGCATAAATAAATCGAAGCGCGCTCTCTGTACATTCGCCGTATTTGATACTCAGTCGACAATATGAGACTAAGAGTTGCGTGTGTCCAGTTTAATCCTTTGTTGGGACAAGTTGAAGCAAATATAACAAGGGTGAAGACACTTCTTTCAAGTGTCCAGAAAGAAATAGACTTGATTGTTCTTCCCGAGCTCTCACTTTCGGGCTACAATTTCTCGTCTCCGCAGGAAATTAAACCATTTCTAGAAGATTCAACTCAAGGTAAGAGTTGTTCTTTAGCTAGAGAATTGTGCAAGACGTATGGATGTACTACTGTCATAGGATATCCTGAAACTCACCAGGGTACCACTTACAACTCCGCATTGGTAGTGGACGAAGAGGGGAACGTAGTCTATAACTACAGAAAGACTCATCTTTACGAGACAGATGAGGCTTGGGGATGTAAAGAAAATCCAGATAAAAGCTTCCCTTCTATCCCACTAACACTTGGCAAAGATAGCTCAAGATTAACTCTCAGGACTAACATTGGCATATGCATGGATCTAAACCCCTACAAATTTGAAGCACCCTTCAATAAATTTGAGTTTTCTATTTCAAGTTGGTTGAACGATTCATCGTTAATAATAGTCCCAACGGCATGGCTCTCGTCTGATTCGCCGTCGATTCAGGAAAGCTGGACCAGGGATGAGAAAGACAAAAAAGCATCCGAATGGCAAAAGCGATTTACTGAAAACTCAATTGATGAAGCCAATGTTGAAAGCAAGCTGTTGGTAGACTACTGGATTCTACGCTTCTTTCCGTTCTTGTCCCATCCTGCCAACGGACTTTCACAGAAACCCCACAAGACTACTGTCATTCTTTGCAATCGTACAGGGATCGAAGGAGATGTATTATATGGTGGATCGTCTTCTATTTTGCAATTCGATCCTTTGAAAGGATCAAGTGATGATCTAGACAGTGCGAACCCTAGTGTTGAAGTAGTTGGAAGTGCTGGATGGGCCAATGACCAGGTACTATACAGGGAAATACAAATATAGATCTGTATATAAAACTTCCTTTAAAATTAAATGAGTTTATTCAAATCAATAAGCAAATTATCTAGGTTTGAAGAGAATTATAAATGCTTCTTAAAAAACTTCCTGACAGATATGATTGAAACGAGCTTGCGCCAATTTTTTTGCACGTAGCCCCTCTGGCCAAATGGTTAAGGCATCCGCCTCCTAAGCGGGAGACTCCGGGTTCGAGTCCCGGGTGGGGTTCTTAACTTTTTTTATTTTTACCTTGACGTTAATTTTGTCGAATATATGGTTCAGAACTTAAAAAGGCATATGCATTTCCTAAAAAATCCAACTAAAAACCAAAACTGAAAGCACTCATATCAGGTTCCTCAAAGGCGGTTGAAGCTGCTTCAATTTTCTGAGTGGGAGCGGCTGAAAATTCCAGGAATAAGTCTTTCTCGTCTGCCTTCTTTTTCATATCCTCTGTAACACCATAGTCAATAAAGGTCCAAGTCCTCAAAAGTGAAATCGCCAAATAGTCGCACCCCATTTTAGAATAGATTTGAGAAACTTTCAAAACAAAATCAAACTCTTCGGAAGGACTAACTGCAAGGGAGCCCTTGAGATAATTGAATTTCGATGCTCTGAGTTTACGAAACAAAACTGCCAACAGGGGATCATCTCGTAGGAAAGAATTTGCATCAGGCTTGAAATCAATGAGCCTAAGATTCCTTTTAAAATTGTCAGAAAATTTCTCGACGTTTTGCTGAACAACGAGATGCGGAGATTTGATTAATGCTTGAATCGAGACTTCCTTTAGTTTCATTTCCCAGAAGGCCCAACTTGTCATCCATCTATCTCCTTTGGACAAAGCCTTTGGAAGCACGAAATTTTCGATGATATGCATAACGGATTCATGATCACCATTGACTTTTGCGACAGCCAATGCTAGTTCCACATCGTCTAATTTGCTGCACAATGTGATACAGCAGTCTTTCACTTTACCAGCTAATAAGAAGAAGTAAGATGCGTCCATGTAGCGGTGCTTACCCAAAAGTACAAATGCATTTTTCAGGGCCGCTGTCCTCCACCTATCCTCCATAAAATTATTGCTCATGAACTTAAGAACCTTTTCTCTCTCTGGATGAGAAGCTGTTTTCCAGAGGCCCAATAAAACTTGCTTTTTCTTTATTGCAAGGTAGAAAAGAGAGATAAGTCCCGAAGGATCCCTAGAATCTCCGAATTCATTTCTAGCGATTGTTTCCATGAGGTTTGTCAAACGGTGCTTGTCAATCCAGAAAATAATTCCAACTTTCTTTACCTTCTCCCATGTTAAACGATGATGATAGTAATCATCGACATGGCTGAAAAGCAATTCCTTTTGGTCACTATGAACTGCCCAGCTTATATCTCTCATAGTTAATCTAGATTGTTTAGTGGAAGCTTGAAATAATTTAAACCCACACAAGAACTTCAATCCATTCTCATCAACAGATGATTCGAAGTCGGAGATGCTGCTGACAATGTTCACCACATTCATTAATGTGACTTGTTGATGTCTGGTCAACAATGGTAATGATATTTTCGTTAACTTTTCAATTAAGAGTTCCAGCACAGTAGTGCTGAAAGTGTCAAAAACACCTAGACCAATATCATACTTCTCATGCCTAGGAGGAGAGTTGATATTTGAGAGACGGCGCTTAATTTTTGAACTTCTTGTTTTGCTCAATGCTTCAGCCAAATCCATGTCGAGATTCCATGTTAGTTCGTCTTGAGTCCTAAGACACTGATAGAGCCGAATCAAGATTTCCTCTACAATTTCAATTTCATTCATAAGAAGAGCCTGGATCAAAAATTGAGGATGGTACACTGGTAAAGGGCCATTCAAAATCTTTGCCAAGTCCGATATGAGGAAATGGTTTTCATCCCGCTTGAAGCCAACTAACAATTGTCTAATAGTAGAACCAAGTGAATTGCTGGTGGAAACTCCTGAATTTTGACCAAGTTCGACCCATTTGTCGTCAATAAAAAACTGGTTACCACTTCCTATCACAAGATACCCTCCATCTATCCAGATCAGGTCCCCAATTTCATGCGATGAGAATTCAGATATATCAATCTTTTTCAAAACAGCAAAGGTAGGAATTCTGTTAGTGTAATCATACCGAAGCTGAGTATACAACAAGACGAAACGGGCAAACCCAACAGCCAAGATAGCATTCGCAGTTGATCCAGCTTCCCCAATAAAAGTCCAATCAATATCTCTCACAGGACCATATTCTGGGGGAAATGTTTCCTTATACTCAAGTAAACCAGACTTGGAATCCCAGATAGTAAGTTCAGATCCTGTACCATCCACTATAGCAAGACGGTGGATAAGTGATGCACCATGGATCAAGCTTGCATTCTCTATGCTTGTATCTATCTCATTTTTTTGTACCCAAGATACCTTATTCGTTTCAGGACAAATCTTTGCTCCAATAGATCTAAAGAGCCCCTTTTCATCAATAACAGACAAATCCTTTTCAAGAAAGGTATCCACAGCAGAGATTTTAGTGTATCCTGAATAAGCTCCTGGAAGTTCTTCAGCCTCGAGTGAAAAACAAGCAATTTTCGCTGTTTTATCATCAATTGTAACCCTCCAAGACTTGATGAGGTTTACGTCAAATATGCAAACTATGTTGTAATGGGTCGTGGAGTTGCCCATTAAGCAAAATGCTTGCGGTGCCTTTGTGATTCTTTCATTATCGGCATTTAAAATATCAAGTCTCGAGACTAATTCCGCCTCCTTATCGTCCATAGTTGTTCCATTGCAGTCCCAAATACTTAAATACCCACCTTTCTCCACTACAATTGCAACGTGATGCCGGAATCCACGGGTTGGTGGGCAAATATCATTGATCAAAATAGCGTCGATAATTCCTTGATTGTGAATGTTATCTTCACCCTTTCGGGCAACGTTTAGAATGAATCGCTTTGTGATCAGCATGTCCTTCTTTTTCTCTGGTACGAGAAGTAATGGCTCCCAGATATAATTATGATCAGGGAAATCCAGAACCGAAAGCATGATATTGCCTTCGTAAGACGAGGATGAGGTGATTAACTTTTGAATAGATTTTATGTGGCCTTGGAACTTATTCTTGAGTCTCACGCGAGGTCTAGGGTCAAGCCCTCGATGCGTTCGAAAAGACACTTCAGCAATCCTAATAGTAGATTTCAAACGGTCATGAACCAAGTATGTAAGACTGTTCGTCTCAGGCGACGCGAGAAGGTGTCCCACAGTGATGGGATTAGAGAAGATACTATTGGTGTATTCACCTGAATCTAACTCCTTACCAATATTATTGATGGTGACTTCGTCATACTTTGGAAGACAAAAAGTTTCCTCTGTAAATGTCGATAGCTTTTCAAAAACGATATTATTGGGAGGATTGGACTCAATATTTGAGATGGAATACGATACCGAGTCCATTTGGCCGAAAACAATGAGCAAGTCTAAATTCTTCACGTTTTTCGAGGAGAAAAATTCCACAAAATCCGATTTTGGGTCCATTTTATACAACGATGGTATTAAAGTGGCCTGAAGATATTTGTTTTCGATTATAAGTGCAGTAACAAATGGACTCTTCAAGTCTTGAACCAAGTTAAACTTTGCCCATTGCTTCAAATGCCTGTGTCCACTGAAATCATAGGTAGCCCAAACATTAAGGAACCGATCATTGGTCACGGTATAAAGGACATCATTGCTTTCAGTCAAGAATTGAGGGATGTAGTTGCGCATATTTTTAATATTAACCATCGAGGCTAGAATTTGTTTGTTATCGTCTTCCGATATGGAAGCAACAGCTTTTTCACGCCAACGACAACTCAACAACCACTTATCGCGATCGTGGGCCATATATGTGAGCTCAAATGAAGAATGGACATCATCATAGCTTGTACGCATCCACAACTTGACAAAAAAGTCGTAATCCTCACTATTGTACGTCACAATCTTACTGGAATCGTGGGTTATATCTAGTTGATTCACTGGACTTGCTAAAGTTTGAGACCACCGCTTGTTCGCTTTTATCTCACCATACTCAAAGCCCACATGGAATAACGAGATACTGTGGTCAGTTCCCACAGCCAATTCCTCCTCAGAAATAGCCCACTTCAAGCAGTGGATTTGGGATCCATCCACGTCTAAGATATGCGCTTCTGTCCATTTTGGTACGGACATGTATTCATTCACAGGTCTGAAAACAAGAACCTTCGGGCCTTGAGATATGCAAATGAGCCCATTGTCACCATTGATGGAAACAGCAGTTGGGTCTCGGTCCAAGTATATCGTTTGGAGACTGCGCTTTTTATTATCTGTTAGCGAATAAACGATTAAGTTGTTTCCCGAAGCATAGGCGACTATTCGGTGGTTTTTCCATGCTGCCTGGTCCAAACTATATAGG
This sequence comes from Clavispora lusitaniae, assembly GCF_014636115.1. Taxonomy (NCBI): domain Eukaryota; kingdom Fungi; phylum Ascomycota; class Pichiomycetes; order Serinales; family Metschnikowiaceae; genus Clavispora; species Clavispora lusitaniae. The sequence goes on along the minus strand of NW_027093976.1, from coordinate 1,983,137 downwards.
GACAGGTTTGGATCACCGGGCACGAATTGGATAGTCATGTAATAGAGAAATCGAGTTGGCGCACTGGTGCAATTCTCTACGCAAATGATAATGCGCGCTCGAGGCAAAGCGCCAAATTGGCCCACCCTACAGACTAGTGTTAGAGCAAACTGTACTCTCATTTATTATAGCAATTATATTTGTAAAACATTAAAAACTTACTTCAGATGCTCGATCTTGATTTCTTCATCGTTCAAAAGCTCCTCAATACCATCTTCCTCGAGCCCCGTGTGTTCGGTAATCATGAACAAAATTAAAGGAGCAGCAATGAGCATGGATCCATGAACCAAACCCCAAGAGGAAGCAAACAAGTCCATATATGGCTTCTTCATTGCGTCCAATCTCCAAACAATAGCAGCAAACGCACTTTGCAAAGATTTGTAGAAAGAAGCATACAATGCAACTTTCTTTGGATTGTTGGAAAATGTACCCAAGATCCAGAAGATGAAACTTTGGAAGATGGCATCAAACCCGCCATAGAACATGTACAAAAACATGGGACCGATGTAAGCACCGTCTTTGAAGTCAATTGGTGTCTTGTTGACTACATTCTCTCTGGTAACACCCAACTGGAACTTCAAACCACCACCCCAAATAGCTAAGCCACAAATGAAAACCACAGCGTAACCCATACGTGCACGAACAGGTCTGCTGAATCTTGTGCTATCCAACATAGTTCCGATGCCTATGGCTCCGACCATCTGCGAGAGCCAATAGAGCAAAGAATTTAAAGATCTAGTTCTGACATTGAAACGGCCAGCGTTGAAGTCATTGAACTGATAAGTGTAAAACCAGTTAGAGGCACAAAACATTGGAAACAAAAAGTAAATTTTCCGTTCAGTCTTCAACACTTTCCACATACCCTTGAGCTCATCTTGAAGTCTAGGATACTTCTTTGCAATGACCTTGGTGCCGTCTGCTTTGTAGACCTTATCCATAGGAAGCAAAAATGCAGCCAAGGCAATACCCGCACCCATCAAGACCATAAAGGCAATGTAGGTGCCAGCATTAACATGTGACAGGCCTGTTTCCATGTTTTGCGCCAAAGGAATCAAAGAGCCAAGAACAGCACCGAAGTTGAAGATGACCCAGAAGACCATAATAGCAGTAGCCTTCTTGTTCTCCAAAGCATAAGACATGATAATCGAGCCTTGGGCAGCCCACGTCAAGGATGCACATACACCCAAGTAGGCACCTGCAAATACAGGGAAGGCCTTGTTTCCCTTATAATGGAACACCAACAAAGACAAAGTGTACATGAGGTAGCCAGTACCTCCAAACACCAAGCATGCTCTAACACCGATCATGTTGCAGATGACTCCGCCAACTGCACCAATAGTGGCAAATGTGGAGTAAAGGGCAACATTAGCATTGTCAGCAACTTTTGGGTCAGTAAGACCAGAGTTACCTATACCGGAGATGGCATTGTAACAACCAGGCGTTAAAAATAAAACGAACGACATGATGACGATCTGAACCATAGCATGAGAGTAGGGAGGAATGAAAGAGACATAGCGGCGGTTGTACCACTTCCCTGAAGCCTCTATTTCAGCCCATGAATGGTGCACGAGTTCGATGTGATCTTCAGAGGGGTGGGCAGAAGATTCTGTTTCCACATTCACCTGTTCAACCCTTTTTTCGCTCGACATTGAGAGATTAATGGAAGGTAATTTGATCTAGGTATTTGACAAAGGACACACTTTGGGTTCAAACAAAAAACTGCTGTTAAAATTTGTTTGGGGACACTTGCAACACCTTAAATAAGACGATCCTTAGGAAAGTTTAAACAAGAAGATGGGAACAAAATGAAGTAAAGGGTCGACAGAGACACCTATATATGTTTTCGCTTATCAGCTCACGATCAGGTCGCGTACATGATAAAGCACTGTTGCCGAAAAAATGGAGACAGGTTGCAGACTGACTATGTTACATCATTTGCATGCAGTGCATCAGAATCATACATTATCGACCCCATATCTGGTCGTGTGCCACCTTCTAAAGAAGGGAAGACGGGATTTTACTTTAATACTGTCTTCAGTGACATGCACTGCTCACATTTATTGCAAGGGAATGTTGCCTGAGACAGTATGAGTTAGCAAATTTGTCCTATTGTTTCGCACTTTAGATCCTTAAGGACGATCTTGATCTAACGTTCGCAATGCAACATAGGCGCGATTCCATCCTGTTTAGGTTTCTCCTCCATGTTGCAATCTAGGTCCAGTGCAACCTTCTCTGGAAAAACGTAACGTTGCCACGTCCAGCATAATGCCCTATTGCACCCCACTTGGCTTCGTTATTCTCACCTTTGTAACGGAAAAGCTGTGAAATACATATATAAATACGCAAAGCTGCATGAATGTCACGTTTCCCCGCTCCTTTTGCCGTTCACTTTGGTTGTAAAATCGTGCCATGAAGTTGAAAGTGAAGTAATCGCGATCAGACCCTACAGTTTGTGCAAGATTCGAGTTACAGAAGTTGTCAGGTGATTGTATCTATACCTCGTACTAAAAGATAAGAGTTAACTTTTGAAGATAACAACGGGCTATCTAATTTTACAGTTGGCCCATTTTATTTTGGTATGCGGCTCCAACGGAAACAATGCTTGCCACCAAGTCGTCTATAATCTTGTCTGTGAGAATTGGAGAGTTGAACACCACACGGAAGAATTCACCCTTTTCATCCTTTGTTGGATTTGGCGAAAAGTCCATCAAGTATCTTCCTTGGGAATGGAGAGTACGTGAGATGAATCTAGTAATATTCGTCATATCATCTCCTTCATATCCCTCCGGTCTATAGTAGAAGCAAACCTGAAGACACTGGGGGTGTTCGTCTACCAAAGTAAACCCTGGCACATTAGTAATGCTTTGCACAAAATACTCCACAATCCGAAAAGCATGGTCAACACGCTGCTGCAAGCCATCGTAACCATAGTAGAGCCAAGTTAAGTAAAACTTGAATGCATCTGCTCTTCGTCCACATCCCATGGTTCCATCCGCCAAGTCCATGTTTTCTTCGTCATTCTCTCTTCCGTGGAAAAGATATGGTGCAGCAAGCGAGTTTGCTGTTTGGAAAGTTTTCACATCTGGAAGCAAAAGAAATGAACATGTGTTTGGAGTTCCAAGCATTTTGTGCGGGTTCGTAGTGATGGAGTCTGCAAACTCGCTGCCCTTTAGCTTTTTCTTGTGAACCTCAGAGAAAATAACATTACCACCCCAAGAACCATCAACATGTAACCATACATTGAATTTTTTTGCAATGGCAGAAGCAGCTTGAATATCGTCGTACAGTCCGAAAACAGTTGTACCCGCAGTCGTGTTGATGAAAAGCGGCGTATAACCTTCCGAAATTGATTTTTGAATCGTTTCCTCAAGAGAACGAGTGTTCATTGTTCCATCCGAATTGATATCAACTTTGAAAACGGACTTTGATCCAATACCAAGAAGAATTGCAGCTTTTTCAATAGAGTAGTGACAGTGCTTAGAAGCATAAACAGCGAACTTGAAATTACCATTGCCATGAAGTTTCGTCTCAGGATATTTAATTGATCTGGCGATTTGCATGGCAGTAATGTTAGACCATGAGCCCCCAGAGAATGTGAGACCGCCGCATGTGTCTTGGTGATTCAGATAAAAGAGTCTCGCGTACTTTCTGCCCATATAGTTTTCTAGGACGGAGAGGACTGGAGAGACAGTGTAAACGTGAGAATTCGTGTTAAGAACTGACAAAATTATGTCGCTAATTACACCAATCGGATTATTGGATGCATAAAGTTTGTCAAGAAATCCAGGGTTCCATGTGTTTACTGAGTATTTCAAAACGTTGTCAATGTGGTGGAATAGCAGATCGTGATCGTTCTTCAAGCCCCGCTCGAATATCCCTTCCTCGCTGGTGAATATTTTCTTTAGTTCCAGCGGTTCGTGGAAGCTTCCTAAAGAGTTAGCTTGGAATTTTTCGGAATTGGCATCAGCCGAGGCGACATAGTCTACTATCCTAGGATGGATAAGTGATAACAACTGGTCAAGTTCCTGGACTCTATCCGTTTCTAAATCAGATGAGATCATGGGGAATGAAACTTGCAGTAAAGAATAGTATACAGTTGGATCGGAAAAGCTGGGCCGCGGTTTAAAGGTTTTCATGCGACATTGTTTAGATGCTCGTTACCAACGCTTGAAGTATTTATGAGGACAGCACAAAAAGTAATATGAATATACTAAAGTAGAGATTATAACGTATTCATGGACGAAGAAAAGCTACGGAATCCAAATATGCTCGTTTAATTTTCGATTTGCAAGCGTCTTTCGCATTCAATTATTTACAGGGTGAACCAGGCAGACCTAATGCTGGAGTCTCCTCTTTTCTTCCTCTTCACGGAGCTGCCTCTGTTTCGACAAGTTCCTATTCAAGACGTCCAACTTTCTCATTTCCTCCCGGGCATCAAAGTCGCCAGTCGACAACTTCTCATATGTTTCATCATACTTACCTGTCGACAATGGTGCATTTCCTCTCATCCGTTTTCGCATGTCGAAAAATCCGTTTTTGCATTCCATAAATGCCTTGAAATTGGCGACACAGAGTTCCGGCAAATCCTTCTTCAACTCCGGGTCCGTGAGACAATCCTTGGGCGAGTGACGTTGTATAAGAACACATGGAGATCTCTGTAGACATATAGCAAGTGCTTTCTTTTGGTCTTTACAACTTCAACTGTTAGAATCTAGCATATAATAATTAATAAAACGTATAACATACCTAGCGCCCATTATGAATCTTTGACAACTAAACAAAGTAGAACGACCTGAATCATGAACTGACTATGTGGGGCCATATACACTCCCACAATCCATCAAGTATGCATCTAAATACTCATCGCCCAAGCTATAGAGTTCCAAAGACAATGCCACCAGGAAATGATTCTCTCTTCTTATACAATTTGACTCTCCAACCACCTTCTCTGGCACATAAATCTTTAGTGGGCCAGTTTTCTGGTCAAAAGAAAACGCAAGAATTGGTACTTGCTACTTCTACCACAATCGAAATCTACAGACCTGATACAGAGAAAGGAAAATTGAGAAAGTTGATGGTTCAACATGCATTCGCTATTGTTCAAAACATAGACAAAATACGTTTGACGGGGACCCAGAAAGATCTCCTAATTATTACATCAGATTCTGGAAAAGTGGTGGTGGCTGAATTTAATGAAGCCTTATCTAAGTTTGTCCCCATAGTTCAGGAACCACATTCAAAGAATGGACTCCGAAGGGTTACTCCAGGAGAATATTTATGTGTGGAACCAGACAACAGAGCGGTTATGATTGCTGCTGTGGAACGAAATAAACTAGTCTATAAAGTCGAGATGCAAAACGAAAGTGGCATCCTTAAACTCTCGTCTCCTTTGGAAAACACCTCAAAAAACACATTGACGCTCAACCTATGTGCATTAGATACAAATTATGAAAACCCACTTTGGGCTGCTATTGAGATTGACTATCTGAATTATGAAAATAGAGAATACGACTCTCAACTGTCACCCCTTCAGCTCAATTATTATGAGCTAGATCAGAGTCTCAATCATATCATTTTGAAAAAAAGCAAGCCTGATATCGACGCATCTGCAAACCTATTAATTCCTCTTCCTGCTCCTGCTGGTGGGGTCTTAATTTGTTGTAAGTCGTATCTCATCTATGAGCTGACACCTGGAGGCACTAGAAAATATCTCCAGTTTCCAGTAAGACTGGATACTTCTGAAGTAGTGATAACAAACTTTTATGTCCACAAGCTTAAAAAGAAAGAGTTTTTTGTTTTGGTCCAATCGTCGCTCGGTGATCTTTTCAAAATTACTGTCAGTATCGAAGGGGAAACGCTTACGGCATTTTATGCTACCTACTTTGATACCATCCCAGTCTGCACAAGCTTGAACATCTTCAACAGCGGCTTTTTGTTTGCTAATTCGACTGATAATAACAAGTTCTTCTACCAGTTTGAAAGCCTTGGCGAAGCAGATGACACTACTACACTGTCAGTAAGCGAGAAGTCTGATTTTCCCACAAAAACTTTCTTTGACCCACGAGGATTGAAAAACTTATCTTTGGTGGAGGTTTTGGGATCTCTTTCTCCTCTAGTTGACAGTACAATGCTTGAAACATACTCATCCGAATTCCCAGATCCACTTAAACAACTTGTCACACTTGCATCTAATTCATATATGAAGACTTTGACCTATGGTGTCCCTGTGTCTGAATTGGTTTCTTCGCCTGTACCTATCAACCCCACATCTATTTTCACAACCAAGATCTCCAAGAAATCCATCAACGACGACTATTTGGTTCTCACTTCATCGCTTACAATGAAGTCTATGGTTCTTTCTATAGGCGAAGTTGTGGAAGAAGTTAGTGATTCGGGGTTTGCTCTTGATCAACATACAATCGCTGTTCAACAAATAGGTCAGCACTCTCTTGTTCAGGTCCACAATAATGGTATTCGTCACATACGTAACTTTTTCGACGACTCTGATAACGTGACGAGCAAGAGGGAAACAAATTGGTATCCCCCTGCTGGAATTGTTATTCTTCATGCTAGTACCAACAACGAGCAAGTATTAGTTGGCTTATCCAATAGAGAAGTCTGTTATTTTGAGATTGATCCAGCTGATGATCAGTTAATTGAATATCAAGAGAGACTCGAAGTTACAGGAGGCTCCATAACCGCCCTCGCATTGGCTAGTAAGTTTGTTACAGAAGGGGACAGAAAGAGTAATTTTGCTGTTATTGGTACGTCAGAAGAAACCATTCAAGTCATTTCTTTACTTCCAAAGACCTGTTTTGAGATAGTAACATTGCAAGCACTTTCTGCAAATTGCTTCTCACTTTTGATGATGCCATTGGATAAGGATAACTATTTTGTACACATTGGGATGATAAACGGAGTATACGCTCGTGTGAGGATAGATGTCGTCTCCGGAAAGCTCGGCGATTCTAGACTTAAATACCTCGGGACACAACCAGTATCTCTAAGAAGTTTGGCTTTACCTAACGTTGCCCTGTCGGGTATCCTAGCAATTAGCTCGCGGCCATGGATTGGGTACTTCAATAATGAATCCAACTTCAAATTAACTCCTTTGATTGATATCAGTATTAAAGATGGTTCAGCTTTTTACTCGGAAGATATTGGAATAGAAAGTGTGGTCGGAATTCGCGATGGAGAAATCACCATTTTCACTGTGGGTGGTGAAGAAGGGGAGGGATTCGATGTAACAAATGATTTAACAATAAGCCTGATAAAGTTACGGTATGCTCCTAGAAAGCAATTGAAGGATTCTCTTACTGACTATTTTTTCGTTATTGAATCTGAGTTTGGTGTAATCTCACCATACCTAGAATCCAAAGAAGTGGATGCAGAATATTTCGAGGTTTTTGGATACAAAAAAAAAGAAAACCTGTGGGCATCTTGCTTGCAGATCGTTGATGTCGCTGGGTCTGGAATAGAATACACTCATGAATTTACTAACAACGAATGCACTATTTCGTTAGCCAGCATAAAAATTAGAGACGAGGAATATTTAATAGTGGGTACAACAGAAAACTTAGTCTATTCTCCACATTATTATAGTGGGAATTCCATCTACACCTTTCGGATAAAAAGGAACGCCAAAAAGAAACCTGAACTCGTTTACTTGCACAAAACTACTATTGAATTTCCTCCTTCATCATTGTGTGCTTTCAATGAAAAGTTGCTAGTTGGAGCTGGTAATCAATTGAGACTTTATGATGTTGGTCGCAAACAACTCCTTCGCAAAACTTCGACGAAAATCGATTTTTTAAGGCGGATCAACAAGATTCAGCATATTGCAGGCGATGTAATTGTTGTATGCGATTCTAGCGAATCGGTATCTTTTATGAGGTTCGATCAAACAAAAAATCAATTCATTGCTTTCTGCAATGATACGGCAAAAAGACAAATCACTGCCTTAGAAGTACTAGATTCTCGCACAGTGATAGCCGGTGATAGATTTGGAAACATTTTTGTTAGCAGGATTCCGAAGAACGTCGCAGAGCAATTAGAAAATAATGTCTTGATGAAGTTTGAGGAGGAAACATTAGGTGCATCAAGCTCAAGGCTCGATAAGCTTTGTGACTTTTATACTCAAGACATTGTAACTTCTTTGCATAAAGGCTCATTTGTTGTTGGGGGCTCAGAAAGCATTATCTATACTGGTTTACAGGGTACGGTGGGCATTTTACTTCCTTTGGCTACTACACAAGAGGTTGATTTATTAATGAAACTTGAAAATCTGCTCAGAGATTATTTCAATGATTCATTTGACGACTTTGATAACACAAAACAGGGATTCAACTTAGTGGGTAGAGAGCATTTAAAATTTAGAGGCTACTATAATCCAGTCGAGAATGTCATTGATGGCGATTTTATCGAGAGATTTTTCGAGTTGAATCCAAGTGCCCAAGTCAAACTAGCAGGACGATTAGATAAAAGTCCAAGGGATATCGAGCGGAAAATTTACGACTTAAGAAATAGAGCCGCTTTCTGAATATTGCTACATATATATCTTCACATTGGTTCAGGAGTAAAAGAGGATATGTAAATCATCATAGTTTTTAATATACCCTAATGTTTGACTGGTTGACGCACTTGGAGTGCTTACAAAGAGCACCTTAGGTAGGTGACCTGTTATGCCAATCAATCATTTTTTTTCTTCCTGTTGACAAATTTCTATGAGACCAAAGTAATGTTTACGATTTTGTTCACATCATGATGGTTTTCTATTTAACTTGCTAAAAAAATGAAAGAAATAGAAGGAGGGCATTCTTCAACGAGAGACTATTCTGACAGATTGTCGCGTTGCGGAGAAACGTTTGTTGGGGAATCATTTTCTTCGATACTTCTCTTGATGGAATTGCCACCCTTACTGAAAGTAGGGCTTGTCTGTCCGTTACTGAACTCGCTGTCCTTTCTACCTGGGGTCTGCCCGTTCGGAGTACTGAATTGAACAAAGTTCCATAATGCTGGAGAAGACTGTTGAGCATTGCCATTAAATCCTCTACCCCGTTGTCCTGATACTTTCGACCCGCGTTCTGGAGTGAACGCCTCAAGTGGAGCTATTTTCTTCGGAGATGTGAAACCAAGCGCTAGGTCAGATGTATTCGTTGCAGTAGGTGCTGTCGAATTCTGCATTGATTCACTTGTATTTGTAGGATTGGACGAGTTAGAAAAGGAAACGGGGCCACCATGATCGGCTTCCAGATCTTGCGTATGTTGGGTGTTGGGCTTGTAAATATTTACATCAGGGACCATGCTCGATGTGGGTACGTGATGACCGTTAGATGTAGGCTGTGGAAGACTATAATAACTGTTTCCATTAACTTTGGGTAGTTTAGGCAAGTTCTGGTCTAGCCTCGTATGCCTCAATGGAGATGCTAACTCTGTTGTCTTTTCTCCATGAGTTGGAATATAAGGGGGATTGAGGTGCAAAGGCTGAGATGCCTGTCCATGCATTGAAGGGGGTGCACCAGTAGCTTGATAGGGAGTTCCATAAGGAATTGGGTACCCATTAGAAACAGACGCTTGTGGCTGACCAGGTGGAAGACCCACGTATGGCAATGGTGCTTTTTGAGAAGCGTTAGGAATTTGATCGATGGACATCGCATGACGATGATCAAAGGAATTGCTCCGAGAATGGTCTTCACTTTTGAAGTAATTTTGAGAGTCTGGAAGTTGAGAATGTGTAGCCAAATGAATTTGTAGGGTTCTGGATACGGATGAACCACGCCTAGATTTCAGCAACGTTCCACTTTGGATTTTTTTCATGAAATCCTGTTTGTAAGAATCGCTAATTTGCCATTTCATACCTTTTCCTGGCTCATTAGGGCGTCTGGGCACTTTCTCAAAGGCTTTGTTGAGAGACAAGTTATGTCTAATAGAATTTTGCCAGCCGGTCTTGGAGTATTTGTAATATGCATAATGAGATGAGATCCATCCATAAATTTCGGAAAGGGACATGACACCTTCAGGATTTGATAAGATAGCTTGGGTGATCATGGTAGCGTATGAGTAAGGAGGCTTGATGTCTTTTGCATCTTCCCTAGAAAGGTCTTGATCCAAATTATTCTGTAGAGAAACGGCGGATACAGCAGAAGGGGAATGGTTCAAGTTCGTCTTGTCGAACATTTGGAAGCTAGATATGCTCGAAAATTGGCTCATTCCATGAGAAGCATTGTTACTCATGACTCCACTAGCACTGCTCATGGAGCTTGTTCGAGAGAGCTTATTCGAATCAGGTTTATAGCGTGCTAAACATACGTTGAGCATCTTTTGCAGTATACTTGGAGGAGCGTCTGGCAAAATAAACATCATTTGTGTTCCACCAATGTCCAAAATTGCACCCGAATGTAAAGGCGTAGAATGCTGGGATCCAACGGCGATTTTTGTTCCATCTACACGGGCACCGTTGCGGCCTAACACTTTCAACTCCCAACATCGCAAATCAATGTTGTAGGTGATGACAGCATGTTGACGCGAAACAACTTTGGCTGGACCCAAGTCGATATCCACTTGTTGTGCTGGAGGGGCAGCTCCAGGGATATTATCCGTATTTCTGCCTATGGATATGGCCAAAGCTTTCACGTAGAAAGTCCAGTCACGACCAGCAATTTTGGCATATGCCTGTACCTCGGTTGCCAAGTTCTTGTCATTGGCATAGGTTGTGGAAACATTTGTTCTTTCTTCTGGAGCTTGCAATGTCGAAATGACAGCATTGATTAGGTCTGTAGGATCGTCAAATTTCGGAAGGTCCTCTTCACGAGGGCGTTTTTGATCAGCCATTATAAGGATTCTCCGAGTGGATATATGGGCAAGAAACTAGTTCAAAAGATAAGCAGGACCACACGGATTAATAACCCAGATTTAAAAGCAAAGATATATTGGGTTTGTATCTTTAGAGCGGGGGATGACAGGTGGTGTAGCAGACTTATTGGTCGTTAAAGACAATGGTAAACACACCAGAATGCAAGATCTAGCGAAGGCCAATACGTAGTTCCCAATATTAGAATAGGAAGAGCCTTGATAATAAAAGCAGTTTAGTGGCCAAAGGAAGTAAGTTTTTATCCACAACTTTGACCTACGGAACCCAGGTTAGCTTGAAGGATGATAGACCGGTTTTTTGAGTATGGTGAGAAATTTCTCTGGACAAAACAGTAGGAGTGCACACAGCCTATGGCTTTATCCAGAATACAGGGAGCAACTGAAGCTACAAGCAGTATGTCCAGAGACGAAGGAGAAAGCTACTCTTAAAATTACACATGAAGGAAAAATAAAGGAGCCCGGAAGCCCAAATAGAAGAAAGAAGACGAGTTGTTTAACCCCACAGTGTAGGCGAAAGTCTACCTTGGGTGGTGTGCAGGATGTTTGTTTACACCAACAAAATGCTCAATGAAAATCCCGATCCAAGACTTCTCGTGACATTTCCAGGGGAAGCACGTGCTCACAATACGAGAACTGCACAGAGGGTTTCGTATTCGGTTCTTTCACGCATATAGACATGTGGAGCACTTGATGCGCGCACCAACATTTTACTCTTTTAGGAGCATTTTCTGATTTGGATCGGAATTCGCATCCTTAAAAGGAGGTGGTCACTGGCTTTTCGTAGTTAATAGGAATCACGAAAGATTTGACTTGTGTGTCAAAACCACGCGCATCGACAACCTCTTTGGTTAAAATGTCCACCACTGTATCTTCCTCTTCCAACCGCTTTTTGATCAAGTCCGTCTCGTCTATAATGTCGAATTCATCCTCTTTTTCTTCGTACTCTTCGTTCTCTTCAATCTCAACAAAATCCGGTGCCAAAGCGCTCCACTTCAGCGGAAACTGAACTGTCCACAAGTAAATTCTTCCACTGTCTAGTCCTGTAGACCCTATCATACACCTAGAACTATTCCACTTGACGTCAATGAGCTCTTCATGGCTTCCTTCTAAAATCTTGATTAATGATCCCATCGAAGTCTCCCAAACATACAAGTCGTGCGAGCTTTGACCAAATGTCGAAGCCACCAAAAACTCAGAATTATGATTGAATGCCACAGTATTCCATTGGAGTCTGTTGACCATATCCTGGTATCGATGCTCTATTTCGAATTCCCACAGTTCGGGGTTGTTGTTATTGATCATATCAGGCAACTCAACTTGACGAATGATTCTGTCAGACGAGTTCACAGCCAATTTGCGCCCATTCACGGAGATCTCAAGTGTTTTGATATTGCTGTTGGTGATTTTCACCAGATGAACCGTCTTTAGACTCTCCGTAGAAATAATATTAAGCCATCCTTTGCTAGTTCCCGCGAATATGTAGTCTCCCAGAGAGGTAAATGCTGTCACCAAAGTCATATGCTTTGTACTCTTCTTTTTAGGGTCTTCGTCGTCTTCTCCTTCTCCACTTTCGAACGGTTCTGTTTGAAGCTTCGACACTTTTATTTCAGATTCCGACTCCATGTTGACAAAGACTGGGTCGTCTTCAAAAAGTGATGCAGTAAACATCAAGTGGTTTCGGGGATGCATCGACGCCAGCCAAATGGGGCTATCAAACTTGACCTTTCGAAGTATCGCTGGATTCTCGTCCACCACATCGACATTTGCTTTGCTTAAATCCCACAAAATACAATACCAATCTTGTGAAGACGATAGTAGGTAGCGGCCACATTTCGACCATTTAAGTGAAGTTATGGGTCTGACATGTCCTCCACGACTTAATATAGCAACAGGACTACTAGTCACAAGATCATATATGACAATAGTACCATCACTGAGGCCAGATGCAAGGTAATCTCCTTTTTGGTTGAATTGTATCGTGACAGAATGCCCGTACTGGAATGTCTGTAGAAGAGTATCTGGGTATTCCTTCGTGACCGTGAACGGATCCTGAAGAGACAAGTTCATAGTCAAAAGTAAGGTTATTTATTTTCGAGACTATGTGTTTTGGAGTCTCCACAAATGACAGAAAGGTTTTTTAGCACCTTGAATTGGACAATAGCACCTTTTAAGAAAGCTGAAGTACTATAAGCGATGTCTCATTTTGTGCGAATTTCACAACATGACATCTGTGCTAGTAATTGAGTGAGCGACATCAGTACGACGATCGAATCGCCCTTTGTGAAACAAAATAGAACTTTTTTCTGATTCATGATAAAAAAAAATTCTTTACTTTTTTGTCAGGACCGTTAGACTTCTAAAGAGAATGCTTCCACTTACCTAGAGCCTGGTGGCTTATCTGTGCCGTGTGCAGTATCCTACTGATTCATATACTGATCTTGTTCAACGTAAAGACAGAAACCAATGACGGAAACTAACCTGTCTTCCTCCTCAAGCATAAGGAGTACTAAAACTTCAGATGCTACTTTATCTCCTTTTCGACGAAAGAGGTTTGATGATCGATCACAAACAGCTATAAGTTATCACCTTGCAAATAGTTCCACCGAAACCGAAAGTCTTGATCTTCGGCGCCTACAATCAACGCAAAGTAATTCCAATATCTTCACAAGCTTGGTGCATTGGAAGCCTGCTAGAAGTATGGAACATATTATCAACTCAGAGGATTTTGTGAATTCTTTTGGCAAGCCACTTTACCTTCAATTATCGCCTTTACATGTGGCATTGGGGACAGATAAGGGTGTTATTGTGGGTTTCAACTACCATCAAGAAATAATTTTCGCTCTATATGTGCATCCATTTGCTTCAGACGTTCATTCTTCTGTCTTCCATTGCCCCGTCACTTGTATTACATTCTCTTCGGATTCAACCTTTCTTGCAGCAGGGTTTATGGATGGAACAGTGGCTACTTGGAATTTGAATTCAGCAAAGGTCACAGTAGGGAAATATTCTGCTCTTTTCCCTTATGGCATTATACACCCTATATCACTTGAGGCCAGATTTGCGCGTAACGCTCAGGGACACTTAAAGGACGTTCCTGTAAGTGCTCTTCTGTTCATAGGAGGATCCAACCATCAACTAGTTGCTTCGGATGCTTCTGGGCTAGTGTTCTACCACTACTTGTTCAAAAAGCTTATGCGTAAGTACCATGTTACGCAAAAACTTTTAGGGAAGAATGACACCAACCAGAAGGAAACTGCTGGTAAGTTTGTCATCAGGGCGTGCAATATCCTCCCAATTGGGACAGTTCCACAGATAACGGATCAAATGGGTGTCATCGCTGTAATGACAGCAAATATTTTGGCAATAGTTTCTGTGTGTTCGCTCAACAATGCAAGCTCAACAAACCCGATCACTCATCTCAAATTATCGCGATCGAGGCATGTGTTTTTGAATTCCGGATCTCTGCCTTTAGGCAGCCTTGCGTGGTATCCTTGTATTAACCTCAATGGCAATGTTTGCAATGCCAAACTAGCTTACGCATGGAATAATGTGCTCACGATTCTTGAGATTGATAACGGAAAAATTCCAGAAAATATCAACAATATTCTAGCCGAATTGAAAGATAAGAATAAAGGAATACCTCAACTTATCATCAATCGAAAAGCTCGTTGGATGACATCAAATAAAGAGCAAGCTATCTTAGAGTTGAAATGGCTTAATTCTGAGATTTTGACGGCTTTGGTGCAAAACCCCGAGTCAACGGAAACAACCTTAATTTTTTTATATTATGCCAATAACGAAAAGAACTCCCAGCTCATTGAAGTTGGAAGGGACGATATTGACTCTCAACAAATATCGTGGAACGTGTTAGACTCTCAAAGCAAGGAGCATATTTACCAAGGATCGTTCCAGATATTCCGCCACACTATGATGGCTTTAGTCAATTCACACTCTTTATCAGAAAAAAGTGTAATAATTGGCAAAACACTTAAATGGGCTGATAAACTTATGACTTGTTTGGCCAAAAAAGATTTCAAGGCAGCCTTAATCCATGCATGCGAATTTTACTACTCCGACAATTATGGCAGATTGATATTATCTGGATTGCCTCATACAGCCAAGGAAAGACATGAAGTTGTCCGTCCTTTTTTGATTCAGATCATGAAGGAGGCCGTGACACCTTTATTCGAAGTTGAGTCAGCTAACGGACCTCTTGATGAGACCCTCCTATTATACCTACAAATAATAACAATGTTGGCGAAAGACTCAGGGGGACAGATTCCGGAGAATTTACTTGCAATATTAGAATCTATCGACGAAAAATATGAGGACAAGCACGGGTTTTATCAGCATCTTGAAAATTTCATTTTATCTCGACAAGTCCGAAATCTATCGCCAACTTTATTCAAAAACTTAGTGGAATATTATATGAAAGCAGCGGAAGGTAGCAAATTAACTGAAATGATTTGCATTTTAGATGCGAGCACATTGAGTATTGACATGACCTTACAACTCTGCACCAAATATGATTTACGTGAGTGCAGTGTTTACATTTGGAACAAACTTCTCCACGACTACAAGACTCCTCTTATAGTATTGATGAATGATTTGAACTCCTCGAAATATGACGAGGAGCAGAAATTGATAGTCTACACATACATGACGTATATATTGAGCGGACGTCAATTTCCCAGTGATGATTTACTAAGTGTTGATGAAGAGAAATTTGCTCGAGGACAGGTATGCGAGATAATTTTCAGTATGAATCCATACTCTTTACTCCATGGTACAGTTGTATCTGGTGATTCTGTGGATGTCTTATTTCCTCAGTTGTACCAATTATTAAAATTTAATGTGTTTGAAATGCTTGTGACATTGAATGAATTCTTCGAGAACCCTTGTTTGAATGCCGAAGGTAAAGACGCCCTCAACAGACAATACATTACAGATGCTTTACTTGACGTGTTTGATGCAAAGAAGGAAAGTTTCAACCAGAGAGACTTCGTGTACCTTGCTATTTTCATTGCCAGGAACTACCCTAAATATTACCAATTCATAAGGATTTCAGAATCCACTTTGGAGGAAACAGTTGATCGTCTTTGCAAGAACCCAGACGAAGACCTTCATGAAGACTGTGAATTGTCTTTGGAAAGTTTGCTACCTTTCTATGATATGCCTAATGATTCCCTTCTTATAGAAAAGCTACGAGCAGCAAAGTTTTTCAATGTTCTTTTTGGAGTATACCGGTCTAAAGGTAATTTGCGAAAGGCTTTAGAATTGTGGCTTGAAGGTCGGAGAACAGAAACATCACACTCGCCGGACGAGAAGAGAAGCTTAACTGTTTTAGCCACTACTCTTGAAAGTACATTTAGACGGAGCCAATCAAACTATGAAGAGAAAAACCAATTAACAAATTTTATTAATATCCATTTCGAGGAACTTGCGAGATACAACGTGGAAGACATGGTGGTTCTAGCCAATACCTACAATGTGGAACATCACTTGGCTGTACTCAGCTGTCAGGATAACAAACTTGCTTTTCAATATCTAAACGCGTTGTTTACAAAATACGATACAACTATAGAAGCTTCAGCTAAAGCTCTACTTCTTAGTAAATATATTCAGCTCATTGCTGAATTTGATCCAGAGCAGCTTGTGACAATGCTAGCTAACTATGGTACTTTTTTACGACCATTCAAGAAGCCAAGAGAGGAGTTGAAGTCATTTTTCAAGGCAAAATGCTTTTGTGGTGCATTAAGTGTACTTTTACGTCTAGAGGGTCGCTTTCAAGAAGCGGTTAATTGCCTTGCGGATGCGATGGAGCAAACTGTCGAGAATAACGAAAATATCTCCTCGTTGAAAAGCAATTTAGACCTTGCAATGTCGATATGTTCTGAAGCGAAGGACGACAAATTGTGGAAGTTCCTAGTGCAAAAATTAGTCGTGTTTACGGGTACAGCGGGTCCAAGTGCTCTTGAGTTGCTCAACCAGGGAATTTATCAATGTTTCCGCAAAATAATCGAAAATGGCAGTGGCATAAACTCACATCAAACATTCTCGAAGGTTTTCAATGACATTTTGGAGATTGCCACAGTTTCCAACGTGCGGTCTATTCTTCAAGATGTGCTTGTGTCGTTTTTTTTCGAAAGCGAGACACAGAAAATCGTATTAACCAAGATGAATCGGGAAATTTACAAATACATGTACCACTTAAAACGAGACATTATTAAAGGATGGCCCGTCAGAAACATGAGGTGTACCAGCTGCAGCAAGTCCATGTGCGGTACAGACGTCTCGATTGAAAACTACCTGGTTTGGGAAGACAAGATACGTGAACGTGTTTTTCTAGGCCCCGCTGAGGAGACTAAGTATACGAGACAACTTGGACTTATTGTTTTCAAATGTGGCCATGGATATCACTTACAATGTCTTGATGGTCTAGGTAGTCTGACCGTTTGTGTTATGTGTGTTCCGGAATGAGACACACGACGGGAAAGGTGCGAAGCATTCTCCTGAACAACATGCATCGGCTCGGCATGTTGATGTTATTGCGATGAACCACCAAAGAATGGCTAACATGTAAGAGTGAAAAAAATCAAAGCCTGAATAGCACCATTGGTTTACGAGGCACGTAATTTAGATCAAAGTGAATACAAGAATAGAAGAAAGATCCAAGACAGGGCCAGGTTGCGAACAAAGGTATTAATAGTCTAATGAAGCATGTTATGCAGGTGAAGGTGCCTGTGTCTAGTGCGAAACACAATCACCTTTCCCTTTTTGGAAAGGTTCAAAATAGAACATGCGATTTAGGCTGAGAAGCTAGACTGTATACTTGAACAGTTGTGAGCCTTTTGTATTATACTTCTCCCTTTCTTCGCTGCTTTCGCCAACGTCACCTTTCTCTTCATAGGCCATGAATTCTTTCGAGGACGATTTGTTTGGCGACGAGAAGTTCCATCACCGTATGCCTTCGCATCAAAGTGAAAATACTGCTGCCGATGAGGACGATTTTTACGAAAAACTAGGCGGAAGCCTTTATGGTGGTTCCAGCACCACAAATTCAACAGCAAAGTCTCATAATCTTCGGTTCCAAGAACCGGATCGCTTGAACACATTTTATGAGTATCCAGAAGCAGGCGACATGTCATACTCTGGAATCGAATATCCGCCTTCGGCTTACAATCGCTACAGTCGTATATCGACAGTGACACCTGACTTAGTCAACCCAGGATCACCGCCTGCGGTTCGTAACTCTCAGTATCGCTTCCTGAATGTGTTGTTACCTGGTCAGATGGAAACAAACGACTATAACGTTAATCTTTTGGAAGAAGCAAATGAAACGGATGATCCATTTGGTGACGACGACTCCTTGTTCTCTGACACAGGAGAGGAGCCCGTGCGCAAAGCAAATACGCTTCGTCGCAGATTTGGCGATGCCGATGAAGATGACTTTACGCCTCGGCTCAATTACACTAAAACTATTAAGAGAGCAAAGTTGGTTCATGGAAATTATGTTATTGATGCTCCGGTGCCTAAGAGCTTGCTTGAAAAGTACGGTCAGCTGCTTGGTGATAGCAATGAGACGTCTTTTGTGCGGTACTCTGGTGTGACTTGCGGCCCTTCAAATTTCGGTAAGTTCAACTACAATCTCAGACAAATGCTTTATTCCCCTCCACGTGAAACGGAACTCATGGTCTGCATAACCATGTACAATGAAGATGAGATATTACTTGGAAGAACACTTGAAGGTGTGTTCAATAACATCAAGAACCTTACAAACAGACGGGAAGCAACCTGGGGTGATGGTTCGTGGAAGAAGATTGTCGTGGTTATAGTCAATGACGGTCGTTTGCAACTTAATGAAAGAACCCAAAAACTCCTCACTGCTCTCGGTGTCTATCAAGAAGGTTATGCCAAGTCCAAGGTTAATGAGAAGGTTGTCAAATCGCACGTTTACGAGTACACAACTACAGTGGGTATTGAGCAGGTCACGAATGACAGAGTTCACTTGAATGTAAATCTGACACCAGTGCAGCTTATTTTTTGCTTGAAAGAAAAGAATGCAAGAAAGATCAATTCGCATCGTTGGTGCTTACAAGCGTTTGCATCGCTTCTCAATCCAAAATTGGTCATGTTGTTGGATTGTGGTACTAAGCCTTCTAAGGATGCATTCTACCACTTGTGGTGCTCTTTCAAGGACCCAAATGTTGCTGGTGCATGTGGAGAAATGAGATGCGGTTTGGGTCCTGGGAAGAAACTTTTGCTTAACCCATTGGTGGCGGCGCAAAACTTTGAGTACAAAATCTCTAATGTTTTGGATAAACCAATGGAGTCTGTATTCGGTTTTATTTCTGTCCTTCCTGGTGCCTTTTCTGTTTACAGATGGGATGCCTTATTGAATGTCGATGGACAGGGACCTTTGGAAAAGTATTTCAAGGGTGAGTTTTTGCATCTGAGTACTCAAATTGATGACGAAGAGGATGATGAGATCGAGCTCAAGGAAAAGAACTTTCAAGAGGCCGGTATCTTCACTTCTAACATGTACTTGGCTGAGGATAGAATTTTATGTTTCGAGTTGGTGGCCAAGAGAGATAAAAATTATGTTTTGAGATACGTTAGTGCTGCTAAAGCAGAGACTGATGTTCCAGAACATATTGATGACTTTGTCTTGCAGCGTCGTCGTTGGCTTAATGGTTCTTTGTTCGCGGCTGTATACTCTATCATTCACTGGACTCAGCTTTGGCGCAGTAACCATTCCCTTCTCAGAAAACTTTGGTTTCAACTTGAGTTTTATTACCATGCGCTTACCGTCTTGGTGTCATGGTTTTCTTTAGCATCTTTCTTCTTGGTGTTCCGTATCTTGACAAAAAACTTGGGTTCTAAAACTGTCGGATTCACGCTTGGAAAATATTTGTCCATCATTTTCTTGTGGATCTATGTGGCATGTTTGGTTTGTACCTTTGTTTTGGCTTTTGGTAATACTCCAAGAGGTACACGGAAATTCTATTTTACGATCACAGTTTTGTTTGCCATTATGATGGCCTATTTGCTTTTTGCCGCCGTTTATTTGGCAATCCGTACGGTAAAGCTCGTCATGGACCAAACGCATAATCATTTCGAGCCATCCATGCTTTTCCTGAATGAAAAGTTTAGAGATTTGGTGGTTTCCATGCTTAGTACTTATCTCCTCTATGCATTCGGAGCCATTTTGCATGGTGAACCATCATTCATGTTCACATCTTTCTTACAATATCTCATGCTTTCGCCATCATACATCAATGTGTTGAACATTTATTCCTTCTGTAACATTCACGATATATCGTGGGGTAACAGAGACGTTCCTCAAGCTAAGGACTTGGGCTCAGCCAAAATTACCGACAGAGGCGGTGAATTGGTTATGACTGTGGTTCCAGCATCGGACCAGGAATTAGAAGAGAGCTACAATGATATTTTGGAAGACTTGAGGGTCCCACCACCTGCTGTTATCTCTACCCCAAACAAAAAGCAACAAGAGGACTCTTACCATGCCCTTGTACGTACAATCACCGTTTTGGTTTGGATGTTGACAAATGGAATTTTGGTGGCTATCGTTTTGAGTACAGGTGGTGTGAAAGATAAGACATGGAATGCTGACCACAATTCCACCATTTTCTTGACTGTGATTTTGTGGGTTGTTTGTGGTTTGGCTGCATTCCGTCTCTTTGGCAGTCTCATCTACGTGATACAAAAAATGGGAAGACCTATGAAGTGGTGGATACAGAAGAGAAAAACGGTGGATTAAGTATTTATCTGTGTGTGTTAATATTTAAGAACACGATTTAGGGAATTTTGGCTAGAGTGTAACATAATGTAAAATTGTGCGTGAACGAGGCACGAAACGCAAATCCATTGAAGGGCATGGAAAAAACGAGCAAAACATACAACCAGCACAAACATCAGGTTAGAAGTACTTACCTGTTTGGGTTTATTCAAACATCCCCACACGGACTATTAGAAGCACTGGTTGTGGAGCAACTACGAAAGTCGTTAAAGACAGTGTACCAAACGCTTTACATGCAGAACCTAGTATTAGAATTCTCAACTAGAGTGGTTGGACCGGCGAATACAAGAGAACGGAAAGAGAATTAAAGATGCATGAAGACACCAAAAAAAAAATTCAGCAATTTAAAAAAGAAAAGAAGAAACAGAAATTCAGCATTCAGGAACCAATCCATATACACTAGATTCTGCAAGCCAGAGTGGGGGGATCTCTGCCACGGCCAGTATTCCTCCACCTGAGCTTCGGAGGCCTACTCGCCGGAGTTATTACGGAAATAGCCCACAGCTACTATATGCCCGAAAGACAGAGCTCAACGGCACTAGTGGGGAACTCATGAAGATTGTGCTCAGAAGAATTTTCATTGGCGGTCCCCCCCCGCACTGATGACGAAATCAAAAGCCACCACACACTACTTGGACGCATACGACATCAAATCACAAGACCAAAGGGAAGAATAGCCGCATAACGGTTTTCAGGGCACCGAGTAGTGCCTCGCGACAAAGTCGGGCCGATCGGCGAATGAGAGTGAGCGTAGAGCGGATACTCGAGGACGGTACAAAGAAAAATTCTTGTTGGCATACAAGTACAGGAACGGAGCATTCAAAATGCCTTACGAACGAATTGACCGAAGCCGATCGGATTGGTTGATCTGAAGATTGTTCAAGGGCCAGCAAAAGCCAAGACCAGGGCTAAAGCGCTTAGATTGTGGCCTAAGATTAAATGCATAAGTGGCCCGAATGGGCCGAACACTATTAATGGGGTCCTTAACACAAGTCGCACCGAAGTGCCGATGCCGTGCACAATAGACTGCTAGTTCCGTGCGACATTTCTGAGAGATTTTTAGCCATCCACTCGTTCCGAACGGCTTGACCGGACATTAGAGGATGACACTACTATACTGTGGATCTTTCTTCTGCAAGGAAAATGCATTGGGAATATCTTGCTGGCAGTTCTAGTGTGGACAAGTTTCTGGTTCCTGTGCCCAAGTAGGAAAAAAATGCCCCCAAACACTCAATTGGTGCGAATATCGGCTTAATCGGGTAATACACTGGTGAAGCATGGTGCAAGCAGCATGTCAGCCAGATGCAGAGAAAGGCAAAATAAAGAACAAAAAAAAAAATAGCATGCGCAAAAAAGAAATGGCACTCACTAGTATTCCGCGACATTTTTCACCGCTACAGGGCGTTATCTCTTGTGTTCGCCGCCTGCATCCTGTTATCGCATGAGCACGTCAAACCGCTTTTCCACACCTTCCCGAGCATTTCATCTGCTAATGTAGTATGGGGTAAAAATACCCGGCCAGCAGACTGTGTCGCCAGACTTCAAGCTTCAATCGGGGCGGACCATTTTTCGCTCGTGCCTTAAGCTCATCCGCCTGTATCATCGGGCTCTTCGTATGGCAGCCGTATGACAGTTACATATACGATACCTACACTTGCCGTAGCTTTACTCGCATTCAAAATGTCGCTAGCCGTGTGACCCAAAGTCACATACGACATAGCATTGCGGGCTTACATGAGAGGACCATCATAATTTCACACCAAGTCAACTGCTTCAGAAGTTTGTCCGGAGAGACTCATCGGAATTTCTGGTCGGGTGTTATTGGTTAAACGTGGCATCCCTCTCCTGCGCACAAGAGCCCCACCCCAATGAAAAATGCTTGGAAGCATGTCACAAAGACGAATGTAGATTAGGCTGATTGTTGAAATCAAGGGGCCTAACCTATTACACGATAGTGTAAACAGCATATCGTGTAGCTGCCGCCGGGAAACGACATCCCTGGAAAAGCAAAAGTTTGCTCCGGAGATACCTCCGAAGCATCCTCATGTTATATGCAATTCGACGAGACTGCGCTGCTCCAATTAAGAAGTTTGTTTGGGTGAAAGTGGTGCGCAGCGACATTTATCCGGTAGATAAGCCGATAGCGACATCCTTTCCCAAAACGTCCATTTTTGTTTATGCAATAATTCCCTCATTTCTCAAAATTAAGATCGGCAAGTTGCCAGGAAAAAGGAAAAAAATTACAATATAAATCAAGCATTCCCTGTAGCCGTCTAGACGAATTTTTTCTTTTTTTTCTTCTTTCATCTCTTGCCCCCAGTTGTTAATTTGTATTCACTATGAGTGCAACCGAACCAACAAACGAAAAGGTCGACAAGATTGTCCAAGATGATGACGAGGATGAGGACATTGATCAATTAATTCTCGACTTGCAATCCAACCACGGTTTAGGTGACGACGACGAAGAAGAGGAGGAAGCTGACAACTCTTCTTTCAAGGCTGTTCCTGAAGAATTGTTGCAAACTGACCCTAAGGTCGGTTTGACTGACGCTGAAGTTGAAAAGAGAAGAAAGAAGTACGGTTTGAACCAGATGGCCGAAGAACAAGAAAACTTGATTCTCAAGTTCGTTATGTTTTTCGTTGGTCCAATTCAATTCGTTATGGAAGCCGCTGCTATTTTGGCTGCTGGTTTGGAAGATTGGGTCGATTTCGGTGTTATCTGTGCTTTGCTTTTATTGAACGCTTCTGTTGGTTTCATTCAAGAATACCAAGCTGGTTCTATTGTTGAAGAATTGAAGAAGACTTTGGCTAACACTGCCAATGTCATCAGAAACGGTACCTTGGTTGAGGTTGCCGCCAACCAAATTGTCCCAGGTGACATTTTGCAATTGGAAGATGGTGTTGTTATCCCAGCTGATGGTAGAATTGTTACTGAGAACTGTTTGTTGCAAGTTGACCAGTCCGCCATTACCGGTGAGTCTTTGGCTGTTGACAAGAGAGGTGGTGACTCCTGTTACTCTTCTTCCACTGTTAAGACTGGTGAAGCTTTCATGGTTGTCTCTGCTACTGGTGACTCTACTTTCGTCGGTAGAGCTGCTGCTTTGGTCAACAAGGCCTCTGGTGGTACCGGTCACTTTACCGAAGTCTTGAACGGTATTGGTACTATCTTGTTGGTTTTGGTCATTGTTACTTTGTTGGTTGTCTGGGTCGCTTGTTTCTACAGATCCGTCAGAATTGTTGCTATCTTGAGACACACCTTGGCTATCACTATCATTGGTGTCCCAGTCGGTTTGCCAGCTGTCGTCACCACCACCATGGCTGTCGGTGCTGCTTACTTGGCTAAGAAGCAAGCTATTGTTCAAAAGTTGTCTGCTATTGAGTCTTTGGCTGGTGTTGAGATCTTGTGTTCCGACAAGACCGGTACCTTGACCAAGAACAAGTTGTCTTTGCACGAGCCATACACTGTTGAAGGTGTCGAACCAGATGACTTGATGTTGACTGCTTGTTTGGCTGCTTCCAGAAAGAAGAAGGGTTTGGATGCTATTGACAAGGCTTTCTTGAAGTCCTTGATTAACTACCCAAGAGCCAAGAACGCTTTGACTAAGTACAAGGTTTTGGAATTCCAACCTTTCGACCCTGTTTCCAAGAAGGTTACTGCTATCGTTGAATCCCCAGAGGGTGAGAGAATTGTTTGTGTTAAGGGTGCTCCTTTGTTCGTCTTGAAGACTGTCGAGGATGACCACCCAATCCCAGAAGACGTCCACGAGAACTACCAAAACACTGTCGCTGAATTTGCTTCCAGAGGTTTCAGATCTTTGGGTGTTGCTAGAAAGAGAGGCGAAGGCCACTGGGAGATTTTGGGTATTATGCCATGTATGGACCCTCCAAGAGATGACACTGCTGCTACTGTTGCTGAAGCTAGAAACTTGGGTTTGAGAGTCAAGATGTTGACTGGTGATGCCGTTGGTATTGCTAAGGAAACATGCAGACAATTGGGTCTTGGTACTAACATTTACGATGCTGAAAAGTTGGGTCTTTCTGGCGGTGGTGACATGGCTGGTTCTGAAATTGCTGACTTTGTTGAAAATGCTGATGGTTTCGCTGAAGTTTTCCCTCAACACAAGTACAACGCTGTTGAGATTTTGCAAAACAGAGGTTACTTGGTTGCTATGACTGGTGATGGTGTTAACGATGCCCCATCTTTGAAGAAGGCTGACACTGGTATTGCCGTCGAAGGTGCTACCGATGCCGCTAGATCCGCTGCTGATATTGTTTTCTTGGCTCCAGGTTTGTCTGCTATCATTGATGCTTTGAAGACCTCCCGTCAAATTTTCCACAGAATGTATGCTTACGTTGTCTACAGAATTGCTTTGTCTTTGCACTTGGAAATTTTCTTGGGCTTGTGGATTGCTATTTTGAACAGATCTTTGAACATTGACTTGGTTGTTTTCATTGCTATTTTCGCTGATGTTGCTACCTTGGCTATTGCTTACGACAATGCTCCATACGACCCAGCTCCAGTTAAGTGGAACCTTCCAAGATTGTGGGGTATGTCCATTATCTTGGGTATCATTTTGGCTGTCGGTACTTGGATTACCTTGACTACTATGTTCATGTCCAAGGGTGGTATCATCCAAAACTTCGGTTCTATTGATGGTGTTTTGTTCTTGCAAATCTCCTTGACTGAGAACTGGTTGATTTTCATCACCAGAGCCAACGGTCCTTTCTGGTCCTCTATTCCATCTTGGCAATTGTCTGGTGCTGTCTTGGCCGTCGACATCATTGCCACCTGTTTCACCTTGTTCGGCTGGTGGTCTCAAAACTGGACCGACATTGTGTCTGTTGTCAGAACCTGGGTCTTCTCCTTCGGTATCTTCTGTGTCATGGGTGGTGCTTACTACTTGATGTCTGGTTCTGAAGCCTTTGACAACTTCTGTAACGGCAGACCAAACAAGAAGCCACAACAAAACTCCAGAGCTGTTGAGGACTTCTTGGTCTCCATGGCCAGAGTGTCTACTCAACACGAGAAGTCCTCTTAAGCAGTTTTCTCCTTGTGAGCCTACTGCTACATTGCAAATTTTTTTATCGACTAGTCTACCATGGCTAGTCAACAACATTTTTTTCTGATTCCCGATCCCCGTCATTTTTAAGTTAATTTCGTATTACAGTAATAGATAATAATTATCACCGGGTGTAGCGACGATTTGTTGTGGCCGGAGTGTTCGGCTGAGGACGCATATGTGGCTAAAGCAATGCGGCTGGTGTTGGATGCCCGAAAAAATGTCGCACGCTTTTGTTCGCCCTGCAGAATGCATAAGGCATATTGCCATATATGAATTTTAGCCGTGGCGATTCCGATTGGATACTTAATCGTTGGTATGCTAGGGCGTAACTATGCATTACTCTCCTTACCCTACTTGATGTACTGGGCTAATATGCCTGTGGTCGTTCGTGCATACCCAAAAAAGTGTGCCATTTTAAATTATAGTGTGGGACAGAGTGGTACGACGGGAGAACCGGAACCAACGACACCTTTGGGTACTTGTGAAGGTTCGCTGTCTTTCAGGCAAAGACAACCATTTCTGCACCATGGTTCATCTTACCCGGCTATTCTTAAGGAGCAGGGAAACAAAGTTAATTCGGGCAGTGGCTTGCAACAAGTTACTTGCCGATAACAAACAATGCATTGTAATCTAAACCTCGTCCTTTAAGCGACGTCTAAAGAACCCACGTGAAAACATAAGAAAAATGCTTATGAATTCTTCTACTGCAGAAAATAATTAGGAATCGCCAAGAGCAGTTTAGGAACATGAAACTGTTCCCTGCTCTTTCTTTAGGCTCTATGGTTCGTGTGGACTGTATATGTATCTCTTCCTGCGACTGATGGGTGCAATCGTATACAACGACGACAGGGAGCAAATACAGTTTATTGGTTCACATTATACATGAGTTGGGAGTATCTTACGAGAGTACTTTCGACAAGTGATTTACTTCATACGCTGGAAGCACAATGAACTCCGAACGCCAGCGCTAGGCCTATTGGGAAAACAACGGCGTACATCCATATTTTGCCGCATGTATTTCCATAATGGCTAATGTAGATACCGTCTGATGTAACAAGCAACTATAGGATATATTCTCTCGATGATTTACAGTGATAAAGATACCTACTTTTAAAGTTGTAGTAAAAGAAGGCATCGGGTGCAGGATTTCACTCGCACACGCCTAGAGGCAATTTTTTTCTCACTAGGCTGATCGGATCCTTTTCTTACCCAAACAGCTGGACTTCGAAAAAGGTCTACTTCATTGCTGGCAAAACCACTCGCGTCTTCCACGGGCAACTGAAGTTGCTGCCCTCCTTTTCGTTTTGATTTAGCATTCGTGGCATCTACACTTCCAACCTTTCCATATCCACTCTCATTGGATCATCCAAATCACCATTAGTTGCACCCATTGTACATTAGCCTTGGTTCCTCATTTGCCAGCTTGCATAATCCAGCCATTCCCAACTTCATTTCTCTTGTATATTAGTTCCTTTGTACATTAGCTCCAACCCTATCAATCTAGCATGTCCGCCAATTTGCAATCTCGGTCAGCGTCTGTTTCGAACGCCCCTAACGATGCTCTGAAAGGTGGAATCCGTTCTTCGTCCTTTAGCACTGCATTCTTCAACAACAAAGACGCGCTGAGCTTTTTCTACCAAGAAGATACTTCGAGATCAGCCGATGCCTCAAAAGACACTTCTGCCACGGCACAAGACTTGGATATCGTTGGCGCCTTGAGCACGTTAAACTTGGATGAAGACTTGGAATCCAATGTCACTCAGGATGCAAACTCATCCACCTCTTCTGCTGGAAACACCGATGGAAAGACATCTAAGCATTTTGCTCCGCAGTTCTTGAACTCAGCATCGGGCCCGGCTCTGACTATGCAAGGAATGCCGCCCAACCACAGCTTGACACCTAACCCTCCTTCAGTGGCCTCTTTTACCAACTCGCTCTCCAATCTGAACACTACTCCTTCCACCGCATGGAGCACAAATTTCGTTCCATTTTCTGCGCCGCCATTTGCCTACTCTGTTGGTGATCCTACGGCAACTTCCGAGTTGGCCATGCTGATAGCTCCTTTCGAGTTACCTGATGATAAAAGTAAAGACAAGCTCTCCTCGTCAATGAAGACACATCTTGTGAACGCAACTTCTTCACCACCAATGCACTCTTTTGGCGGAGTTTTGGACTCTCGTTTTGCGTTCACCAATTTCCCTGAGAAGCCTTTTGATTACAACAGTAAAGAAGATGAACACAAGGCGAAAAAGTCATTTGACTTCGAAGCTCAAAAGTACGACTTTGAAAAGATGGGTCGCCCCGCCAGTGTTGGCCAAATGCCTTTGAATGGTCCCAATGTATGGAATCCACCACAACAATTTGCACACCTTGGAAACAGACCTCAGTCGTATGGTGAAAGTGCCGTAATGGAACCTTTTGGGCCCGGCCATATGATGCCTACACCCGTTCCCAGCAGATACGGCAACGGTTACTCATCCCATCACAACTATGGGGTAAATGATGGTCACCAACATGGCAGCGGAAACCGGCGTCACAATAACTACAATCATATGAACGCGGGGGTCAACGTGCACCGGAAAATGCATAGCAGAAGAAAAGGCGACGATGCCGCAAAGTATGCCAATGCTAAGTTACTGGACTTTAGTGGTGACATTTACTCTTTGTGTAAAGACCAACATGGTTGTCGGTTTTTGCAGAGACAATTGGATTTAGGAATGGAAGCCAAGCGTTCGGAAGAACTGGGCGTTTTGAGCAACGAGGTGGCTGCGACGATGATCTTCAACGAAATTTACATGAAGATAGTCGAATTGATGACAGATCCGTTTGGTAACTATTTGATCCAAAAGTTATTTGAGAATGTTTCTGCCGACCAGCGGCTCATCTTGGTGAAGAATGCTGCTCCCGAGTTAATTCGAATTGCTTTGGACCCCCACGGCACGAGAGCATTGCAAAAGCTTGTGGAGTGTATTGACACAAAAGAAGAGTCGCAGTTGATTATCAACAGCTTGTCCCCTCACATTGTTCCCTTATCCAGAGATTTGAACGGTAATCACGTCGTACAAAAGTGCTTGCAGGAATTGAAAGCAGAGGACAACCAGTTCATTTTTGACGCAGCTTCGGAACATTGTATCGAAATCGCCACACACAGACATGGATGCTGTGTATTGCAAAGATGCTTGGACCACGGCAATAGTCTGCAGCGCAAGCAGCTCTCTTTGAAAGTGGCTGAGAATGCAACTAAGTTATCTTTGGATCCATTTGGAAATTACGTTGTTCAGTACGTTTTGTCTCGGGGTGACGAGGAGTCTATCACGATTGTGTTGAACCACATTCGTGCCAATGTAATTTCATTGTCATTGCACAAGTTCGGGTCCAACGTGATTGAAAAGTCATTGCGCATTAACAAACTTACGAATGAGGTAATTGCCGTGTTGTTGGAAAATAGTGATAAGTTTAGCATGTTGTTGAACGATGCTTTTGGTAACTATGTGCTTCAAACCAGTTTGGATGTGGCTAGTGCGTCAGACTTAGCGAAGTTGGCTCAGAGCTTGCAGCCTTTGTTACCAAACATCAAAAACACCCCCCACGGAAGACGCATTATGACAAAGATTCAAAACATTATTTGAGATCTTTTGTCTGCTGTATTTTAGTTGACTGTATAATAAATGAATCGTCATGTACATGTATGTATTTAATGTTAATCTTGATTGTTCCTGTACATACAGGTCAGTACTTCAGACAAACTACACTGACAGCCGCACTGGGTGTTATAAGCCTCCGTGGTGGAAATCCATAAAACCACTGTTCTAAACCAGGGTTGGCTCTTGTTCTAGTACTAAGCTGGGAATCAGAGATGGAATCTGATCTGAAACCTAAAATCAAAAAGAGAAAGTATTCGAGAAGAGGTTGCAAGGAATGCAAAAGACGGAAGATCAAGTGCGACGAAGGGAACCCATCGTGCTACAATTGTTCTCGTTTAAATAAAATTTGTGTTTACGAATCGAAACTGCAATTCAAAGATGCGAGTACTGCGAATGATTCCTATTCTCCTGGTGTGCTGATTGTGCCTAGACCGGAGAACGAACTGACCCTCCATATGCAATTCTACAATCCTAACGATGCTACCAAAAACGGCATAAAACAAGAGGATGGGAGCGTGTCGAAAGAAAGTGCTCTTTCTCAGAAGCCAGCACCAGTGATGCTACGAGATAACTCGCTAGACTCCGCGAACCAATCCAGCTATAATCATTCCAGCTATCCCACGATGTCTCTCAATGGGAGTGTTGATGGAGAGCAACGACCAAATCTTGGGAGCACGGGCCCTTGTATAATAACTGCTTCTACACACACAAGTACGTCTTCACAGCTGCCGCATCCGGGGCTTGATGCAATGAACCCAATGGACTTGAACAGTGTTGACATGCGCAATCTATTCAACGAGGCAAGTGGTCTTGTGCACGATATCAATCATTTGTTGGACCCTGGTATGGTCGAAGGTTGGAGCGGGAATATTACACCAATAAGCTCAGCGGGGCATTTACTCAACGAAACAACAGTGTACCCGCTAGGAACGAACAACAGTCCGGCAAGTTTGAACTCAGAGGAAAAGCTACACTTTCATATTGATGAGTTTTCGAGCAGAATTCATGCTGACTCGTATGTGAGCCCATCAGGAATTGCAGAGTGCATTGTACTCTCGAATACGGAGTTAATCCAGCAGTGCATTACTGAGAATTCATTGGAGCAACCGCATGTAAAATACTTGATGACACTTACAAACACAGACCTTTCCTACCATATTTACCCATTTGCCTCGCTGATAGACTCTAACGAAGTGATGAAGCTTCTACTAATATACCTGGCGAAATGCCCGTACTTACTTACGTCGCTTCTCGCCATTTCAGCAACCTTTCAATTTAATCAAACAGGCAAGCAAGCTCACGATAATGCCAGGCAAAAGTACATTACCGTTTGTTTCAAATCCCTTAATGACGCTTTCACTGAACACTCTGGATTTGAAAATGCTGAAATGCTCACAAGCAATATTGAAAAGCTCCTTTTAACCGTTTTGATTCTCACGTCGTACTTCACAGCAACAAATTTTATACTGGATGAGAATATCTTGACATCTTGGAAGGCTCATCTTCGTGGCGCTAGAGATCTTTTGCTTCACTACGGTAAAGTAACCCGCAGCAGCTATAAGTCTGAACATTTCATGTCTGGCGGCCTTGCTCTTGCTAAGTGCTGGTTTTTTGCCATTGAAAGTGCTGCATCAATTCATTCCTCATTTGGAGGCTCCTTAACTAAGTCAAAAGGAGCAACAACGACCGATCTCGACAAAGATAACGAGATATTCAATCCGCCACATATGCTGCTTGACAACGAAAGCTTAATTTATTGGGAATCTGGTGTCTGTGATATGGAAGTGAATCCCGAGTATCATGCAGCTTTACAAAGGGTGCATATGCTTTGCTCAAGTCCATCATCATCGGAATTTAATCTTTACTGGGGGTTTACATCTCGAGCTGTAAAGACTATTCTCCTGTTCAGCACGATTATGGATAAGGTCAGATCAAACGGCTACAGCCGAGTTCCGTTGAGGTGGATCGCTCATCTATTCAAGTTGACAGACGAATGCGCCCAGGAGATTATTGTGCCGAATGTAATACTTCGAAATTTTGAAGTACCGTTATCCAGTTGCGGCCACCCAGATTATACTGGAGCTGGAGCTATTCTGTTTCCATTATCATGCTTTGTCGAAGATAGGACCGAGAGCGGTGAAAAAATCGTCTATTCATGGTTTGATCTCTCACATCAGATTCATGTTGACAACCTTTTCATGAAGTTGATGGTACAAGAAGCATTTCTCAACCTTCCGCGAAACCATTACCATGTACAAGAAATGATTAAGAAGTTGTTTGGATATTTTTTCTTCATTAAAAAGAAACTGTCTGCTAATTATGCAGAGGAGAAAGATAAAATAATTGTGGAAAGTGACAATTACTACTTGAGTCATCCAACATTCGACAACCGGTGCATCATGATCCAGTCTATATTTCGAACCCTATCAACACTTGTGGTGTCAGATGATGAGTTTGAAAAAATCGAACTTTTTTTTATGGGTCTTGTCAAGCTTGGTAATGGTAGTTCGCTTAGCACGTTGGATATGGTGGCACGCTTTAAGGAGAGTAGAAGAAGGAAAAAGGCCGAGACTGACAACGATGGTGAAAATGATGATGAAATTTACGATTACGAGGACCTGTGCGATATTCCTTTTGCATGAGATACATAACAAGGTTAAACGAGTATTATGATTATATGACATGATCTATAGTGCTATGGTGTGCAGGTCGTGCGGAGTAAGCCATGCTGTCAGTTTCAAGCAACTTATGTGCAAGACGTAGAGGCAAGCTACTTCTGGCACATTTCATGGTACATAACCCAAAAAAGAAGGAAAATTGAAGGAAAAACAAGTTATAGAGCTTACCAATTGCGAGGGCTAAAAGGAGACGCGAATGACATCTCGTATAGAATCCAGAAATCGCGTTTAGAACTTATGTGCACGACACAACAGTTGCAAGCTTGCCGTGGAAAAAACGGTTGCTTGTAAAACCGGTTTTTGTTTCTTTTCTGATAAGACATGTCCGACGCTACTGAATCAACACAGCTCATAGAGTCTACTCCAAAAGGATACTTACCAAAGAACGAAATCGAGTATGAGTTCGGAGGCCCAGTGGGTGCTCTTGGAATGATGATTGGATTTCCATTGTTGATGATCTACATGTGGATCAGCGCTCAATTCTATAATGGCAAGCCAGCGTGGCCCGCAGAAGGACAAAGCTTCGAATCTTTCCTCAAAGTATTGTGGGTGTATTTCCGCGA
This sequence comes from Clavispora lusitaniae, assembly GCF_014636115.1. Taxonomy (NCBI): domain Eukaryota; kingdom Fungi; phylum Ascomycota; class Pichiomycetes; order Serinales; family Metschnikowiaceae; genus Clavispora; species Clavispora lusitaniae. Next base: position 1,950,461 of record NW_027093976.1, on the reverse strand, counting down.
CTTTGGAATTCCATCTCCCACCGTTGTTGCTGTTTTTACAACATTCTTCGTTGTTCAAGGCTTCTTTTACTTGACTTTACCTGGCGTGTGGACAAAGGGCCAACCATTGACTCATTTAGGAGGCAGACAATTGCCATACTACTGCAATGCTATCTGGTCATTCTACTTGACAAATGTTATTTTGCTTGGTTTACATTTCGCAGGCTACAAAATGTACTTCATCATTGACCATTTTGGAGAAGTGATGACTACCGCTATCGTTTACGGCATGATAATGTCTATTGGCTTGTACTTGTACACTCTATTTGTCTCTGGTGACTACCACAGAATGACTGGAAACCATATTTATGATTGCTTCATGGGTGCACCTTTGAACCCAAGAATTGGCAAGTATTTGGACTTGAAGATGTTTTTTGAGGTCAGAATCCCTTGGTTCACTTTGTACTTTATGTCGTTAGCCACCGCTCTTTTGCAGTACGACAAGTATGGTAAGGTTTCACCACAAGTATGCTTCATCGTATATGCCCACTGGTTGTATGCCAATGCCTGCTCAAAGGGTGAAGAATTAATTGTTCCTACTTGGGACATGGCTTACGAGAAGTTTGGCTTCATGTTGATCTTCTGGAATATTGCAGGTGTGCCATATACCTATTGCCATTGTACATTGTACTTGGCCTACCATGACCCTAGCGAGTATGCATGGTCTACCGCATACAACACTACCCTTTTCATTGTTTTGACTATCGCATACTACTTTTTCGACACTGGTAACAGACAAAAGAACAGTTTCAGAAGAGTCATGGCAGGCAACACTAATCTCCGCAAGACCTTCCCTTACTTACCTTACTCGGATCTCGTCAACCCTTCTTATATCAAGTGTGAAAATGGATCCATGTTGTTGACGGATGGATGGTACAAGTATGCTCGTAAAGCACATTACACTGCTGACTGGACACAGTCTCTCACCTGGGGCTTGATTTGCGGGTTTGCATCGCCTTTCCCTTGGTTTTTCCCTGTCTTCTTCTTCATCGTCTTGGTGCACAGAGCATACAGAGACATGAGAAAGTGTGAAAAAAAATACGGCAAGGACTGGGACAGATACTTGGAGGCTTGCCCATACTTGTTCATTCCATACGTGTGGTAACCTGTGTCAACTTGTTTCTACGTCAAAAATAAACATAGCTTTCTCATTAGCTGAATAGTGATTCATACTTCCTTGTCTAGCTCAGATATAGTTCTAATCTAGCTCACATTTCTGCCTAGTCTAGTTCGGCAATTGCCACCAATCTCTCGTCAATCTCGTCTGGAGTCAAAATACGGAACTCTCCTTCGGTTGCCACACCAATTTCAATATCGTTCTTTCTGAAATCGGTTCCCAACACTGAGCTCAATGCAGTAATTGCAAACTCAACAGTAGCTTTCCAGTCACCGTCCACGCAATCCATCTTCTTGAACTTTTTCTCCAAGTACGTCGTGGCCTCCTGCTGTTTAGGACCTGTAGACACGGCCTTCACACCAGTGTAGTATCCAGCAGGGTCGCATTTGAAGATTTGAGGACCTTTGCCCTCGTCTTCGAAGTCGACTTGGCAAAACGTCAACGCCACACCAAGCGGCCTCATGTATGCCCTTTGTGTGTAAACTTGGGACATATTGGCCATTCGTTTGGAAATGCTCTGCACAGGCATTTCGTAACCGTATTTGTATCTAAATTCCGCAGCCTCGGATCTTGCTCTCAAGGCTAAAGATCTGGCGTCAGCAATAGACCCCGTTGCTAGCATTCCAATGGAAGGAGTAATTTTAAACAAGTACGACACTGTGTCTGGGTCCAAAAGCTTGTCTGGAATCTTTTTTTGCGAAACCAATACGGCGGAGTCTTTTCCCGTAACCCCAATGGATGTGATGTTGGCTGAATTAATGGCCTTAAAGGCGTATTCCACTTGGTACAATCTTCCCTCGGGGGAGAAAATGGTGATATGCCTGTCAAAACCGGCTGAGCCTTATTGAGTTAGAAAGAACACATGGAACACAAATAATAATGATACATACTCGACATTGATGTTTGGATGTTAGAGCGTTATAAGTTTGGACTTGAGAGTTGATAGTGGCGAGCAAAATGTCGCGCGCTTTCTCGAGGCTACGACAATGTCGCAATAAGCTCAGTAGCCACATACCATGGCAGAAAGCGACAAAACACAGTATAGATGAAGAAAAAGAGAATGCCTACAACAAAATGTCACATAATGAGGTAGTACAGGTGTTAGACAAAGAACTTTGATGCTCTTGTGGTCATTCTTTTCTTTGCAACTCGTGCTGGTTGAACAGAGCCAGCTGTATGGGACACCTGTACACCACGGAAAGACATGAGTAACAAAAGTAAAACACTTTCTTTCTAGACTTGAATGCTAAGGCTGTGGTCCAATGTCTTCCACGTTCACCAATGATGCCAAAACGGAGGCCCATAAGCCCCTATATTATCCGCAGCTACAACTGAATCTAAAAAATGTCTCCTATCATTTTAACCCTGATGTATCTCGTTACCATTATGGCCCATACCATCCAATGAAACCTTTCCGCTTGATGCTTACAGACCATTTGGTGGTACTGTACAAGCTCCACGAAAAGATGGATCTATATTCTCCCAGAAGAGCCACTAAGGAGGAACTTTTAGAGTTTCACTCGCAAGACTACATGGATTTCTTGCAATCAGTGACACCTGAACTTGCATCGAAATTGGGCGAAGACAAATTGGCTCAGTTCAACATTGGTGACGACTGCCCCATCTTTGACGGCATGTACGACTACTCTAGCATTTACGCCGGCGCTTCCTTGGACGCCTCCAGAAAACTAATAAGTGGCATGAGCGATATAGCCATTAACTGGTCGGGCGGGCTCCACCATGCGAAAAAATTCGAACCCAGTGGGTTCTGCTACGTGAACGACATTGTTCTTGCAATTCTTAATTTGCTTCGTGTACACCCACGAGTCATGTACATTGACATCGATTTGCATCACGGAGATGGTGTACAAGAGGCATTTTATACTACAGATCGTGTAATGACCGTCTCGTTCCACAAGTTCAACGGGGAGTTTTTTCCCGGTACTGGCTCGATAGATGAGACTGGAATCGGTTCAGGCAAGAATTTTGCGGTCAATGTACCCTTGAAAGACGGGATAGATGACGATTCGTACACATATCTATTCAAGCTGGTTATGGAACCGCTTATAACAAAATTCCAGCCTACGTGTATTGTACAACAGTGTGGTGCAGACTCGTTGGGTTATGATAGATTGGGCTGTTTCAACCTAAATATCCGAGCCCACGGTGAATGTGTTAAGTTTGTGAAATCCTTTGGGATTCCAATGCTAGTATTGGGTGGGGGTGGATATACACCGCGGAATGTTTCTCGATTATGGTGCTATGAGACTTCGGTTTTGAATGATGTGACCTTAGAATCTAAGCTTCCTCAGGATATTCCCTCCTACGACTGGTTTGGTCCAGACTACTCACTTCACCCGCAATTGGAGGGACGTCTAGATAACAAAAACTCCAAAAAATATCTTGAAAGTGTGAAGCAAGAGATTTTGGAGCAGCTCAGATTCATTAACTATGCTCCATCTGTACAGATGCAGCAAATACCCCCCGATATTAGCGGGTTAACGGAAGAAGAAGAAGAACTTATAAAGGAGCTAAATGAGGAAAGCGACGAAAAGAGATTGATCCAGGAAGAAAAAGATAATGCTCGAATTGGGGAAATGTTGACCTCGTGAGAAGTTTTGTATTATAGAGACCAGCTCTTGGTCAGTGTAGATTAGTGTGCAATAAATGACTACAAACATAATTCATATTGAATTAATGATTGCTTATTCTTCTATTCGTTTTTTTCTCTACAGAACAGTCCATGGTTGTTACACTAGGGTTTTTTTCATCATTCTGATCCATGTAATTTGAGCCTTTTCAACGTGATAAGTATTTTGTCCGTCGCGCAACGCGCTGCATGTTTAATAATGCATTTGTAAAAGAGCGCATAATCAAAAGTCAAGTCTTTAGGTCCCAAGTTCTAATTCTCTAATCCCACTTATACTGCAAACGAAAAACATATGCCAGGTACCAAAATTCGATGGATATACAAACTCTTACGGTGGAATTAGACCCAGCGTCTAAACGGAAAGTGGTTAATAACCGCTTCAAACTTCTTGAGACTATAGGTCAGGGCCAATTCGGGAAAGTAATGTTGGCCGAAGACATATCACCAGATAGAACAGAAGATTATGTGGCCATTAAGACCATCAATAGAGTGGATAAGACGAAACTCATTACGCGAACGTACATGAGCCATACATTGAAAATCAAGAGGGAAATTCAGATAATGAAGGAATGCAATCATCCGAACGTCGTCAAGCTATATCAGGTTATAGATGATATGAAATTCGACAAGATATTGCTCGTGTTGGAGTACTGCCAGCTTGGAGAGATTGAATGGAAGAAATATAATCATTACCACGAAAAATACTTCAAGGACCCGAACAAGAGTATTACCCTTAACAAAATCCTACGAGACGTTACTAATGGCCTAGAATATCTACACTCATACAAGCATATAATTCACAGGGACCTCAAACCATCAAACTTGTTAATCAGCCGAGATCGGACAATCAAGATATCCGATTTTGGAGTGAGTCTCATTTTAGAAAATAATGCCAATGATGATAAAGAACTAGGGAAAACCATGGGTACACCTGCCTTTTTTGCACCAGAGCTATGCCAATTTGTGAATAAAAGGCTTCTGATGTTCAATGAGAAGGATCTTTTGAAAAGCAGTATTGATGCCCGCATAGACATATGGTCGCTTGGTGTCATCCTTTATTGTTTATTTTTTCATCAGCTTCCATTTGAGGGATTCAATGAGTTTGGTCTTTTCAAAAATATAGTCAATGGCGAGTTAAAATTCCCTAACACGCAAAAGGGATCCCATGTGGAAGAGCAAGATTTGAAAGAACTTGATCTCCTCAAGAATCTCATTCGCAAGCTTTTATCCAAAGATCCTCGCCATCGTCCGACAATAAAAGAAATCAAGGAAGACCCTTTCACTGTTTTTGATTTGTCTCCAAAAGAAATTGAAGACTTCAAAAATTTTAACCGAGATATTATTAATAGCCAATCACCGCTCCAAGCTGAAGCTTGGGCTTCAGACAACAAACTAACTTCAAAAATCAAACACTTTTTTGTCGGAAAAGCTGAGTCGACAATGACTCCAGTCCCACCAAGTCTGCTCCCAATCACTGTGAATATGAAGCCTAATCAAGAGGAGCCACCAAACCTCATGGACTTGGGACGAGTGGATGACCTACTAGATTCGTATTTGGATGACTCTTCTTCGCTTGGCTCCATTGAGGACGACTCAGAGCCAGAGGTTCTCGATACGAACCACTTGTTATCATCACTTTCGGAGAAAACTTCGCAGGCGGAATCCGAATCGACGATTAAAAATTCTACTTCGAGTAATTCAAATCTGCTGAAGCTTTCCCGAGGCTCAATCCCCCCACCTCTAAACTTAGTATCAAGTTCATTCCACAGTCCAACGAAGAGCGCACATACTACACCCTTGAGAACATCGCCAGCACGGAATACGCCTACCGCAAATGCAGTAACAATTGGTGCTGGGTCACCACTGTCACTCAAGTCTATTTTTAGTCCATCCCGACGGTTCTTCTCCAGAGCAAAGAAGAATGCAGAACAAAAGGCTGGACCAGCTACAATAAATGCGCTACTGTCGCCATATGAACGAGGAAGCCTCTCGAATTACACAGATCTCGTACCGCCACCATTATTTGGCCGTGATAAACGACACTCAGGAGGTGAACTGATACAGAGTTGCGATAGTATAGACAACGGGTCTCGCAAAAATTCCATCAGCTCTATTCACTCCAATCCATTTTCGCGGATCACAAGTTCCAGCTCCTCGCTTAATCTTCATGCGTATTTGACGGACGATTCACATAGCAGAAGTAGCATGGAGCGGAGCTTTGGTCGCAACAGTGTAGAACGGAGTAGCGTAGAACGCAACCCGGAACGCAACAGTATGGAGTACTCATTGGCCAATGAGATTGAGTTGGTTAGCGATTCTGAATCAGAGGAGGCGAACCGAACATTGACTATGGATCAGTATCTCGATCGGCTTGGGTGAAACGAGGTTTAGCCGAGGCAACTAAGCAACCTTGTAAAAAATACACGACACAGATACGATTGGATTTGTCTAGCCGTTTTCGAAACGGTGAGGCATCACTGAGCGTCAGCGTCGCTTCCCAATGGGGTAAATGCAATACAAGTGAGTGCGTCACCAAACAAGAGCGAAAAAGGTTTAGTGAGACCAACGTTAATGACTAGCAAGCCTAAATGAGTTTAATAAAAGTATAGTAGAAAATTGTCACCAATGCACAGAAGGGATAACGCAAGCTTATTGGAGATTTAGCATCTGAGCGGCTGGAAGCAGGCTGACGCAAGAGAACTTTCTCCACATGCGCGCTGCACAAAACGAAAACAAAACAACATGTCAATAGTAAACAAAAAAAAGATAAACCGTTCTTCCCATTCCAAGAGGCAGTACCAAAGTTTCAAATAATGGTAGACTATTTTAAAATTAGAAACGAGCGGAAAAGAAGCACCGCAGTTACTTGGGGAAAGTAAGGAAAAGGTCGCGGTGCATACACTATGAAGTGCGCGGACCCAAACGGGAAACGTAAACACCCGCGCAGAACACGGAGCAAGGCACAAAACGCTACCTACAGCTGCAACGCTACACCTACAGGAGATAGAACCCAATAGATGTGAGCCTAATGGGCATTAGATGGCTAAAGACATAAAGAAAAACCTAAAGAAGAAAGTTTAAGCTCGATAATTATAGAAGGCAAGGCGCGGATATGTGCATCACGGCGCTTCTTTCCGGCACACGGAACCGTGGTGGGAAGGATCTGTTTGTGGGTACTCGATTTGGGAAGCATCAACTGCGCGCGGGCCAAACGCTCCTGTGCAAGAAACGAAGGCCCCACTCCGGTTGTTTTCTGGATCTGACTACTGTGGCCATCATACTCCTCTGGACAAGCTAGAATCCGACTGTCTGAGAAAGAGTGTGTAAGTGGCATTCACCATCTGACCTTCTGATCTCATTGCACAGCTGACATTGGTCTACAGCCATCTGGTCATCAGGATGAGGAATAACGTGGTTTCGCCAGGCCAAATGCGCAAGCGGCGCCCTTTCAGCTCATTGGTGAGCACCTTGGAATTGGCAGCGGCACGAGCCACACATCCGTTCACACATCGGGAGAAGGACGCAAGCGAAAGCGAAAGCGACAGCGACAGAGATACCACGTTGGAGGATTCAGACTGCGATCTGGAAAAGGAAAACTACCCGATGGATAAGTACCCCCTCGATTGCTACGCGAATAAAAAGTTGACGGAGCGTTCCTATGAGGAGAATCTTTACAGCCAACGACACTATGAGGAAAGCGAGTATTCGGGAAATACCTATGCTAGCCATCACTACGAGGACAAACTGCACGACCTGAGCTTTGTGCCGTTGGAGGATCTCAGTCAGGGCGAGCCGCCCACAGGCCACCTCCGGCACACGCCCATCCGCACGTTCCAAGCGGCGCAGGAGCTGCTCCCGCGCATCGACGCCGAAGAAATGGCGCGCATACTTTCGGGCGCGCGCGCCGGCTTGTTCGACGAGTACATTGTGGTGGACTGCCGGTTCCGTTACGAATACCAAGGCGGACACATTGATGGTGCCATGCACGCACCGCTGCAGAGCGAATTGCAGCACATGTTCTTTGGCCGCCCTGTTCTGCGCCGCACACGCCTTCTCATATTCCACTGCGAGTACTCGGTGTTCAGGGCGCCCACAATGGCCAGCCACTTGCGAAAGTTGGACCGCGCCCACAATGCCCACCGCTACCCGTACCTCCACTATCCAGACATTGTAGTCTTGGATGGCGGATACCGGCGGTTTTTCGAGACCCACCGCAGTCTCTGCCAACCGCAGGGATACGTGGAAATGCGTGACATCAAGCACCGCGCCACATGCGAGACCCAGATGCACCGGGTACTTCAGGCGGCCAAGCTCACGCGCGCGCGCCTGTTCCACCACCCTCCACGACGCTGTTCCCTGCATGCGCGCCTGGCGTCATGCAGTGCTTTTGACCCACCTTCGCCTCTTGCGCGCAAACGTTCGACCAAACTACGCCGCGCCGATCTGTTGGCGCCGCCCGCCGCATTGTTCCACCGCGCGCTGCTGCTGCTGGCGCTGCTTGCACTGCTGCTGCTGCTGCTCTGCTCCGAACCTTCGTCATTCGCGTTTCTGTCGAGCGACCTGCTCATCGAGTCAGTGGCTACGCCGACCGGAGACACAGATCTATTTGATGGGAAATCAGATTTGGAACGAAGTTTCACATTCCCCAGCAGGCCGCGGCTTGCCTTAGGCGGGCTAAGTGCGTTTTCATCGCCCCCCGTGAGCTCGCCGCTTACAGGCGCGCCTGACGATATTAGCGATGCACCGCTCGAATTGCGCGATGTGCGCACTCGCGACCGCCGCGCTTATTCGTCTTTAGGCGCACTGCCTTTTGCGACCTTCATTGACGAAGTTGACGAAGAGGGCGACTAGAAGACTAGTCCCATGATACGAGCACAACCAATGCAACGATAAGATGAAATTAATATGGCCTCCGAACAGAGGATAGTACCCAAAGACACATCATCATAGATTGTGCATCTGTTGAATGTGTTCTTTGTTCAGCTACATAGACGACTTTTATGCTCCCTGTAGAGTTAGCTTACAACTTCGCTCACGAACGAAAGCCTACTTTCAGAAACAGAAACATTTCACACTCCTGAGACATAAAAATTCACTAAAGAAAACTTCTGTCTCCAGTAGCTTTATAAACTTGATAAGCCATGCTTCTACATTGAATACAGCTTACACTTGCTTTCGCTCAATAAACCATTCATTATAAGTCATGTACTAGAAAACTACAACTTGCCCTTGTCACCAATCAACTTAATAGCAGCATTGTTGATAGCGATAGTCTTCCTGTCCACCACATGAGTTTGGAAAATCACAGTATCACCTTGCTTCCATGCAAGAACCCTCAAGGTTTCACCTGGGAAAACAATGCCGGTGAATCTACCCTTGATTTCGTTAAATGGTCCAAACTCATCCAACAATACCTTTGCACTCAATCCATAAGTGCACATACCATGCAAAATAGGATCATCAAATTTGGCACCTTTGGCAAAGGCAGGATCAATGTGCAATGGATTTCTGTCGCCTGTCAATCTGTATAAGGCGGCTTGGTCAGGCGAAGTCTTGATATCGTGGGAGAAAGTAGGCTCACTCTTTGGCGCAGCAAAGGAGTTTGTAGCAAACGATCTGCGCTCCACAAACTTTTTGTTGTCACACTCACAGTTTCTGATGAAAAGAGTAGCCTCGTTGGAGAAAAGCTCCTCGCCAGTCTCAGTGTCGACAGACTTTGATCCATGAACGACGATAGCATTAGTTCCTTTTTGGGTCAATGTGATGGGTTGGTACGACGTTGTCACTGATGCCTCAATTGGAATTGGGAACTTGTTGATTTTGATGTAGTGTTCGCCATGCAACAAAAGCATAGGATTGAAGTTTCTCAACAACCTTGAAAAAGTCAACTGAGACTTGACAGAGTTAAATGTAGGCAAGTGTGTAAATGTTGGAACAACTTGGAAGTCCAGATCGTTCTCATACACATACTTCAATTCCTTACGGGTGGCTCCGACTGCAATATTATACAAAATAACATCACGGTCGTTCCAAGTAAACACAGGATCTGGCATCTTGTCTGGATTCTCATCATCATCATCATCTTCCTCTTCCTCTTCGTCCTCATCATCGTCATCATCCTCAACAGCACTCAAAAACGCCATAGATGCTTCAGTCGTGGTAGTTGGGTTTGCAGTTCCAGTAGAGAAGTCAACAATGTCAGCAAGGTGGTCACGAACAAATTCAGGAGTAATATGTTCTTCTTTAGAAGCAGCACCTTTAGCTCTTTGCCATCTAGTGGCTCCAATCCAACCTCCACCTCCTTCGAAAATCTCACCAGTGACAGGGACATTCTCAGAAGCCAAGAAAATTAACAATGGCGCAACCAACTTTGGAGGATATAAGTTCTTATCTTCCTCTCTGAAAACGGTCAATGTCATAGCCGTTTCCGCATGTGGTGCCACAACATTAACCTTAATGTTACTTCTAGAACCTTCAATGGCGAGAGTCCTGGTCAATCCAACAATAGCAGCTTTAGCCGTGGCGTAATTGGCTTGACCAAAGTTACCATAGATTCCAGAGGTCGAAGTGATATTCACAACTCTGCCGTACTTCTTTTCAAGGAAATGTGGCCATGCCAATCTAGTCAACTGGTACGTGCCAGCCAAATGCACCTTTTGAACTTGTAACCAATCCTCATAGGACATTTTTGCAAAAGAACGGTCTCTCAAAATTCCAGCATTGTTGACCAAAATATCGATTGTGCCATACTTGCCAATGACATTATCAATAATCTCCTTCGCCTGGGAAGCAACATCATGTTTGTCACCGTGAGCATCACCACCAGCCTTCTTAATCTCTTCGACAACTTGAGAAGGATCTTTAAAGTCATTGACAACAACTTTCGCGCCAGCCTTAGCAAAAGCCAACGCGTAGTCTCTTCCCAAGCCGGAACCAGCACCAGTAATCAAAACCACTTTTCCATTCAATGTCACTGGATCAACACCAGCAGTGTCATTAGGTCCCAATTGACTGGCGGCTTTTTGCAACTCAAAATAGTTATTGAGTTGATCTGGATGTTGAACCTGCAACAACTCTGGTTTACCACTGCTCTCGAAATCACGGATTTCGTCAAACTTCTTTGCTACAGCCTCCGGTGTAAAGGAGTCATCTGGCTTAAATAAGACACCCCCTGAACGTTCCCAGCGGATTTGGGCAAAGAAACCAGCAGCAACTTCAAAAATTTTCCCGTTGATACTCTCATTGGCGTCTGAAGACAAATACAACACCAAAGGAGCAACCTTGTCAGGGTTCAACTTCTCCAAAATTGGAGGGGGCAAGACCTTTTCAGTCATTCTAGATCTGGCCAATGGAGCAATAGTGTTAGCCTTGATGTTGTATCTCTCGCCTTCTTTTGCCAAAGTTTCAGCAAAACCAACAAGACCCATCTTGGCAGCAGAATAGTTAGCCTGGCCGAAATTACCATACAATCCGGCTGGAGAGGCGGTGTTTATGATTCTGCCGTACTTTTGTTTCCGGAAGTATTCCCAAGCGGCTTTGGTGACTTTGAAAGCACCATTGACATGAACATCAACAACCAACTGGAAGTCTGCATCAGTCATCTTCTTGAACTGAGAATCTCTCAAGATACCGGCATTGTTGACCACGACATGGACAGTACCAAAGTTTTTAACGGCAGTTTCAATGATTTTTTCGCCATCCAACACGTTGTTGTAATCAGCCACAGCAATGCCGCCGGCACTCTTGATCTCATTAACCACAACATCAGCGGCCCTTGAATCTCCGCCTTGACCGCCCAAAGAGCCACCCAAGTCATTTACCACAACCTTGGCGCCTCTTTTCGCAAACTCCAAACAGTAGAATTTACCTAAGCCACCACCAGCTCCGGTGACAACGACAACCTTATCCTTGAAGGAGACAGTCATCGATGAAAGTATATATAATGGAAAAGATAAATAAAGTGTAACTCAACCTTTGTGAAAACTAGGGTTTCTAAAGAGAAGCGAGTTAGTTCGAGTTTGTCATACCCTTTTATACATCCACTCATCTTTTTTTTTTGCGGGGTGCGCTTGTGAAGTTTCCCCAGACATACCGAGGTGTGCACAATGAAGCCGGAACCCGCTTAAGTACGAACTCCGCTCTCGCCAGAAAAGAAACAGACTTCCAAGAATAATCTAGGGGGGTGCGTTTGCTCCGCGGACAAACTGTTTGGTTTCGTCTGGCTAAACGTTTTTGCAATATGGCTTATATGGTGACACCTCGGTAGAGTTTTTTTTTTTTCAGCCACATGGTAGACAATCGGCGCGCAGTATTGCCAGGCTCATATTTCCACGCTCGACCTTTTCCCCAGTACCGAAAAAAACTACACTCATGACGGACCGAGATCCTCGGATAAACTACACCCGTACATCTTCACACATGACCACCCATGGTTTGCACATGCTCCGTGTGGGGCATTGTTACGTAGCGGACAGAAGATTTAGTTCCGTGGAATCCTGACCAGTAAAGGAGGAGAAATGAAGAGATAAAGAGAACCTTGAAAGAGGAACGAAACTCAAAAAATTATGCGATGTTGTTACGACGCAAACGATCGCACTCTTGCGCAGTGAATTGCTTCCTCCACTGAAAAAGAGCCGCATTTTGCCTTGACCCCAGAGAAAGCTAAGTAGATATACAGGAACTGCCATTGTAACATATCCCATAACAGCTCGCATTTGATGCTGACGAAACCTTCCTCCTGCCCAAAGAACTTGACCGCTTGATGTGAGAAACCTACTAGCGAAAAAACCAGATGGCGTTTCCAAGTTTTCCAGACGTTTCCACAGGAACTTCAAGGCGGGCACATCCGTACATCCCATGCCCTGATGCAAATGAGGAACCTGTCTGGTCCAATTGTACATGCGGCAGTTCTTTTGAGACTTAATTCAACAATTTCTCAACCATTCTAAGACTTTTGCATATGGCCCAGGAGGAAGTTTCGTCGCAGGAACAGGCCAGCCCCGCTTCCAAGAAATCTTCCAGTGTACTCAATCTCAAATACAAAAAGTTCACTCGCTTCCAACTATGGGTTTATGATGTTGTTGCATGGATTTTCTCGGTAATTTTCGATTGTTTCTTTAGAGAGATCAGGCCAAGAGGAGCTTTCCGTCTTCCAAAGCAGGGCCCAGTTATATTTGTGGCTGCCCCTCATGCTTCTCAATTCGTGGATCCCATTATTCTTATGAATCAGGTCAAGAGAGAATCGAACAGACGCATTTCGTTCCTCATCGCCGCAAAATCCTATGCGCACCCTGTAATTGGACCCTTGTCTCGTTTACAATTGTCAATTCCAGTCAATCGGCCTCAGGATATGTTGGTGAATGGTACGGGGAAAATTTCGGTTGATTTCGAATCGAATCCTTTGGTAGTCAAGGGTAAAGGTACATTTTTCACGAAAGAGTGTGCGGTGAGAGGACTTCTTGCTTTACCTCAATCACTTGGTGCCTCAGAGATTGCTGAGATTAGGTCGGATACAGAATTGGTGATCAAAAAAGAATTCAAAAAGTCAGAAAAGGTCGTCGAGTTGTTGCAAAAGGGTACTCCTTATAAGATCGCTGACAAGATTGACCAAAAACAAGTCTACCAGTATGTTTTTGACCACTTGAGCAACAATGAGTGTCTAGGCATCTTCCCTGAAGGCGGTTCTCACGATAGACCGGATATGCTTCCATTAAAGGCCGGTGTTGCAATAATGGCGTTAGGTGCTATGAGTCATGATCCAAAGTGTAATGTGAAAATTGTTCCTTGTGGTATGAACTACTTCAACGCTCATAAGTTCAGATCAAGAGCTGTTATCGAGTTTGGTCATCCAATTGAGATCTCCAGAAGCTTGGTTGAAAAGTACGATAACCCCAGTACTCATCGCGAAGCCATTAAAGAGCTTTTAGATACTGTAACTGCCGGATTACGCGCAGTTACGGTAAATTGCCCTGATTATGAAACATTGATGGTTATTCAGGCCGCGAGACGTTTGTATGCTGGTAACTTTGCTCAATTTTTGCCTTTACCGATGGTGGTAGAAATGAACAGAAGATTGTTACTTGGTTATGAAACCTTCAAAGACCGCCCTGATATGCAAGAGTTGAAGAAGAAGATTTTGCGTTATAACGAATTATTGAAGCTGATGAACTTACCAGATCATCATGTGGAGGACTGTGATGAAAAGCATAAACTCTCGCTTTTGCCTGTCTTTGTCGGTCGGATATTAAAGTTGATATTTTTCCTCCTGTTGTCCCTTCCTGGTTCCATTTTGTTCTCTCCCGTTTTTATTTTCTCAAAAACTTATTCTAAAAAGAAAGCTAAAACTGCATTGGCTAATTCAACAGTGAAGATCAAGGCGAATGATGTCGTTGCAACGTGGAAAATTCTAGTCAGTATGGGATTGGCTCCGGTCATTTACAGTTTTTATGCATCCCTTGGTGTTTGGTACTGCAAGCGTCATAATTATTTTTCGTCATTTGGGTTATTCAGCACTTGGCTAGGATTATATCTTCTTGGGGTCCTAGTGACTTATTCTGCATTGATTACAGGAGAACAAGGTCTAGATTTACTTAAATCTATCAGACCATTGTATCTTTCGATCTTTTCGGGTTCCTCAATAAGTGAATTGAAACAATTCCGTAAAGATTTGAGCCAAGACATTACTGACGTTGTCAACAAATACGGTATTCAACTTTTCCCTGACGATTTTAACTTACTCGAGGAGAAGGGTTCAACCAAAGAACCCTCTATCGTGGATGAAGCAATTGAAGAAATGAAAACTCAAGAGTTGAGAAATCGAAGAAACGCGAAAAAGCTCTCTCAAAAGACAATCGTGGACGAGTCAGACTCAGGTGTTATTTCGGATAGCGACGTATCTGCAAAAGATATCCTCTCCGATACAACTTCAGAATCCGCTTCAATCAAGCACACAAATTCTTATACGAACATACCCATGTTCTCAGATTACGATTTGCACATGAATGCTAAAAATTCTCAAATTGATATCAAAAAAATCACAGGTTCAGTATTATCATCCACTACATCTATGATTGATGATTATGGTCTGAAAATTGCACACACACCTGTCTCGTTACTGAGTCAGGAAGAACATGTTGATGGATCTCCTGTTGAGATCAACTTTTCCACTAATGCAAGAAATGTGCGTAGCGCAGAGGAGACTAGGAAAAGCTTGAGCGAGAAGATCAAAGACAAAGTGAGGAAAAACAGAGACAAGAATGAGTGAATCCTCAAAGATAATGTAGAATATTCATTACATATACGTAAGAACTAATCAATGTATTGCTAATTAACGTTTGCCTGCCTCTCGTAAAACTCTGCGATTTGGCTAGACGTAGTGGCATCTTCAACACCTTTATCCTCTCTAGTTCTGATAAATCGTGGAAATCTCAAGGAAATACCTTTACCATACTCTTGATGAGATGCTTTGTAAATCGGACTCAAAGAGAGATCCGCAGTCAAAACTTCAAAGAGCAAGGTTGGCTCAAGCCATACATCTGGAACAGCATTAGAATTCTTTGTGTCGTAAACGTAGAAAGGCTTAGGCCTAGAAATCTCCGTTGGTTTCAATTTAGCGTACAACGACGCGAGGTCCTCGTCAGAAAATCCTGTTCCAATCTTGCAGGTGGTTTCGTATTCTCCCGTATCATCATTATAAGTCGCCAATAAAAAGCCACCATAAGATCCCGTTCTCTTACCTTTACCAACATAAGCTCCGACAACCACTAAATCTAGGGAATCACCCACACCGGCCAAGTAATCCTTTTTCAATTTCAACCAATTTCTTGATCTCTTTGAAGGCTCATAAAAAGACTCAGGACCATGCAACATTTTTACCATCAAGCCTTCACATGAATCCTTCACTGATTGATCTAGAAATGCTTGAAGTTCATCTAGGTCCGATGAGTTCTTATATGTTGCGTACTGAAACTTCCCTTCTATGGTTTTGAAGTTTTCGAAAAGACAGCTTCTTCTCTCCTCTAACGACTTCGTGATAAGAGACTCATTATTGTAGTATAGCAAATCGAATGCGAATAAGCAAATATGCACCTTAATATCACTTTCATTAACATCTTTCCGTTTTCTAGTTGACAAGACTTGAAAGGGAAGAATTTTTTGCTTCTCTCTATCCCAGGCGACAGCTTCGCAATCTAAAATCATAGACTTTGGAGACTCCTTTTCTTCCAGATTAGTTGTAACTTTGATGAAATCCTTCACAATCGAAAGCAAATCCGGATATCTCTCTGACATATCCTCTGAATTACGGGAGTAAACTCTGACGCTTCCATCAGCGAGTAGATGAACCTGGGCTCTTTCCCCGTCATATTTATACTCACAAGTAAATTCTTCACCCTGAAATCTATCCAAAATCTCTCCGATAGATTTGGTTGGTTTAGCTAACATTGGTTTGAGGGGGACACCCGGAGTTAATTGGCAATGCTCTAATAAGTTGAGAATCCCATACTTGTGGGCGTTTCTGATTATGATCTCGTAATTAGGTATCAATGAAAAGGCCTCACGAATCACGTTCTCCGCCTTCGTAAGCTGTTCAGGCAGAATTTTCTTAGATGTCTTGTTCTCAAAATTCAAGAACGCTTGAGCTAATGCGATTAAAACAGTCTTCTCGGCCAATCCAATACGTAACTTTCCCTCCAATGATCTGATTAGAAACTTTGCTTCGCTGCTTTTCATGTTACAAGCCGTGAGCATTTTGTTTATGATGCCAATCTTTCTTGTTTGCGAGTCCTTTCCCGTAGACTTTGCAATTTTAGTTAAGTTTTCAAACACTGTGTCAACATCCAAAGGAGCAGGTTTGAACATAGTCGGTTGACCCAGGCGAGATTTCTGAGCAACAAGGCCCAAGTCACCAGCCTCATGATAGTCTTTTTTGATTTTGGCAGCCAGACGACCATAACACTCGCTGATCGCTTTGATAAGCAAAGTCTCACCAAGACCCAATTCCAAATCCGGTTCG
Source organism: Clavispora lusitaniae (assembly GCF_014636115.1). Taxonomy (NCBI): domain Eukaryota; kingdom Fungi; phylum Ascomycota; class Pichiomycetes; order Serinales; family Metschnikowiaceae; genus Clavispora; species Clavispora lusitaniae. Next base: position 1,933,643 of record NW_027093976.1, on the reverse strand, counting down.
TAATCGGGCCCAAGACGATTAATGAAAAGATAGACAACGCGTACCAAGTTGTCTGGACTTGGATATTGTTCTAGGACTTCTAGAAGGAACTCTGAGACAAGAGCAGTAATTTTTAAACGGCCTGATTCCTTTTCGATTTTGTCCAATACGTCAGTAAGCCGAGAATATGGGATCTTTGCATTTGGATTCAATTGTTGATGTTGATGGTTTTTCTTGGACATGTCAATAAGCCGGCTAGCATCCTCAATATTATCGATAGGTTCATCGCTCTTTTCATTGACGAGCTCAGCCGCATCACTACTGCTTTCTTCCAGCTTACTTGCTTCTTCATCCTTGATACTCTCTTTAACCTTCCCTTCGGTTCTTCGTAAGTCATCAATCAGGCGACTTTGATCAATTGGATGAGTGGATCCTTCGCCTTCATTTTTTACTATGTCTTGATTCGTTGGCTCCTCGACACGAGCAGATTTTTTGGGCAGCGGTGACACTGTGTCGCTCTTTCTTTTGTTTTGTGTCGAACCTTTATTCAGCCCAAAAAATCTCAATATCGATTGCTGTTCCATGTGATGTAAATTATAAATAGGACGGACGTGGTATTGGAAAGCAAGTGGTAATAGGAGGACGCGTCTCTTTGAGATGATCGAAAAGAGCATGAGCTGGTCGTGTGTAGGTGCTGTAGGTGCGTGTAGCGAGGCGAACACCTGTAAGACTATTGTTGCAAATAGTTACGGTCGTTGCAACTGAAAGACTTTGAGAATGGTTACGATAGTAGTAAAAATATTCGTGACGGGCAATGGTATGAAACTGTCGCTGGATCTATATTAAATGTGTTATGTCTCTGGGTGAGAATGCGCATCATTTTGGCTTCCGCTTTTTACTTTTCAGCAAAGGTCGCTACCTTCCTACATTATTCCCACATAAATTCAAAAATTCAAAAGAAAAAGAATAATAAGCAAACAGTCGCGAGAACAGAATAAGCAGAAAGTCACCAAAAGCACATTTTTGATCTTCATTTCTTCCTGTTGAATCTAAAATCTTACATGTCACAATAAAACTCCATCCGTAGTCGTGCGAGCACCGCGAATGCGATTAAGTCAACTTGAACGTCTTCAACTACAACTACACCACATTATGCCACTCTTTCGCGAAGAAAACTTTTTGGTGGTCCATGCCGGCTCGGAACACACTCTTTTTCTATTTGGCTTGCGTGATTCTTTGACGCCTCCACAGTACAAAATCCCAACTGTCGTTTATTTAGACACCACCGCCAATGAATATAAAGCATCCAATCCTACTGGCACATTGCAAGAAATTAGACCCATCAAAGGTTCGCGTATAGTGGATGTTCCCGCTTTCGAGGCACTTTTGAAGTTCATTCTACAGACAATCGTTGCGAGCAATCCGATTGTCACCATTAATCAAATTCCATTGCTTTTGATTGTGCCTTCGATATCTTATTCTAGATACGCAGTGGAGGAAATTACCAGATTCGTCTTTGAGACTTTAGAGTTTACCGCTTTCAACGTTTTGGATTTATCTGTCGCTGCTGGTTTTGGCGTGGGTGCCACCTCCAGCGCATTGGTGGTTAATGTTGGCCATGAGTCAACTCAGATTATGCCTGTTGCGAGCAACATGGCGCTCAAGTACGCCGGGATGCGTTTAGAAGTGGGCGGTAAGACTATCGATGAAGATTTGCAAAAATTGCTTCCTCACTTTTCTGCGCAGCAGATACATGCTTTGAAAACTTCTCCAGTCTATGAGGTTTTAAATAACCACGATGACACTTTTTACTCCTTGACGGAGTTGGATGAAAATAAGGAAAGCTCAGCGGAGGAATATGAGGTTGCCAAAATTATAACCGAAGACACTTCTGAGGAAGAGAAGAAGGCGGAGGATGCTAGACCAAATAGCGAGTTGGAGAAAAACTCTTTCGTGGACCCTACAACCGGTAGTAAGATTGTGGTTGGAAAGGAAAGATTTCAAGGTACTGCGAGATTAGTGCAGACCATAGCTGAAGCTATTGGGCAGTGCTTGCAAAAAGTTCCGGACTTGGACAAGAGACAAGAGTGTTACGATAACATAATCTTTGTTGGCTCGACATTCAATATTCCTGGTTTGAGACAAGCTATTATACTTGAAACATGTCGCCAATACTTGGTTCTTCCACCAAGCACTAAAAAGAAGTCCAAGGGAGATCAAAACGGTATTAATTCTACTCTTGCTTCTTACCAACAAGCAGATGAACCAACCGAAAGCAATGAAGCCACTGGGGCCACTCAAGTGCCATCTTCCATTAAAATGGTCAAGCTTCCAGACTACTTCCCAGAATGGAAAAAACCGAAGGACAGAGGTGGATCATGGGCAGACGCCTACTTTTTAGGTGCCGAGATCTACGCGAAGCAGATATTTGGTGCCAACTCCAACCATGGCGATTCTTTCATCGACACGGAAATTTACGAAGGAAGGGGACCACTAGCCATTTGGGAAGTATCCATCTGATTGTACCATATATATACTGCGAGTTTGCTACATGAGACTAGCATTATAATCATTAAAAGTTAAAGAAGAAAGCGTACATCAAACTTCGTTGACATTGGCGAGAAATTTTGTGTAGTTTGCTCGGGTACCGAGAATTGATGTTTTACTCATCATAGTGTCCAGTCTATGCAAATGTTGACTAGTTTCGTCATTATGTGTTTTTTGTACCTCCATTTGGCATAGAAGAGGCAAAACTGACCCGTCAGTGTTTTCCGTTGAACGTCTGGGGATTGGAGGTAGATGTTTATGTTTAGAGTCACGGTCTAACAATTCTGCGGAAGAAGACGAATGCCGTCTATCCCTGTCAATAGGCCTTTCAGGGGAGGTAGAAATCCGAGGACAAGTATTGGGAGTCGGTGAAAGCAAATTTGGCAACGACTGCAATTTTTGGCCCTCCATATTCTTCCGCAGCATGGGTGTAGTCTGGCGAAGACTTGTAATCTTAGGGCGACTTTCAATTTGAGTGCTCTTGACGGGAGAAGACGTTCGGCTTTTTCGAGTGGGCAGCTGATCTCTCGATCTGCTTCTTTCATTGGCCTTAGGCCTGGCACACACATGGTTGGGAATTTTAAACTTGGGTTGCAAAGTATTACCTATTGGGTCTGGAGATGGAGAAGGAATGCCAGCGGGTGCTGTAAGCGTGATGGCAATCGACTTTTTGATTTCACTCAACAGGAAAGCAGGAAGTCTGCCTGTGTACCATAGTCCAGCTACACTAATGGCTGCCCACACAAGAGCTACTTTGAGTAGGTGAAACAAAATGCCAAAGTAGTAGGATACAAAAGGCCCACACTTCTGGACGATATACATGAAGACCATACCACTAATAAAGGGCACTATTCTGTCTGAAATGTTGTCAATCCCAATTGAAGAGACGCTGTTCGAGATTGAAGTGATGATGGAGTTCATAGCGACTTTAGCTTCCTTTTCAGTATTCGTCATTGAACCTGATGCTGAACCCGATGTATACGCTTTTTTTGTCGTCAATTTAGAAGTAGGCTCTAGGGTGGAGGTTTTGGTGGATGTAAAGCCCTGATCACTGGTTGGATGACCGTGCTGATTTTCATGTTGTTTTGTTTCCCCGTCGGGAAGCGCAGAATCAGCCAATTGAAAACCTAAGGCAATGAGTTCGTTGGAACTAGGATACGGCTTTCTGGGATCGCATGGTTCGCTAATCGAAGAATCCTGGGACTTCCGCCGAAACACATTGTCTGAGCCGCGTACAAAAAGATTGGCCTTTTTATGGACTGGGCTAGACATTTCTCAATGTGAGACGTTGAACGAAAATACTGTGGAATTCAATGGTAGGGATGTATTGTTATGTTCCAATAGGTAATGAAGAAATTATGTGAAATCGTGTCACAAGTTTACCAAGATACTGGGGTATGGTTGTCCGGTGTATATGAGATCCATTTTTTTCCTGATCCAGATATAAATAGGGTGCTGGTTGAGGCGCGAGATAAAGCACCGATCAAGCGACCCCAAAAAAACCTTTGTAATCAAGTGATGCTTTGTATTTTAGTACAATGGATGTTTGCATCAAGCCATAGTACCAACTTTACGTATTCTATTTTTAATATCCTCAGTGATTTTTTTGTACTCCTCTCACTGATGTCTGCAATTAGTTGTGGTTCTTATCACGTCGGAGCCACAACCGATACATCCTGACCTTAAAGTCCCCATTCGCAAGTTGGCAGAAAGTGCTGAAGCATTCAAAGCATTAGAAAGCTGCCATAAATCTAAAGACAAGAAGCCAAATCAGAAAGCATTCCTACTGTTGACAATAACATACGGTGTTTAATGTCACCGCGATGGTGAGGCTGAAGAATGGAAAAGCACGCCTGAACGTACACCTGAACGCAACACATGCAGAATCATAACGTATAGCAGAGAGGGTGTTGATCGGAAACGGTCTCTCTGAAAAATAGAAAATCGGCATCAGAAAAAAATGTAGTGAGTATGTGAAGCATAACAGGATAGCATGGCATCCGAAGGTCTGCAATTACTTTCAATCTATAAGCGTGTTTTAATCAGGTAGTCCAATAGCCCTTATGGCTCATCCGGATACCTTAATGCAAAGTTTGAAGTTGAAAGTAGAAAATAATCAGCCAGATGATATGCAAAGCTGGAAACGCCATAAACAGAAAAGGTATTAAAACTACTTGTTCCTAACGAGTAAAACACAATATCTCCATCACTGTAATACTGGGAAGCCTGCGGTTCGTACATGATGCACATGCTAGGTTTGGGATAATACTATAATCAATCATAGCATATGCAAGCCAAACCATCGCATCCCTTCCATTCCTGAGTCTTATCACAAGCGAGAAAGTATAGCTGATACCCGCATTCAAGACGTGACCAAACTTAAGTGGGGCGACGTCATGGAAGGGTTTCGCCTGCACACAGACGCTTCCACTGCTTGTAGTTGTTTCTCTTGCGATGTATTGGGAAGTAAAAAGTGGATGAATATGCAGTGTGCACCACTATTGCTCAGTGGCCCACCCTTGGAAACCTCAAGCACTGTGCAGGAGCGGCATTAACCGGTGCTCCTTTGTCGCTTTAGTATTGCGCTCCACCAACTTTCTTCCTCAAATTTCTTTCTTGCAGTCATTTTAAACTACCCAAGAGCAAGAAGCGCCACGAAAATTTCATTTCTATAGTGTGCCAGGTATTCCCGTCTGCGCGCATTTCCCTTCTCTTTTTCCTACTTTTCGTTTAATCTTTGTGTCTGAAGAAGCGTGAAATCCCATTGGGAGCCAGCAATTGAAGAATCAAAACGTCAACTGCACCTAATATGTCTTCCGTCTATCAAACAGGGGGACGCCCATTATCCAAACAAGCGTTGTACCAGCAGAAGTTGAAGCAGGGCGTCTACAACTCGCCTGGCAGACCTTCGGTTGGTGTCAATTCTAATGCCTCGGACGCTGCAGCGTTATTAGCAGCTTCGTCTGACTTGTCTGTAAAACCATCCTACGAACGCTTGCAGGCTGCGCCTGAGGCGCAAACGGCAGCATTGGCTGCTAAGAAGAACAAGATACTGGCTTGGTCCAGAGACTCAACGGACCCGTACGCTGATGCAGCTGCCGCCAATGCCAAGGCAAAACCACGCGCAGCCGGCCCAGCCGTGGAGTTAGGAATCCCAACATACAATAAGGGTTCCGTTTACAGACAAGCGGAACACAATTCCACATCTACTATGACATCGAGAACTACGCCTGAAAAGTCTGTATCCAAGCACGGTTTGGCGTCGAAGTCAGCGTCAGCCGCACTTGATATGGGCAAAGTTTCGAGACTCGCTGACCAGAACTCTACCAAGCTGTTGAACTCTCGTTTCAACCCTGAACACGATTACCGTTCAGGTCTTGTGGGTAAGCCCACGGAATATTTGAATGCTAATGAAGAAAAACTTGCTGCGCAATCGGCGACCGCTTCTTTATCTATGAAACATGGTGCTGGATACACAGACTCTGTATCAGCACAGAAGAGAACTTCCACTTTCCAGGCACATGAAGTAGTCGATGCAACTTTGATTGCGGCGGCCAGTGCTGCCGCCAGCGAAAGATTAAAGACTATCCGCCTGACTGCTCCTGCCGATTTGAAAGAGCAAGCTCTTGTTTATTCCAAGGCATTGTCTGCTGCACAAAAGAATAGTGAAGAGAGGTTGAAGGCACACAAGGCTGGCATGGTCGACTTGGGTGGAGGTTTACATTTACCTATTTCTGAGGTGGACAAGTTGGCAGGCTTGATCGTGACTCCAGTTTTGGCAGACCTCGAGAGCAAGGCCGCTGCGCAAAGAGAGATCGATGCTGAGAAGGCTAGAAAACACGCAGAATTGCAAAAGAAACACCAGGAGGCGAAGCAAGAAGAATTGGCTCGCAAGGAGAGAGAGAGACAACAACAAGAGCAAGAAAAGATGGAGCGTCTCAATGCTCATGAGGACAGGAAGCAAGGTGAAGATGAAAAATTCCTTGTGTACCAAGGTGAAAGAAACGAAGAGGTTGAAGGTAAGCGCACCGAGTTACGTGAATTGCAAGAACAACATGCCACCGAAAAAGAGGCTTTGTTGACTGAAAAGAAAGAGAACGAAGACCGCATCACCGAGGAGGAAACAGGTTTGATCAGCGGACGTAAGGAGGAGTTGGACAAAATGCAAGCAGAGAGAGACGAGTTGTTGAAGCCCACGCTTGATGAATTGGCTGTTGAGTCTGCCAAGTTGAAGGATTTGACCGACTCAAAGAACGCATTGGCCGATGAGGTTGCATCCGCTGAAAAGTTAGGCGAGGAGTACGAGTCTAAGATTGCAGAGTTGAAGAAGCAATTAGAAGAAACCAATCAACAAATCGAGAAGTTCACCACAGATCTTGAGGATGTTACCGGTAAGCGTACTGCTACTGACAAGGAAGTGGAGGAGTTGCAAGCATCTGCCGCAGAAAAGGAAAAGAACGCCGAGCAGGAGCACAAGGAGTTGGATGAAAAGGTAGTTGCTTTGGAGAACGAGAAGAAGGAGAATCTTGCCACTAAGGAGGCTCACAAAAAGAGCATTTTGGCAGAGATCGATGACAAGGTCCTGGATGAAAAGAAGATCAATAAGGAATTACCGGATCACTTGCAATCGGAAGTTCCTGAGCACCGTTTCCGAGATGTTGGTTCCCTCTTTACTGTGGAACTGAAGGCAAAAAAAGCAGAACCAAAGCTTCCAGAGCCAGCCAAGCCTGCTACTACTCAAGCAGTTGACGACAACAAGAGAGGAATCCGCTCACGATTCTCGAGCATCAAAAAGGCTTTTAAGACTCCCGCAGCTAACCAGAAGCCAACATCTGCTTCCAAGAAAGAACCCGTGACCGTTTCCTCTGCATTGAAGGGACATGAAACACACAGTGGGTCGAAAAGTATCCCAGAGGCGGCATCGGACGTGACCAACTTTGACGATCTCTCGATTAACCACACCAAAAAGGGAGGCGTGTTCAAGGAGGACATTTAAGAAAAGCTCTGCTTTTGCTACTTAAAGTCTTTGTTATTTTCCCTACTATTTTCGTTCTACTCGTCACATCGATGTGACATAGTCATTTTTCCATTCTGATTTGTTTTTTTACGTCTATGTATCATTATGTACCCAATTCTGTCGTCGTCATGATTGATGTTGTATGTTTTGCGTGTGCGCACCAGCGCATTTACTATCTGTGTAGCTTGAAAAGTGTTGGTGTATAACTTAACGAAAAAGAAATACGATGGATCTTCTTCGCCAGTACAATTTCAAAATCGCCGATGCATCACCAGAGTATCTTGAAAGGCGGAAGAAGCAAGCTGTTCTTTTCATGACCGCAGCGGCTGTGACCATTTTCACTTCTCGATTTGCCTACAAGTCCACCATCACCCGCCAGTATATTCCCACCCTTTTTCAAGGAAATCACCTGCCTCCTCTTGGATACAACTTTACATCGGATGCTGCTGTTGCTGTTGGAACTGGAACAATGCTTTGTGCGTCTGTTTCTTCTATGATATGCTTTGGAACGTGTTGGGTTCTTGATGTCTCGACCTTCCGTGAGTTTGGATGGAAGATGAAGTCGCTCATGGGTGGGACCCAGAAAGAACAAGAGTTGGCAGACATGCCAATGGACGAGGATAGCGCATACATTCAAGACGGCTTGAATGATATTTTGGATGGCAAGGTGGAGCTCAACTTCGACGACGAGTGATGGAATGGCACATTGTACATAGAAAATAACTAGGAACAGACATACGGGTTAATGGTGCTAGAAGTAGTGGAGCGAGAGGTAATAGATCCGTAAGTGGGAAACGTGCCTGTTCGATTAAGGTCTTTCTACTTTCCCACTAGTTTACGTTTTCTCAAGAGGTAATGCATTGCCGATGATCTGCGCCGTTATCTCTTCCTTTTTCGTAACATTGCTTTCGGCACACATTGCCAACACAAACACCACAACCAGCAAAGATCTCAAACCTCTTCAGATTACGCTGACCTTCTACACATTTTTTAGATGGGCTAAAAGATAAAATGTCAAAATAACTCAGTAGATTCTGCGGTGTGCACATTTGTAATAAATACACTGCTGGCTGCGGGTCGACGCACACAATAAACCCATTTAGGAAAAGAAAAAACCTTCATTTACTACTCCCATGGCCCGTCTTTCCACCAACAACCAAGGGTCTGCTAGAAGAGCCGATCCACTCTCACGTGAAACAGGCGTCTACAGAAATCTACCGGGGGATCCTCCGACTCAAAGTGGTGTGAAAAAAAGACGATACCGTCCTGGCACGAACGCATTGCGAGAAATTAGACAATACCAACGGTCCACAGATCTCTTGTTGCGTAAGTTGCCATTTGCACGGCTTGTAAAGGAAATTGCAGAAACCTATATTGGTGCCGACTACGGAATTCGATGGCAATCTAACGCGGTATTGGCGCTACAAGAAGCGTGTGAGGCGTTCTTGGTTCACTTGTTGGAAGACACAAATCTATGTGCCATCCATGCTAAAAGGGTCACTATAATGCAGAAGGACATTCAGTTGGCCCGCCGGCTTCGCGGACATCTCTGAGACTGGAATTGAGGGATACGTGACTCGGGACCGTGAATGACAGACTGTTTGCAAGGAAAAGTTGTGTCTGTTGGAGAACTCCAATCTTAACCATTTGTGGTTACCTCATGTATGACCAGTGTAAAGGATCACTGGCAGAATAGCGTTAATAATGTATGGATAGAATAAAAGGGTATATTTAAATTAGGCGGAAGAACGCCTAACGATCGATATGTAATCCGCTATGTTGTCAGGACACGATAATTCCGCTTATTTGATGAAGCAGCACACCAAGTAACAGAAACAACAGTGCAGACAGCTCTTCACTGAAAAGTTTTATCGGACTCCAGTTGCCAAGCACAGTCTACATACTCATAAGAGCGAACCAGTATTAATAGTAAACGAAACACAAGAAAAAAATAGTAAAAACGCCGAAGTATCCTTTAACCTAACCGTGCATGCCCATAGAGTCCACGCTCTTCTTACGTCCACCCCTATTTTGTGGATTGGGGTTTCCGTAGATAATTGACGTGGTGCCATTAGCGTTGACTTTGAAGTGTGTCTTAGAGTGCTGCGCCAAGTTGTCTGAACGCGAGAACTTCTTGTCACAGTACTTGCAATGGAATGGACGGATGTTGGAGTGCACGGATCGGATGTGCCGTTTCAAGTGCTCCAGGCGCTTGAATTGTTTGTCACATTCAGGACATGGGAACGGCTTTGGCTCATCATCACCATCCGACCCGTGCCGCGGTATGCTGGCATCACTCTTAATCTCATGCTCGAAGCTGTGTACGGTCACCTGCGGCGATTCGGGTGCTAGCCCCAGTGATGGCGCGGCGATAGAAGGGGTCATGAAGTGTTTCTTGGGCAGCATGTACACTGCCTGTTCCATAGCAACAGTATCTTCAGGAATGGCGGTGGTAACAGACTTCCGCCGCTTTCTCTTGGAAATCCCACGAGACGGGCTTATATCACCACGGGTAGCGACAGGGATGCTATTACGCCTCTTCGCTGCCGGTTTGACGATTCCTGTTGGGTTGGTTGCAACTGTTGCTCCAACATCCAGGAGAACGCCATCAGTATTGTTGAGCCAATAAGTGATAGCGCTTACGCATTCGTCATTCATCACGTACGTGCTCCCCGCTGCATCGCGTATGTCTCCAGTTGCCACCTGCGGCTCAGAAAAGTCCGCAGCTAACTTCTCCATATCCGGCAGTTCAGGGAGGTCAGGAACATCGCCCCGGGCGAAAAAAGTCAGTAGAGAAGGTGACAGCACCAGCAGAGGAAGGATATAGCGCGCTGCTACCGCCGCTGGCAGACTGTCAGGGCCTGCATTACCCAAAAGTTGACGAGGATTGATTGTACGCTCTTCTGGGTGTTGTGGTCGTAAAGCAGTGTACATTTCGGGCAGAGGCAGTTCTGAAGTGCGCAAAGACATGCGGTTAAGCTGCTCCACGGCCAGCGAGAAGCGACGGCGGTGGCTATAGTGGGAAAAAGGTGTAGGTGCGTATTTATTTGGAGACGCCAACAGAAGATCCGGAGTGGTTATGGCCAGCTGCAAAGGCACAAATGGAGCTGTGGCAAGCAGCAGAGACAGCAGCAGCGGTTCGATATCTGGAGGAGGCGCATATGGGTCAAGAACTGGAGGGTAAGACATGTGAGTGTGGTTGAAGAAGATTTCATCGTTCAAGTCAATACCCTCGGTATTGACAGTGGCAAAAGACGCCGGAGGAGGAATCCAATCCTGAGGTTTTTGATGGACATCAATGGTAGGTGGTTCCAAGCCCATAGGAGACGGATAGGACATAGCCGCCGAGCAAATTACGAGGTGCTTGGGTCAAGTTCTGATATAGATAAAGAAAATTGGAGGAGTGAAATCTTCAGAGTAGCAGCCAGCCTGAAAGGTAAGGGTCCTTAATGTATTTGTGACGGGAAAAGCTGTTCGGCTGCGACGCTAGAAACGCACCGTTGAAGACAAAGAAAACAAGTGACTAGGCGAAAATAAGAACACACCACTTGGGTCGAATGTTAGTGCGTGGCACGTGTGCAGGATGCTTGGCCTGATAACGCTTACAGATGAGAGATGCAGTGATTTGAAAATAGACGGCTACGAAGCTGCGTATGGTATGTTGCCACATTTTTTTTTTGAAACACACTATTCCTATGATTTAGTACATTTTATGACCACTTTCTTCTGGAGTCTTTTGCGCTTGCCTTGAATGTACAAGTAGACAAGTCTTATCACCTTTGCTGGTTCTTTGTGGGGTGTGGCGCGCATGGGGTGTTATATTGTGTGCAAGAAAATAATACTGCGATCGTCGGCTTTCTGGTCAAAGGGCATAAACAGAGAACGGGAAAATGATAAGAGGAATACATAGCGGTAATGTTAAGGGAAAATCCTAAAATAAAAACGCCTAGCTCTGTTTGTGATTTGAGAGTAATATCTTTTGGTGCATGGGGTATATGCATTGATAAGCTTGCTGCATGTTGGTGCAATATGGAGTACATTTCTGTCAAGGTGCACTGCGGAGATACACACTAAAAGCACATAAATAGGTAAAGGTCTGGAACTGTATGGTGGAGCAGCAAAAGATGTTGCCACCATGAATGGAATAGGCTAAAGAAAATCCGCTCCCGACAAAAAAAATTATTGTGAGACATCCTGTAGCATACAATTCTCGGGGCCATAGGATTTTGCACATTTGGATGATGTGAGGGGTGTCTCGCATTTGAATAGCCATTTCCCCCAATTTCATTTAAGAGCCGTTTCCGCGATACAGTCTTCTCCACAATAATTATTCCGTGTCGAAGAGGAGCCCGATTCCGTGGAAGAACGTGGTGAAAACATATACGCCACAAAGATCAAAACAGAAAGTCTGAGTCTATGACATGATATGCCCATGCCAACTCATGAATCTAGCTGTAGTGAGAGGGGCCCAGCAGGATCAACTGCAATCACATTCTTTTTGGATCAATGAAAGTTGCCATGCGATGTTAGTATTGTTTCTGGTGAGCGAAAGATTAGGGTCATGAGCATTAATGTTTATCTTCACCGCTATTCCAACCGCTCATTAAGCAGGCCCATTATGACTTGCAGAGTCACTGCGTGGACTTGACAGTTCACTTTTGGCCTCTTCTTCAGGTTCACCAGTTTCAATATCTTTGGTTTCTTGCTCTTCGGCTTCAACCCATTTTTTCATAAATCTGACAAGGACCTGAGCAGTAAGAACTTGCTCTGCTTGGTACAACACCAACGGCACAAGTAAGACACCTAATTTCGGGTTGTGCAGGCCGTACTGAGAAGAGACAAGAGATACACCAAGTGCAGCTGTTTTGGCAGGCCCGCACAACATGATACTCACCGTGTCTTGACGGTTATAGTAGAAGGGCCGGAAAATGCGGTAACACCACCTGTAAGCACGGCTAGACTCTGCTGTAGGCTTCGTAGGGAAAATCCGAAGAAGAAACACTGGTCGAGAGTATAAGAATACCATGACTGTGAAAAACAAGTATATGCCGATGTTGAAAAACACCAAGAATATAATAGATGCATGGCTCACAGAAGTAAATGCATGCTGGGCGAAAGCTGTCGAAAAGGATTGGAACATGATCAAAAGCAACATGAAAGAGCCGACTTTGTTGAGGCGAAATGTGGTGAGACACCATTTCACTTGCTTAGGGAAAATATTTTGCACCACTTGACCTACAAAAAGTGGCACAAACACAGAGAGGCCAATCTGCTTCATCACATGTCGATAAACGTCTCGTACTGATGTGTGATCTGCCTGGTGTACGGGGTTTCCAAAATCCCACCCTCCAGTCAAGTACATTTGAACCAAAGCAGGAGTGACAAACGCACCTAGTAAGTTACCAATGAAAACTTCGCAAATAGTCAACACAACATTACCTTTCGCAGCTCGAGTCATCACAACATTTGAAGAGACAGTTGTTGGACACGCATGTGTCACAATCATACCCACAAGAAGCCAAGAATCAATTTGCCCATCGTGGGCCGCTTTGATGCCCGACACGATTCCATATATGATAGCTGAAGTGATCAAGAAAGAGCACGACAAGACAGTAAAATGGGCACGCCAATGATAGATGTTTTTAAACAAATCCTTTGTTGCCATAGACAATCCGGATACCAAAAAAATGACTGCCACAGCTCCATAGCCAATGGAATATTCTGCCCGAATGGTTCCGCCTTGTTTGGCAAAACTGGGATACAGATGAGCTAATGCAACGAAAACACCCAAGAGGACAAAGAACCACTGGGCTAGAAGAAAGTCAAAGACACTCTTAAGTGTCTTATAGACTCGGGTTTCTTTATACATGTGGTTTAAAAAGAAAAACCGATGCGAACATTATCTAGACATCTATATGCGCGCACATGACATGGGGTAATCTTTTCGGAGTGACGTCAGAATCCCGGTAAAAAGAAAAATCAGAAGAAGATTTTGCAATTCGATTACAGTGTATTTGTGCTATGACTATTCTATAAGAAATGGTGTATCATTAAAACAGGATTTTTCGAGATTGGTCATTGCTGTGGCTTCGGCCCGGCGGCCGAAAATGCATACAGTCATAAGAAATATACGATGCATATCGCGAATTATGTGTCACTAAAACTAGCATTTATCACAGAAGTGGAGAACAATGATAGGAAAGTAAGAGATTTCAGTACAGAATTAAATCCCAAGCTCTTCCACGAAAGCTCATAACCATTTTGGTTTGTACTTGATGTTTATTGTAATACAATGATTACCTTTGGACGACAACCGGCAAGCTTTCAGAATCGCAAGCTTTCAGCAAGCTTACATGCAAAATTTTATCAACAGTAGCTGTACCATTTGGCAAGAGATTCTTATGACATGAAGGTACAATTTTTATTCCAAATGAAAGTAAAAGCAGCATGAACGTTCTTCAGAATGGAATAGGAATCCACAGACAGGTAGGCAAGTACAAACAAGTGCTGGAGTATATTTTGTGGTGTTGGTCCCCTGATACAGATGTTCCAAGCAATCTTGACTGCTTGAACGCATACGTGAATTAAAAAGATTTATTCAAGTGACTCTTCAATTTCTTTCAAATCTTATTTTCAGCGGCACAGCGTAAAGTTAAATTGTAATCGTACTAGTACTTAAAGTAGTCTATCAACCGAAGAATTTTTTACATTATTTTTATATCTGTTTTAATGTTATTAGGCTTAATCTTTCGAATTTGCTTTCGCGACCCGAAGAAAGCCTATAGTACACTTTGCATTAAGAACCCCGAGGGCACATTGCCGTTTCTTGAATATTGTGGAGCAGATAATTCCTAAATTAAAATGCTAGACATTTGTTACTGTTACAGACAAGGATAGAGAGGACGAAAAAATACGATAACACAAGGAGTTGAGCGAATGAAAGTTTTCGAACCATAAACCACAAGTAATTATTTAGACAGTAGATGAGAATACATCACTATTTTTTTATAGGGCTGCAGAACAAAGAAGGACTAGAAGCGCATGAGTAAAGCGAGCATTTGAAAACTCATGCGAAAAGAAGTATTTTCAGCTGAATAAATCATAAAGTTCAGATTGCTCAATCACTATGAAGGTAAGACATTGTGACTGTCAAGAAACAAAAGTTTGCAATACCAGATAATTACAGACTATTATTAGTCAGATTGGTGAATAGAGCAATGCCATACCGAAACTCTGATGCCTGCGTATAGCCGTCTGAAGCGTTTTCCCTGCATGTTCCATCATTAGCTTTCCGCATTGGGCAAATGGTAAATATGCCACCCAAACCAAAAACTACAATGATTCTCACGTACATACTACATCCCCCATGAACGAAACGGCGTTTGTTAACCAATTCTGGGGCGCTGGCGATGGTGGGTTTCGCGTGATTCAGCAGCGGATTCGCAGTGCTGAAGCCACCCTTCTGGCGCTCCTTCACTTCTACAAAGAGCGCATCTCCATAGAAAAGGATTATGCCAAACGGCTCGAACGGCTAGTGTCTGCAAACACCCTTGGAGCGGCAGAAACAGGCTCTTTGAAAATAGCTCTTGATAAACTTCAGAATGAAAGCGAACAACAGGCAGCAGATAGTCGCACTTTTGTCTCGAATGTGGCTCACCATAACTACGAGAAGCTTAGTGCGTTTGAAAACATGTACCGGCGCAGTGCCGGGAAGCTTGAAAGCCACATGAAGAAAGTGCTTGAGCGGAAAAATGAGCACTTTGCACAACTTGAACAGGCGAAAGAAAAGTACCGGGCCGAATGCTCTCAAGTCAAGTCATTGACGTTGGTGTGCCAAACTACATGGGGCCGAGAGCTTGAGAAAAACCAGGCGCGGCTTCGGCGCGCGCAAGGGTCTCTCGACCCGCTCCGGGCGCACTATCAGAAGGCCGTTCGCCAGCACGCAGCGTCGCACGAAACTTGGGTACGTGACTGGGCAGCAGCGCTTCTGGCGCTCTACCAGTTGGAAGTCGAGCGTCTCCAGATGTGCAAGCTCAACAGTTTCAGCTTTTGCAACCATGTGGCTTCGCTTTGTGTCGCTTGGGACCTGGCGGCCGACTCTGCGCGCCTGGCTATTGCAGGCGTGGCTGCCCCACGCGATATTGCTGATTTCGCCCGCGCCTACGGCACAGGCAGTGAAATCTGGCGGGCCCCCGACTTTGTGGAATTTCTCGAGGGCCGTGCCGAACCACCCATGGAAATGGAACGTGCACAGTTTGCTGACCCCGATTATTCGGTCGTGCTACTGCGTACGTTCTCCGTGCAGACGCAGCTGATGGACCAGACCCACAAGGCGCTTCCCCCAGTGCGCGCGCAGACTCCGCCCTACGCCCTGGGGCACGATGCAGATTCAACGCACATTCGGCCAGGCTATCTGTCCGCGCCCACTGATCACTTGGCCACTACAATTCCCGGCCCAGACGTTGATTCTGGACATGGCCCAATTTCTGCTGCACAGCCATTCACAGCACCAGTGCCAGACTTACACCATGTGCAAGACCAAAGCCACGAAAACTCACCACTTCGCCCACGCAAACTGCCTTCTCACAGCACCTTTTCTGACGACATGTTTGAAAAGGCAGCGTCCGATTACCTGAGCCCTACAAACTATACGGTGCGCAGTTGGGCGTCGCCGCGCAAGCGGACAGGCGCAAACGCACAGGAAAACATCAACCGCCGACTGCGCGATATGACCACAATCGTGGCGCCTGCGCGCGAGCCTGAAAGGCCAAGCGTTCCTATTGCCAAAGATTTCTCCATCGATTTCATAGCCAAAGCGCTCGAGGACCTTGATGCCGGTGGAAACGGCGACGTGACCCAGTTTAGGCGCTCGCAGCGCGGCGCGCCCGCGCTCGAAGATGTGCGTCCCGCACTGGATTATGTCGACGACTCGCAAGAAGTGGCTACACGTTTCGGCTCCATCTCTTTTCGAAGTCCTGTTCACGAGCCCGCAGAGGAACGATGGTCACCTGAAGGGAAAGCTCGTCAAGCAGATTCCCCCAAGCGGTGGTCTCCGGAAAGACGGTCCTATGAAAGGAAGGCGCCTGGTTCGGCAAACAAGGAGCTTGGGTCGCCCGAGAGGAGTGGAGCCCGCACTAGTTTTACTCCTTCTGACAAGCATTCACGGTCGCTGCGTCGTTCTCTTCTGATGTCTCCTACAAAGTCCTACACCAATCTTCGTGCCTTGGTCGATCCAGTCACCCCGGTCACTAAAAGCCGCTACGTGGCTAAGGCCAAGGCCAGATACGCCTATACTGCCCGCGAGGATGGCGAGCTTTCTTTCCGCAAGGGCTGGAACATGTATGTGATTCACAAACAGGAAGACAATTGGTATGTTTGCGAACTAGCAGATAATTGTGGGCCTCTGAAAGGAACTATAGGGCTAGTGCCGTTCAATTATGTGGTCGAAGGACCAGATGTATTCTAGAGGATAAAGCTACAAGTGGCATTCACTTATAGCGACTCAGGACAATGGGTGCCTGCTGGGATAGCGGGCCGGGTGTATTTTATGTGCATACAATAATAAGTGTATAAGTAGGTGGTTCATGTAAAGGCATTACATCGAATATTCAGTATTCACAACGAGAAAATCACTATCTCTTGTCCTCTCGATTATCATTTCCTAATGATGACCAGTCCGCTGATACTGTTATTTGAGGTTGCAATCAGTTATGCAAGACAATCTACTCTCGAAGAAGATTCTCTATGGATAGATCATAATAGCCTCGAAATTTGAGTATTCTCAATTGACACTTAGTGGCACTTCATTAGTAATGAGAGTGAGCCACACTTATAGGACATTTAATAATTCACCCTATTTCCAATAAAGAATTCAAGCTATCAAGGTTCACCTGCCTATCCTATCGACTTTGTCGCTAAAATTTCGTTTTCTAACACTGATACCTTTCACAGATTAGAAATTATTACATACTTACTTTGCCTCTAAACGATCTTCGCGCTATCTTTCATCGATCAATTAGAACAACTACTCCAACCAATGAGTGACTCCAAAAAAGCAGGCGAGATTGCTGACTTTCCCCCATTAATTGTCGGTGGCGCTGTTTTCAATACTCAGTATTCGGAAGATCCTACAAAGCTTCCAATCACAGATATTATCGTATCTGCGTTTGAACAAGGAATGAATGCGTTAGATACGTCGCCTTACTATGGTAAATCTGAAGAATTGATTGGCTCTGCTTTGGGAAATATCAAAGAGGAGTGGCCCCGTGAGTCCTACTTTATTTGCACAAAGGCTGGGCGAATTCAATTGGACGAATTTGATTATTCGAGAACTTGGGTTCGCCAATCCGTGCTCCGCTCATTGGAGAGACTCAAAACAACATACTTGGACTTGGTGTACATGCATGATATTGAGTTTGTTCCTGAAGACCAAATTTATGATGCTCTCCGTGAGTTGGCTCAGTTAAAGAAAGAAGGTGTGATAAATAACATTGGTGTATCAGGCTACCCCGTAAAATTATTATTAGATGTTTGCATCCAATGCAAAGGCTTAAAAGATATCGGCCCGTTGGATGCTGTCTTGTCCTACTCCAATGGATGTATCCAGAACACAATTCTTTTCGACTTATATGAGCGGTTTATTGTTGATGGTGGAATCAAAAAGCTCATGAACGGGTCCATTTTGAGCATGTCGTTATTGCGTTCAGGAGTCACCCATTCATTCCATCCAGCGCCACAAGCGTTGAAAGACCGTGTGAACGAAATCGCTCAACGTTTGTTAGAACAGGATATCGAGCTAGCAGACTTGGCCACTCGCTTTGCTTTGCACAGGTGGCTATTCCTAACCAAAGAACAGACAGAAAAACAGTTGGAATGGAATAAGAAGACGTCGGTAGTGTTAGGTGTATCTAACGTTGAGGAACTAAATGTTGCACTCGAGGCATTACGGCTGGTTGAAAAAGGGGTTTCAGAAGAAGAAGAAACATTGTTCAAACGAGTGATATCTGAACTTGGACCTGACCACTACAATGAAACCTGGTCAAGTGGTAGATACTAACTAATGTATAGATAGAGTTACAATATTGTGTCACGTGCACATATAATTAGTTCACCTGAATCAACTCGCGATGTATGAACCGCTCTAGATATTATGGCCTACAAAAGAACTTATACACAAAAGGAGTCTGGGGACGATAAAACTACCCAATTGAGCTTGGAGTTGGACAGTAAAAAGGCGGTCACTGTTTCGCTGTTCAAGGGAATCCCCTTGGTTGATATCCGCGAATATTATACTGATGCTAGCACGAAAGAGCGCAAACCTGGCAAAAAGGGCATAGCCTTGACTGTTGAAACCTGGAAGAAATTGCTTGAACTGCAAAATGAAATAAATGAAGCTTTAGACAGTCTACAGAACAAGAAACAGAAAGTTGAAAAGAATGACGAAAAAGAGGAAGCTGAGAAAGATGTTGAAGAACCAAAGGCCGTAAAGGAAGAACAAGAGTGATCCAAGCCATAGATTCCATGATTAATGGAGTATAAAAATACAATCATTCAAAAAGCAGATAGAGATACGCGAATAGGAAATCAGAAAAGACAGTTATGACTGAATTACGTGCCAATGGCAGTCCTACTGATAAGTCGTAGAGCGCCGCATTTCGCGTGACCATTGTCTTCATAGGCAAGTAAAGCACAAAATGAATTTTTTTATTTTTTTTTAACTTAATTGTTCTCTGTTCTCAATTAGGCATCAGCCAAAGCTCTCATGCTCTTTGAGCCGATCAATATTATTATCATTCTGGGCGATATAATCTGCGATGTTATCGACGCAATCATAAATCTACACGTGACGCACATCATAGCAACATATGCTTCGGCTAAAGTAGCGAAAGTTTATCCGAGCTATTCGATGGTCTGTCCCAAGTAAATAACATTTTTCTCTCTACAGACTGACTCCAGTGATTTTCCTGAAATACCCCGAGTCTATATTATACTGAAGAAACATGCCGAAGAATAGATCATCCAAGAATAGGAGAAGGAATAGAAAGCTGACTAAGGCTGCTCGAGAAGGTCGACTTCAACACGACGGTGAATCAGATGCGTATGAGGAAGATTATCTTGCCGCATCATCCAGACAACCGCAAAGAGGATCTTTTGTGGATCATCGGGGCGAGAATTTGGCGAATTTCGGATCATCAGCTTCAAGACATCGATTCCGCTCCGAAGCAGCGCAAAGCAGGTCCAAAGGCTCAAACACGCCACTCACAAATAGAAACCTTCAGACGTGGCTTGAGCAAAGCCAGCCTCAGGCTCAGACTTCACAGTTTGGCGCTGTCGCTCTTGATATGGATCAATACGCAAAAGAGCAACAAAACAACCGCAAATCCTATCACGATCATGATGACGGAGACAATTATAGCACGTACAGTCACAGATCGGGACAGCTGCTTGAGTTCGGGGAGCTGAATCCGTCTCTGGAACATCTGAGCGATCTGACATCTTTGGATGATGTCTGTTTTCCAGATTATTACGAAGGGCTACTTGATGCAGACAACGGAGAAACTTCACATAAGTGGCCTGATTTGTCTGTGTTGGAAGAATACATCCAAGAGGAGTTAGAAGAGTTACACGAGGCACAACAGGAAAGGGAGGAATCACCCGAAGTTAATTTCCATTACCCAGTAGCACGGCGTGTTTCTGCCGCAGTGGGTGACTTGAAAGATGTGCTGCCCACCAATGAACTGGTTCCTCTTTTGGGCCTGGTCCAGGTCAATGAGACCCATCTGCTTCAGCTGGGAAGTCTGTCTCTCCGTGTCAGACCAAAGCCGATCCAGCCATGGGAGAAAAACAGGGAACATTATCTGCCAATTTTAAATAACTCGCAAAACCGTGCCCTGGATACTACGTTCCGTTTCACATACTTCAGAGAGGATTTGGAAGGGACAATCCACTCTCCAACACTCTCTGGATTGGTCTCTCGTGATAAAGAGAATGTTTCGAAAACGGAAGCAAACTTGCTGGAAAGCTTACATCAATTGTTCTCGCCGTCATACTATTCTAAAGAAACGAGCCTGACTCACGAGCCTTCTCCTGGAGTTGAACATGCAAAGTTAGCAGAAACTTTGCCAGTTCCACAAACTAACTTGTCTACTAATAATGCTTCTGCTGCTTCTGCTAGTGCTTCCACTAATACTACTGGCAATGCTTCTACTGGCGCAGCAGCAGGGATTCGCTCCGCTAATCAGAGATTTAGCTCGCCACTTCCTGGATCGACTGCAAACGGGGCTTCGCCTGCTACTCACCATCACAGCCATCCTACTTATCCATTTTGGCTTGACATCGAGAATCCGCTGGAAGAAGAGATGAAGGTGATCTCGAAAACTTTTGGTCTCCACCCGTTAACTACGGAAGATATTTTCTTGGGCGAGACAAGAGAAAAAGTGGAGTTGTTTAGGCAGTACTACTTCATTTGTTTTACATCCTTTGACATCGTCTACGAACGGCGCAAACAACGGGCAAAGGAAAATGAAAAGAAACATATCAAGCTCCAGGAGTACTCTTGGCCCGAAGAGACGTCTAACAACAAGGGGTTTTTCAAGCGTATTTCAAAGATGTTATTTCTGCGCCGGGGTTCGACATACAGTTCATCGAAGAGATCGGTGACTCTGTCTTCTATCACCATTCACAAGAATGTTAGAAGTGGAGAATTGTGCCCTTTGAACATGTACATGATTATTTTCAAGCATGGAGTGCTTACGTTCCACTTTAGTCCTACTCCACATCCTATAAATGTGCGTCGTCGTGCACGTATGCTCAAAGATCATTTGACAGTGTCGACCGATTGGATATGTTATGCACTTATTGATGACATCACTGACTCTTTTGCTCCCATGATTGACAGCATCGAATCTGAGGTGTATCTCATTGAAGACGAGATTATGAGAATGCACTCTGGCGATTCTGAAGACAGTGACGAGGAAAGCGACAATGAAATGAGCTCTTCTTTGCCACCCACGAATCAGGGATACCAAAGGAGCATTGGGACAGACGTCTTTTACCGCCGTGAGAGATCAAAATCCACAGTGGAGGCAGTAACGCCCAACTCTTTCCGCCTGAGGTATAATAAAGAACCACGCGGGGAGTTCATGTCTGTCAACTCGCGCAGTAGCGCACGGACATCTTTGAGCCTGACTTCGACTTCGACACTGTCGAAAATCGTTGCCTGGAAACGCAAGGGTGATATGTTGAGAAGAATTGGTGAGTGCAGAAAACGTGTCATGTCGGTCATGCGTCTTTTGGGCACGAAGGCTGATGTGATTCGTGGATTCAGCAAACGTTTTAACGAGACGGAATCCCTTGCGTCACTCAATGATACACACGTGAACAACACACGGTTGGCTCTGAGACAAGAGATTGTGATGTATTTGGGAGACATTCAAGACCATGTTGTGACAATGGTGCAATCGCTCAACCATTATGAAAAACTTCTTGCACGAAGCCACTCGAACTACTTGGCACAGTTAAATATCGACATGACCAAAGTGAACAATGACACCAACGACGTGTTGGGTAAAATCACCATCTTGGGTACAATTGTTTTGCCTATTAATGTGGTTACTGGCCTATGGGGAATGAACTGTATCGTACCTGGCCAAGATCACGAGGGCTTGGTTTGGTTCTGGGGCATCGTTATTGGAATAACACTGTTCAGTGTGATCTCGTACTTCTATGCCAAGAAGGTAACGGGATTGTGATTAATATGTAAAGTATCGATGTAAAATGTTTTAGAAATTAAGGATTATAGATGTAATTAATGGCATGTTCGGAAAAAAATAAATAGTTATCAGTAATGAAAACCATTACTATTGAAATTAATTACAAGGATTCTTGTGGACTCAAAATATCGCACAGTTGCGTTCGACGATTTGCACTTAACGGTAGAGGAAGCTTATGCGCAATGCGAAAGCATACCGAGGTGTGCATACGACTATTCCACACGAGTCAAGTGGCGAGCTTCCATTGTACATCTCTACTTCATCTACTTAGCCATGAGTATTCAAATGTCGCTTGTGTTTGGTGCACTTGTTGCCCAAATGTCGTTCTTAATTCTTCTTCTTTTGCCCTTGCCGTATGTGGTTCGGACGAGCATTCTCGACACATACTCGGTTATTCGGAAAAATACCAATGTCAAGGTGGGGTTCAACTTTGCTCTCTTATTGTTAGGGCTCCAATTCTTTGACTGTGTCAAGAAATTGCAAAGGTACTCGAATGTGCAGAGTCCATATTTTGCCCAGATGCAGCAACAAATGACAGGGGGCCAGTTACTGTATGACCAGCTTGCTTCTAAATTCTACGCACAGCGCAATCTTTACATCACTGGTGCTGTGTTGTACTTGTCGTTGGCCATCAACACAGTCTATTCTATTTTGGTGAAGTTGGTTAAGAAAGAGACTGACTACAGAAACTTGGTGAAGGAAGGCGCTCTGAAAAGTGGGGGTGGCGCATCACAGAACGAAAAAGAGTCTGTGGATCATTATCAAAAGTTACTTGCGCAACGCGAGAAGGACATTGAGACTTTGAAAAAGCAATTGCAAGGAATGCAAAACGCGTACGACTCGTTGAACGAAACCACTGAGAGATCAAAGGACGATTAACCTAGAAATTACATATGACAATCATATTCTATTCAGAGAAAATGGTTTCTGTTTCGTAGGGATTTTGCATGTACTTGACTTCGCACCCTGCAGGCAATCAGATAGTAAGGTTTAGGCATGCAACAAGGAAGGGTGTTGAAAGGTACTGGATCACTCTATGATTCCATCTCGTTGATATCTCTTTTCCTCACATTGTACCCTAAGTCGGGGATTTAGCTTATTTTCCCTTGGGTTCCTCTCAATTTATTTTTTGCTTGCATCTACTCGATAGAGATGCACTTCCTTTCAAAGTGCGTGTAAGCGTCGCGTCAATCTACTTTGCGCGATTGTCCTGCTCAATATACTCAACGATAAAATCTTGGAAACTATTCTTGGGACTATGCTCTTTTCCAATTTTCGCTCGGCGGTTCGAGTCTTTTCCAGACGGGCTTACCATTTCAAGCTTGGCTTGGCCACCGCCATCTTGATGGCCATCTTCTTGTACTTGAGTCATGATAAACGCACTCTGTTGAGCTGGACACCACTTCCTCCGTTGTCGTATGAACTATTCTTCCAAGGCCTTGACGAGTATGTCGTGAAAGCTCCATCGCTCAAGGATAGGTACAAGGCTGACAAAGTGGAGTCCAGAGGAAGCAACCAGGACGAGTTTTTGTTTTCCAAGGAGTATCTTGAAAATGTTCTCGACATCTCTGACGAGACATTGCAATTGCTCAAACAGTCCCACCATGGTTACGTGCACAAGCACATGGATAATTTGATCAAAGAACTGAAGATCGCTACTTTTGGTATCGTCAGACCAGAGTCTCCCGAGTGGAAGACTTACAAGAAAAGCGCGGGTTATGTTATAATTGGAGGAGGAAAGTACTCCTGGCTTTCTTACCTTGTCGTGAAACAAATTAGATCTATCGGCGGTACACTTCCAATCGAAGTTTTCATCCCATCTGAGAAAGAATACGAAGAGAAGTTCTGCAAGGAGGTATTGCCAAAATACGATGCTGTGTGTAATGTCTTGGATGTGGATGTGATGAAATCCGTAGCGGAAAATTTCAAGATTGGTGGCTACCAATTCAAAATGCTTGCAATCTTAACTTCGAAGTTTGAAAATGTCATGTATTTGGATTCCGATCTTTTCCCAACCAGAAACCCCGAGTACATTTTTGACTCCGATTTATACAAAGAGAAAGGACTTTTATTATGGCCTGACCACTGGGCGAGAACCACTAACCCTAAGTTCCATGAAATTGCAGAGTATCCTGTTCTAGAAACCAAAGTGAGATACTCCAAGTATGACAAGAAGCAAGCCGAGCTGAAGGGCGAGAGTTTGAAACCATTGCTGGAATTCACTTTCAAGGACTCAAACTTCCACGATTTCCAAAATGCTTTGCCAGACCCTTCGTCTGAAGCCGGAATTCTTGTTGTAAACAAAACAAGTCACCTCCGCACAATGCTCTTGGCTTTATACTACAACTTACTTGGTCCTGATTATTACTATCCTTTAATGACCCAGGGTGGGGCAGGCGAAGGAGATAAAGAGACGTTTATTGCAGCAGCATCTGTTATGGGCGAACCATATCACCAGACAGCCAAGAGTTTTGCTTGGGTTGGGTACCATAGCCAGGACGAGAAACTGTTTGTTTCGAAAGCTTTGGGCCACTATGATCCGCTCGTATTGGACCCTGAGGCACCAAATAATATTACCTTCTTGCATTGCTCCTATCCAAAGTATTATACCGATTGGTTCTACAACAACCACGATCTCATCTATAAAGATGAAAAGACTCATATTCGCATGTACGAAGGTATCTACAACAATGTTGGATATGACGTGGATTTGAAATTTCAGCAAAACTTTGTGCAAGGTGTGTGCAAAGGCTATTATAAGGATGGAAAGGCTGTTGATTCCGATATTCGCGAAGAAGATGAATGGGCAGGCAATTTCTTAAAGTATATTGGGGATGACTTGGAGGCCAACAACAAGAGATGTGCTGAGGTGTACCTTCCTCATTTGAAATGGCTTAAAGAAACGACAAAGTTCCCCAACACACTTACGCAATAGACGATTCGGTTATATTAATCCCTCCCAAAGATACCGTAACCTATTTTGCCTGTATGGGCTAATAATAAATGAATCAAAGTTCCGGATTTCTTTCACGTAGGGCTTAGTTGTATACCGAAATATTACGACTCCATGGGATAAACTAGATCAGATGGCGCTGTGTAAGAAGAAAATACGTGGTAAAAAATGTGACTCCACACTCGCATTTGTATGTTACAATCTTATTGCGGGGATCCACAGTGCGCATAATTTGGCACCAGCTAGGATATCACTTTGTTCCACTACAATGTCTTCCGTTCTCAAATCTCCACTCACCAAAAACTTAAAAGTTGCCTTAATCCAGTTGAAAGCTGGAGCAGACAAGGCTGCAAACCTAAGCAAAGTCCAATCTTATATAGACAAAGCGGTTAGCGAGTCTACAATCGGAAAGCCAGATGTGGTGATGTTGCCAGAGTGTTTCAATTCGCCCTATGCTGTTGACAAATTTAGGGAATATGCCGAGGTTATTCCAGGAGGAGAAACCACCAAGTTTTTGGCACAATTGGCTAAACGGCATGGCGTATTCATTGTCGGAGGCTCCTTTCCCGAAAGTGACCAAGATAAGATCTACAACACTTCTTTGACCTTCAGCCCCAGTGGCGATATAATTGCCAAGCACCGCAAAGCACACTTGTTTGACATCGATATTCCCAATGGAATCACTTTCAAGGAGCTGATCACACTTAGTGCTGGAGATAAAGCCACTGTTTTCGGCTTGGGAGATTTCGGAACAGTTGGTTTAGGAATCTGCTACGATATCCGGTTTCCTGAACTTGCAATGGCTGCTCTGAGAGCGCCCCACAATGCTTTTGCTATGTTCTATCCTGGAGCCTTTAACACTACTACTGGTCCACTTCACTGGCACCTTTTGGCAAGAGCTCGTGCAGTGGACAATGAAGTTTTCACTGTCTTGTGCAGCCCGGCCAGAGATGTTGGGGGAAGTGGCTATCAAGCATACGGCCACTCTTTGGTGGTAGACCCATCGGGAAAAATCATTGCTGAAGCAGGCGAAGGAGAAGAAATTTTGTACGCTGAACTTGACCACTCTTTGTTACCTTCTGCTCGGACTGGAATTCCAGTGCACTACCAAAGAAGATTCGATATTTATGATGATGTGACTACTAGCACAAAGACTAGTGCAATCTAAAGATACAAACTAAGTTGAAATACTTCATAGAGTACAATGATAATCTCACAATTTTTAAGTCCTTGTAGTGTAGATCTGCAACACTTTACTCTGTGAGCTCAGTCTGTTGAAGCCAACAGGAGAAGGAGAAGAGTAGAAGGAGATTTCTCCTTTCAGTTTCGCCGGCAGTCTATCGCCTACCTGACATTGTTAGATTGTTAACATTGGCACAATGTCTTCTTGTTTAGCCGGTTTGTTTTTTCCCTCCACCTGAAATATTCCTTGTAGTTTTCCATTGCCTTATTTCTCTTTCGGTATTTTCTTCCTAGATTGGCGAATTTGTTCTCGTCTGCCTGGATTATTCGCCCACCTGTCTGGTTTCTTTAATGTGACTGTCTCAGTATGCATTAGATTAATTCATTCGAGCGACTCTTACGATGTTGGCGATCATCTTTTTGAAACAAATAAAATTTGTCATCCATTTGATTTCACACCTTCACAGCGGAGCGTTAAACATCTTTCCCGACAAAAGGCACGAAGAGCAATCAACTTATGACAGTGATAGTCCCAACCTGACTTAATTAGATGATCTCTCATTATTAGTCAAAGCCGTCAACATGCTCTTTTCGAAACATATACAAATTATCACACTCGTTATAATTGACCGAAATGAGAAATATGAAAGGTATTCTATTTGCAAAGTCTATTCAGCTGAGTGGTTCTATAAAACTAGTGGATTTAATCCTCTTCGTCCTCCTTTCGAGCGACAAATTCTTCAAGTACTTCCATAAATTCTTTTGGGTTTTCGCTGATAACCCAGTGTCCAGCTTTTACGTCACGAACCTCGAAATTGGGGAAGTATTGTCCAATGTCCGGGAGTACTTCGTCTGGAACATAGGTGGACTCTGTTCCTCGCACAAACAAGGCTGGGCCCCTACTCCAGCGGCACACTGTAGGGTCGAATGGCCATGCTGCAATATTTCCAGCAGTAATTGCTTTCCCAATTATTTCCAATGGAATTTTTGATGTACAAGCCTCGTCTTTCTTTCCTCTATCCACATTTGTCAAGAGAAATTGACGGACCTCTTTTGACGGTTCAACTATTGCCAACTCGGCGTCCACTTCTTTGATATTCTTGTAACGCTTCACTTCCAAAGCATGCCGAAGTTGCCGTACATACTTTCCAAAAGGCCCGCCAGAAGCAGAAATGCAAACAGGAGCATTGTCGACAGAAATCAACATTTGTGGAAGTTCCGGCCGACGCAAAGCGACAGCCATAGCAGTCTTTGCACCCATAGAGTGGCCCACTAAAATGGGCTTTTTCTCAAAGTTGGACTTTTCAATGAAATGTTCCACATCGGCTGCAAGCAGTGGATAATCTAGGCGATCGGAATGAGGCGACTGTCCAAAGTTGCGCAAATCCAAACAATAGACATCCCTATCCATTTTTTGAGCAAGCTGCTTGGCCACAGTCCGCGTGTTTGTTTTCGATCCGAAGAGACCATGGAGGAAAACCAAAGGAGACTTTGGGACAGGAGAAGGTACCAGAGGTTGATGCTTGTCAAAGCTGAGTTCGACTGGTTCAATGGAACGAGAAAGAGCGTCGCCTAAATATGAGCCATCATTCACGGCATATGACAGATAGCGTGTAGACACACGGCTCAAATACCGGGGAAAAGCACAAAGCATTACTTAGAAGTATGGTGCAACTGTTCTTACTAAAGATCTTCGCGCACTTCGTTATAGCGATTTCCCACGAATAGACGTGTAAATTATGGAAATTCGGAGAGGAAAAGAAGTACTTGACACATAAACGCCACATATCGCAATATGTGTACTTCGGATTTTGATTTTTTTTTTTTGGCATTATAAGTCCTCTGGTGTAGCTACATTGCGTACAACTTTTTCTTTCGGTACGCATTCGGACGACGTATTTGGGTTTTGGGTCAAGTTGTTTGTTTTACCCTTCAAATATTCACGCAAACCACTCTTATTTCCTTGATATATTAATTGAAAAAGTCTCGGTTGAGTTTACATAATTCTACGATGCTCTTTCATTGAAGGTGTTCCATGAATTTGGCTCCAATTATTCGTCATAAATGACTTCTAAATTATTTCTCCTCCTTAGTCTCCGGCTCCTCTTGTATAACATTCCAACCCATACGCAGATTCAACCGCTCATACCGTGCTCTGTCACGATCGCTAACACTTGGGGCAATGTTGGATAGAGCGCCCAAGAAATCTTCATGCGTCACCTCGATCAGATTATCGCTGGCACTATCAACGTAGTACCCTGATGCATCCAACTCTTGGATTTGTTGCCCGCTGAAAAACTTCTTTTTCAATGCAAAAACACCAGCCTCGCGAACTAACAGGGACAAATCAGCACCGGAAAAGTTACGACATTTTTGGTGATTAGCGATCACATTCAAATCCACATCCGAAGACAATGGTGTTTTGTTTGCTTTGACAAGAGTACGAAGAATCTCCAACCTTTCCTCCGCAGTGGGTAGCTCGATGTAAAGCGTTTTGTCCAACCGACCAGGTCTCAACATGGCTGGGTCAATCATGTCAGGTCTGTTAGTGGCACCTACAACAAAAATCCCCTGCCTATCATTAAGGCCATCCAACTCAGTTAATAGTGTGTTGACAACACGAGCACTAGATTCAGAAAGCGAAGAAGTTCTGCGAGGCACAAGCGCATCCAACTCATCAAAAAAGATGATGCATGGAGCAGAAGCCCGAGCTCTTTGAAAAACTTGGCGGACAGCCTTTTCTGATTCACCCACATACTTATTAAGCAATTCGGGTCCTTTCACAGAAATAAAGTTAGCGCGTGATTCGTTGGCAACCGCTTTTGCAAGTAATGTTTTTCCACATCCAGGGGGACCCCACATAAGCACACCTGCTGGTGCACTAATACCGACTTTTTGGTACAACTCTGGCTTTTTGATAGGCTGCACAATACACATATGAAGTTCCATACGAACTTTTGCCAAAGCTCCAACATTTTTCCACGTTACATCAGGAACAGTCGCAAAACCTTCACGTTTGGCAGTAGGCTGTATTGTAGGTAATGCAATTTTGAAATCGTCATAGGTGATGCTAAGGGGAGCCAATTGCTCCGATGTAAGTGGATCTGGGTGCTTAGAAAGAAACTTTTGAATCGTTGATAATTTCTCCTCTTCAGACTTGTTTGCAAAAGTGGCGTTGGCTGCTGGATCAGGAGCCACCGCTCCATCTATTTCCATTTGCTCTGTCTTGCTTACAATCTCCGCTTCAATTTCGCTCAAGCTCTCGAAAATTCGCTTGATGGCTGAAATACCTGCCGCTGTGACTAAACTCTTTAAGTCTGCACCGACAAAACCAGGGGTCATTTTTGCCAACTCGCGATAGTTGAAACCTGAGTCATTTTCAAGTTTTAGAGATGAAGTCATGGTCTTCAAAATGGCACACCTTTGGTCCTCGTTAGGAACGTTGAGACAAATTTCTCTGTCGAAACGTCCTGCTCGACGTAAAGCCGAGTCTAAAGAGTCAGGTCTGTTTGTGGCTCCCAAGACTACAACAGGTTTCCCATCTGTCTTATCCAATGTCAACTCATCCATAAGCGTGAGTAATTGTGCGACAATTCTACGCTCCATTTCCCTTTGAGCGCCTCCATCTCTTTTTGGTGTAATGGCATCAATCTCGTCCATAAAGATGATACATGGAGCTAGGGAACGCGCCTCTTCAAAGATTTCCCGAAGTTTTTTCTCCGATTCGCCGGACATACCTGAGACCACAGAAGGTGCTGAAATGTTGATGAAGGGTACCTGCAATTCACCAGCCAAAGCATTTGCAATGGTTGTTTTTCCGCAACCTGGTGGGCCATAAAGCAAAACTCCCCGTGGTGGCTCAACACCAGTAGTTTGATAAATCTCGGGATGTAAAATGGGCAAGCCTACCAATTCCATTAATTGGGTTGTCACGGATTGAAGACCTCCAAGGGATGATAAAGTGATTGATGGTGGTGTGTGCTCAATCTTAGGTTTCTTTTGCTTCGAATGCTTACCATGTTCCTTTGAGCGTTTTTTGGCTTTCTTCTCTTCCTCGTCTTGAGACACAGCTGCCTGCTTTTCCCACATGGAAATAACAGACTTATTTAAAGAGTTCGTCTCTGGAACCAGCATCAAGTTATCTTGATCAACACCCTCAAAATCACTGTCAATAGCCTGTGCTTTTGCAAGTGCCTTTTCGTCTTGAAGCCTAATAACTTCCGCTAACTCAGACTCTTCATCTTCCCGACAGAGCTTCAAGACAACATCAACAGATTTTTCCAAAATAGCCCTCTTCATGCGCTTAAGTTGAAAGTCCTTTGCTTGAACGTACGCCACAACATCCAGTGCTCGAAGGTCTCTAGCTAGGGCCACATGTAGAAGCAGGTCACGATCTTCTTCCGGGTTCTCACTTTTGTTCTCCTCTGTACGTTCCTGGAGAAGCTCATGGATTAGGTCATATACCTTCTGGTCTATAGACTGCGAGACGGAGCCGCCTTTTGCCATTTTTTTGGTTCAGAGTAAAGGTGATGCTCAGGCAGAAAAGTGATGGGCATCGTGCACGTGATATATCACGTGCCGAAAATTAAAGAAGGACGAACTTGTATCGGTGACTACATCGCTAGACTTGAAAGAGTGGACTGTAAGACATAAGGCCATTAATTGTCTTAGTATTGTCTCTTTCGACTTGGTGATGAGTATTTTGAACAAGATTTTTATCCTGTATATTGCCGGTCCGGGTCCAAATTGATAAAGTATTATCACATTTAGTCGGCTTAAGACGGAGTTTCAGAAACAAACGATGTCATGTTGAATCAATCAAGAACTTCTCTTTATCAGATCTACACTTACACTTTTGAACCTGCCCACACGCCACAATAAAGTACAGCAGAGACAATTGGCCAGAATGTCAGCTCATAGGACGGAGTTCGGGCTACTCAAACACCTTCCACCAGGAACATTCGTAAATCTGTTGACGTCACTACGGTTCCTCCGCTAAAGAAGTTCGCGTGCGCCACTTCCTCAGACTTATGTGGCGCCGACCCGGCCCTGGTGTGTCGATAAATTACAATGGTAGTGGCCAGTCTGCAGGATGCATAGCAATCTTGAAGAACATATTGTTCCAGCGGTCACCGAAGCTCTTTGAAAGCGGTCTGGAATGATATATTCTAATGGAGAAAGTATTTAGCGACACCAATATATGTAGTGGCTCTTCTTTTTTTTTTTTTTTGAAGTGTTTGCTTTCTTTTTCGTCTCTTCGTGTCGGAACGTCAAATGTGGGGCATGGTTTTGATTGCCGATTCTATGATTGCTACAATGCGCGGCGCCTCAACACAGGCTCAATGACCAATGATTGCTAAATTGGTCCCTCGAGCCCATATAAATAGTGAAGGGTATAACCATACTTGTAGAAGCAGTATACAAACACATCAAAATCAATAAAAATGTCTGACGCTGGAAGAAAGAATTTCTCTGACAAGGTTACCGAGTCTATCACCCCAGAAAGCCAAAAGACCTTTGGCGACAAGGCTAAGGAGTCGGTCACTGATGCTGCTGACAAGTTTGCCGCCAATGTGACTCCAAACGATCAAAAGTCTTTTGGTCAAACTGTTGCTGACAGCACTAGACAGGGCCACGACGATGCTAAGAAGGCAACCTCTGAGAACCAAGCTACCTTGGCCGAGACTGCTGAGCAGTACATTGATGCCGCCAAGGAGCAAGTTGCAAATGCTGCTGAGTACATTTCCAGCGTTGTCACTGGTGCTCTGGAGGGTGCCAAGAAGAGCGCCGACGAGACCAAGAAGTAAGTAGATTAATTAAACGAGTTTAAGAGCAGTTATATGTAATAAGGTAGTTTACTTAAGGAAAGGAAACGGCCTATACCATGAAATTGCCAACGAAATTTTTGGCTGTTTTTTCTGTGCCTGGTCGATTCATGCAAACAATTGGGATTGATATGCATCACTAAAATTGTCATACTTGTACAATAGGCTAACAACTGATAAGCTTCCAAGTTTCAAAAAAAAATCTACTGGAAAACAACGGATCACGATGATGTTTTCATCTCGGATACGAAGGTGGTCTCTTGTCGCATTCGACGCACATAGGCTTCTGATTATCTTTTTGACTTCACGCTAAAATTCTAATGAGAAAATGTATGTGGTTTATTTCTATATTTTTGCAGGGACTTTGTGAATACGGAAAAAACAAGTTGTGTCGACTATTTAATTCACAATCAAATACAATTGAGCAGTACTAAAGCTATAAACTTGTGAGGTATACCTCAATTCATCTGGTCGCTTTTTAAAACCGAGTAAAAAACTTTTTCGTTCACGTATTTTAACTTCGGTGTACAGGAGGAGTGGAGTTTTTTTATCCTTCCACCAAGCTGTTTCCAGATACTGTTTCTCATCATCTCCTGCACACCAATCTGTTAAGCTCATCTCCAGTTTATCAAACTTATCACAACATGGGTAAACAAGATACTCTCAAAGACTTATTGGCTGTTGAAGAGGACTCTGATGTGTCAAGTGACTCTGAAGCATTAAATTCTAGGAAGCATGAGGCTAATGACGAAAATGATGACTTTGATTCTGATGACGAAGAAGAAGAAGCTGTCTTCCAAACTAAAAAGAAGTCAAACCTAGAAAGGTTTCAAGACCATGAGTCCGATGGCGATTCTGAGGAAGAAGAGTCGGTAACTAAGAATGAGTCAGTTACATCTGCAAAACTTGACGAAACGTCAGAAATGGTTGAGGAGCAGAAGAAAAGAACCAGTAAGCTCAAGAAATTGACTCCGGAACAACTTGCTAAAGAGCAGAAGAAGATCAAAAAGACAGGTGTGTGTTACTTGTCAACTATTCCTCCATACATGAAGCCTGTGAAGTTAAGATCAGTATTGTCCAGATTCGGAAAACTTGACAGGATTTTCTTGAAACCGGAAGACCCTAGTTCCTATCAGAGAAGAGTGAAATATGGTGGTAATAAGAAAAAGAGATTCACAGAAGGTTGGGTGGAGTTTGTCAATAAAAAGGACGCTAAGCTCTGTGCGCAAACAATGAACGGTAACATTTTGGGAGGAAAGAAATCGTCTTACTATCATGATGACGTTATCAATATCAAGTATCTCCCAGGCTTCAAATGGTTCGATTTGACGCAACAAATTGCAAAAGAGAACGAAATCAGACAATCGAAGTTGGCCCTTGAAATCTCTCAGCAAGCCAAGCTCAATAAAACTTTTGTTAACAATGTTGAAAAATCCAAATACATCAACAGAAAGCGCAAGGAAGCGGAATCTGAAGGAAAGGAGGATAAAAAGGCTCCAAAGCGGTCATTTGATCAGCGAGATGTCACCACCACGCGTGCAGAAGCTGGTCTGTCTTTCAAAAAGGCTAAAAATAGCGATAATCTTGAAAGTGTGCTTTCAAAAGTGTTTTAACATATCATGCATTTTATTATATAATACATCACTAACTTAACATGAATAATACATGCGTAGTCACGAGGGGAGCTTCCCTTGTTCAAGAAAGCATATTCTTTCTATCAATTCTGATCTGTTACATCCAAGATCTTCCATGACAAGACTGCTGTTAATAATCACATCTTTAGGAATCAGCAGCGCCAACAAACCCTTCAATTTATCCCATTTTTTCTTCGACCAGTTTTGATACCTGTTTTGTTTGTATGAATGGCGTTTGCGAAGCATATTTCTCGCAAACTTTCCTGAAAGCTTTCGAGACGTAGTCTCAGGTCTTCTTTTAGTCGATCTCGTGGAACTGTATTCATTCCTTAGCAGCACAGCTGTATCTTTGAAGGATGTTGGATTGCGTGTAGGAGAACTTGGAAGGGGAGTATACTTCTTTTCTGAAGCTGGCTGGATGAGCGGAGATGGGTTCAAAATGGGAATATTTCTTTGCACAGATACATTGCTATCAGTAGGCAGATGTCGAAGTGACTGGTTGTTTTTTAAAGATGGACTATTTTCATCAGGTGAATCATTCTCGGGTAGAATATTAGAAGTCACCTTCGGCAAAAATTCATCGAGGCTGCGGAGTATTTCGCCATCATCTTCCAGCTCCTCGTCAGTATCTGCACCAACAAGAGTAGCCATATCCCGCTCTCGTAATCGCTCCACACTGGAGTTGATTTGGTCTATGATCTCCTGAGTTGATTTGGATTTTGTTGCCCCACTACGAGCAATCTGTCCTGCGATTTCCTCGGCTGCTGACTTCACGCTACTTGAATTAACTCGAACTTCTTTTCGTAGCGGCGACCTTTTCCGAGGTGTACGCGTAAGGTTAGTTTTGTAATTGTCAGTGTCGTTGCTAGTTAAGAGATTGGTACTGGCGCCAGAAGTCATGTCTTCTTTATGGGACTTTGATGGAAGTGACAGGACTTCTTCCCTATCAGAGGAGTCGAATTCTATTTCCTGCTCATTGGGTTGCTCATGAGTAAGTAACAGGCTGGAGGTATTTCCGGCTCCATATTGATTGGATAGGCTTTCGGTGCTCTTGCCAATAAGATGTTCGTTGCGAATGGTTTCTCTTTCTCTGAGCAAAAAGCTCTGATATCTCTCAGCTGCCCCATGTGGTTCATCCCCATTGGTTTTAGGAGATGAGGACTCAGCTGCACTTCTCGAATCTTTCCACGACTGCGTGCTCTCTCTTATGGTAATGGGTGTTTCGATGCGAGCATCTTCAAAATCTGACAGTGCATCCCTTCGGAATCTTTCACCTATTTCCGACCTCACTTGTTGTGGCAGTAGACCGGATGTGACTCGGCGGATTGTGAATCCTAGTGAGTTCTGAGTAGATTGCATTTAAACTAGTTTCGTGTTATTGATTCAATGTTTGTACATAAAGTGTGTGTATAATTTTTGTTGATGCTTGTTAATCGCGTAGTCGCGACGCATCAAAATTATTTATAAGCGATATCCATCATTGTATCTGTTTCACACGAAACAATATCAGCTGTATGTAAGCCATACTTCCGCTCGTAATTCACGTAGCTAAGCAGACCAAAGAATCTCTTCAAACTTGCGAGATGTTGAATAGACCGCACACCATAGAGTAGAGATTTCACCTCCACGCTGTCTGTTGCTTGTGAAACTACCACCGGATCTTCTTTCGTTAAAAGAGACTCAGTCAGCGCTGCTAATTTGTCAATCAATGACATGGGTACTCGTGAAACTTCAGTGGCAGATACAGAAGAAACGAAAAGCCATTCATTCAAGCGGAACTCATCAAACCCAATCAAGAGAAGCTGATCCAACAACTTGCTGGCTGACAAAATAAAACTCAATTCCTCCTTGTCCAAAGATCCATATTCCTTCGGCCCTCTTTTAATTACCAGGCTAAACACCTCAATCAAACATTGCGTGATGGGTGTCCAATACGAATGCAATGCCATTTCGCTAAAACTCAAGGTAATGGCCCGGATGAGCGTAAAAGCTTCTCTCTTGTACAATGGAGGACATGAACTGCCAAGAGCAAGTGTGAGTTTGGAAAAAAGATCACTTAAACTATCGCCGAAATAGTCCTTTGGTTGCACCATGAGCAAATATGAAATACGCTTCAAAATGAACACCCTGTCCTCCACTTCAGAATGCTCATTCCAAATGAAAATGTTAGCGGCAGAAGATTGGACAGAAGGAGTCACCCTTGCAATTAAATCGGACATTTTCTCCTTATCTTTGGACACCCAGATTCTCACCGAGTTTTTCCATCCCTCCTTCATGAATTTATCGCTGGAGAAAAATGAGTTATCAGAATACACTTCTGAAATGACCTGTTTCCATGCCTTAAGAGGATGATGCAACCCAATCGTCTCAATCAAGACCAATATTGCATCATCCACATCAGCCAGCTTTTGCTTCAATTGTGGAAGTACAAATGCACTTATGATCGACGAAACTGCAGTACTAGTCTTATCAGAGTCCTGGAGGATGTCGCTTAAATATTCCACAAGATTCGATAACCGTTTAATTGCATCTTTATCCGAAACAATCGAATCTCTATTATTTATCGTTGCTTGGAGCAAATTCATGAATATCAGAGCTAATTCTCTATTGTTTCGTTTCAAACTTCTCTTGTAGTCAATTTTCAATGACAAGACTTTGACGGCCTCTAAATAAGACAACAACAGTTGCTTGTAGTGAGATGGACGGGACAAAACATCCTTGAAAAAAGATGTGCAATCTTCCCAGATTTCATTTACTGTATCCAGATCAAGCGACTCAAAATATGGGACCAAGAACGATGACAAGTTTTCATACGATAAATCTGGGTTAAGAGAGAATCTCGATTTCTCATCAACGGACAGCAGCGCGCATCTTGTTAAGATAGAGTTCAAGATTCGAGGTAATGTCATTTGAGCTCGGCCACCATCAAGGACATGTAAAATCTTAACAATATCGTTAACATCAGAAGGAGACTCTATAATTGTTTCAACAATTTCCTGCTTCTCCAAATCACTTAAGCACTCAAGCAATTTGCGGGAGCGGAATTTGAGTCTAGTGCACAAATAGTTGATTGAACGTGCTGAGGCATGTTTGCACCCAGATGCTGCTGGCTTTGCATCTGCCCAACTCCAAATCTTAAATGCTGCTCTAGAAGCGTCTCTGAATGCTATTAAAATAGAATAGAGCCTGTTCTGCTCTTCTGTACGCACAGAAGGAGATTCTATTTGAAAGACTCCTTGAATCATATTTCCTAAGAAACCATTCTCAGATGTGGATGTTTGGGCTGTGGCACGAAGATTTGAGGTAAGAAGATACGAATGACATATGGAAAGAAAATCCTCAAATCCTGAGAGCAAAATACTAATGCATGCTTCAAGGTCTGCGTCCTCATTATCATTCAGGAAGTTTCTCACCAATTCGAAGTATTTCATCAATTTATCGATCAAGGAATCATTGATCGTCAAGATAACACTGAATATTGAATCGTTGAACATGTACAATGAAGTCGTGAGTAAAGAAAGCCATTTTTCCAATAAGAGCGATGATTGAGATGTGGAAATCCCATGTATGATATAATTGACGAGTGAGGGATTCTTCGATTCTTCTGAGGGCTTTGCCAATTTTAGATCAACATTTAACAGTTTCGCAGCTTTCAAAAAGTGCAAGATTGCCTGAATATAACTAGCTTCCACTATTTCCATCTCGTGAGGCTTATGTTCCAACTCTTTGAAAAATTTGAAAGAGCGATTTACTAACATGTGGAAATGGTTTTCAAAATCTGTTTCTGATCCCGTTGAGAAAAGGCAAAATAAATCAAGAACTAACGAAATGCAAGAAGAGTAAGTCGAAAGATGGGAAGAATCCTTTAGCATCTCCTTTGATATTTGCAAATTGAGGAACTTTTCAATAATGCAGATGATGAGCGATTTATAGTTGGAGATGTCCCAGCCATTCGACTTTATTAGCTCAAATTTTTCAGTACTTTCAGACACAACAAATTCATGATTGAAAGAATCCTTCAATAATTTTTCATTACTTTTGATCACATTCAGCACAGTTCGCAAATAATATGTAAAAAGCTTTAAATCATCATGACTCGAAAGCTCAACATGTTGTTTTTTCATGAATTCGAATGTTAGGAGGGGATTAGTAATAAGCATTAGTAACCGATTAGCCGACCCATCTACCACAGCATTGTATACAAACTTTTGGGCAGCCATGTAATCGCCTTTTTCTGTACTTAATAAATCATCAAGGACAGTATGAAGTGGGTTGGAAAGAAGATTGTCGGCATTATTCAAACCAGCCGAGTGAGCCCAAAGTTTGTAAAAGGAACGTGTTTTCATTTCGCTCGGCGACTTTAAAAGCATTTCTAAAATCCCGGCCTCAATGTGGCATATATCAAAACAGAGCTCTAAATCAAATATGAGACGAACGGCCTCAACTTGATTATTTGCAGGTTCAGATGTAATAAGGGGATACCATAAATTGGATAAAATAATCTTCAAGATTTTGGACTTTTCTGCTGGAGTCGTGAATTTCACAAGGAATCGACAGAGTCTTACAATTCCGAATACAGTGTGTAACATATCTTGTCTTTCTTGAGTTTTCCTTTCCCAATGGCATGGTGGACAAGTTAGAATAACCTGTATAAGTTCCTTGTCTCGGAAAGGATTAACAAGATCAACATTAGGAATAGAATAGAGAAATTCACTCAAAAGCTTCGAGATGCGGTCGCTGAACTCAATATTATTGAATGTTTCCACGTACCACTTTTTGAGATATTCTAAAATGAGAAATGAGAGTGCAGAACCAGCTATAGGAGGTTCTTTCTCTTCGCCCTTCACTGCATTATTGTAGAATGTCTTTAGCATATCTGGGATTTTTGCTTCGTCATATACTGACAAGTCTGTGTTCTCCTCTAAAGGAGAAAATAGTGCAGGATCTGCTATCTCAACTAACAGTTCAAGCATCAAGGTTGATCTATCACAGAGATTTGAACTTGAAAGCAAACCAACAATTGCAAGCCCCACATGAAGTGACTTTTCTTCTTCGGGGAAGTTGAAATTCCGTAAAAGAAACTCAAGAATATCCGAGTTTTCAGGTGAACTGGCCAAAATCAAGTCACAAGTAACGTATTGCCAAATGAAACTGGCTTCGACCTCATCAAAGAAAGACTTTGCTGATACAAGAACATCTTGAGAATTTTCTCCCCTTTGCTTCATGGAATCATAGGTTGACTTGATGATAGGTACGAACAACCTGGGTGTAATGAGCGCGTTGATTTCCCACCTATCCATAATAAGAGAAAGTGCAATCCGAAAAGCTTCAACCTTTTTGGAAGTATCATCTGAGTTCACAAGCTTGAGCAAACCTCTCTCTAACACAGGTAGAGCATTAGTTTTGAAATATGTTGTTTGCTTACTCTTATCAGGTTCATCGCTAACTCCCGGCCCAAGAAGCCATGCCCATAACCTTCTATTCAAACTCATATCTCTCTTCAAAGTGACTTTGCAAGCTGTCATCACTAGTAATTCTTTGTCTTCTGGTGCCAATATCGAATTAAGAATTTCCGATCCTAATGGGATGTGCGTGAGTAATAAATCAAAAAAGCCACGCATAACTATTATATCATTGGCTTGGTTGAAAGATGAGTTTGAGGCAAAAACTGAGGCAAAAGCACGGGCAAGAATTCCAGGTTCAGGCTTTAAACAAGCTTGAGCTTCAGGTGGGAACTTGGAGGTGTCTCCTTCCTTGAACGTCGCAAAGATGGGTAACCTTGAGTTACACCAGTGGAGAGCACCCATTCTTTTCTCTGGACTTGATATTATGCAAGTGAAGAAGGTCTTCCAGAAGTGAGAACTGTTGTCGAGTTTGCTTTTGAACTCATCCATCAACTTCATGATATCGGCGAAAACTTCTGAATTTTGATCATCCATGCCTGCAAGTAACGATAGAATGAAAGGTTCTGTGATTTGTTTTAATGATTCCTGTTCGAGGTGTGGAAGGATGTGATTCTTGAAATGGTCGAGTAGCTGTGGTTTTACTTGCATCGATGCATAAGACACCACCGGCAACAAACCTGGAAGCCATATAAAAACCGACTTATTGATCTCTGCCTCTGTCAATGCTGAGAAGATAGAATCATAAATGGTTAAGGCCTTTTGATGTACACCGTTGGGTAAATTGGGCGATAGACAAAGAGCCAATTTGGCCAGCACTTCTTCAGCAGCAGGAATCCAAGAAAGGGTATGATCCTGATGTTCCGAAAGAGAAAGAGCTTTCTGAAGTCTTGAAAGGAATGCAATATAATCTGCCCATTCATCTAAGGCGTCAAACGTGGCCAATGCTTTTTCAACTTGGCTCAAATACCGCTTGTCTTTAACTGACATATCTGGTCCAGGGGACGATCGGAAGCCTAAATTGGTCATTCCTTTGAGAAATCCAGAGCTCAGCGGGTCCATTGGTATTATGACAGAGAATGTGCTACAGAGTCTGATAAAACCACGCTTAGGTGTATAGTTCTTGATGTACATTATGCAGGATAGTTGGATTCATACTAGTGGATAGTACTAAAGATCTTTGCTACAAAGTTTGAGTCTAATCCAAAATCAGTGAAATGAAGTGTAAGACATCTTGGGTTTCTCTCTCGTTGGTGCTGTGTCCAAGTCCTCGGTACGTTTGAAATTTATAATTCGAAAAGCCCAACAGTTTGTAAGTCTCACTAGTTTCAAGAGCATAAGCATGGGCAATCACTGGGTCCGAGTCGCCATGGCCTTGAAAAATAGGAGTAGTCAAATTAGGACAGTTGTCTTTTTGAAAAATCTCCTTCATTTTTTCGGGGATCGGAAGAAAGCCCGCAAGAGCGACACATCCACCAATTTTGAAATCAAGCAAAGCTAATGTGGCCAACGCTACTGCGGCACCTTGCGAGAACCCACCAATGATGATTTTTTCTGGTGGAATCTTGTTCTCCTCCATTTCCTTCTTGATATACGACTTTAAGAGATTGCACGACTCTAAAAAGCCCTCGGTATCTTGCTTGCCTCTTCTATCACCCAAAGTATGAATATCGAACCAGCCAGGCATCATCATACCACCATTCACAGTAATTGGCCTTTCAGGAGCATTAGGAAAAATGAATCTCGTATTGCGGGCAGACTTGACAATTCCTGATCTCTGGACCAAAGGAGCAAAAAACGACCAGCCATTGCCTGAGTCTCCAAGCCCATGGACAAAAAGGATTGCAGATTCTGCAACCCCACTCAAAGCGGGAATTTGAACAGCACTATGTCTCATCATTATGGTGTTGAAAAGACTTCGAAATAGGTTACAAGAGCAGTCTGGATAATCGTAGAGATTCGCGCAAAATAATACTACCACTACATGTATAGTTTTGCCAGTAAATTTAGAGAATCATCAATAAAAAGTCCTTCCTTGATTCTGAACCAATTTCACTTTACTTAGGGAGCTGTAAAGTATTTGAGTTTGACGGAAGCTCTTCAGTGCCAATTAAAAACCAATGCCACTACAATGAAATTCGTTTGAGCTCTATGGCCTGATGTGAGCTAATATGACTAAAATGACCAATTGCAATTCTACGTTTACTGT
Source organism: Clavispora lusitaniae (assembly GCF_014636115.1). Lineage (NCBI taxonomy): Eukaryota > Fungi > Ascomycota > Pichiomycetes > Serinales > Metschnikowiaceae > Clavispora > Clavispora lusitaniae. The sequence continues at coordinate 1,892,124 of NW_027093976.1, read as the reverse complement.
GAAATGAACATCATTAGCCCTAATGGGAGAATTATCTGCTATAAAATTTCATCAGACTTGGTAATACAGTCTGTTACTAGTGATCATCAGAAGGTAATGTAGTATTTTCTTACCAGTTTGTAGACTTGCGTTTCAGGATGTAGACAGAAAATTTTTCTCTTTCTTCATTTATTCTTTTTCTAATAGATAATTCGTTTTATCAGACAAATCGGATCGCTATGAAGTGTGGACTTATACCCGGTACTTATTTGCATTTTTTACCGAAAAGTTGCGCGAGATGAAGAAAAGCACAAAAACTTGGAATAAAAAATGATATTTCACGACGTCTTATTTCAATTTTGTGTGTAATAGTATAATGTTAATTTGAGAGTCTGCTCCAACAAATGTCTCTCAGTAGGTACTTACAGAATATCGAATTTAAAATGTTCATACTATGCTTTTGAGTCCGATGAGTTTCATTTAGAATACGAAGCGTAAATGAATTATTATGGAAAGTCCCTGTATGACCAAAAAAATTATATATATTAATGCACCAGCTCAACCGCTATCTTTTTTGTTGGCTCCGTGTTTTCTTCAGCAGGACGCTTTTTCTCATTCTTTGCTTCAGCAACTCCACTGGCAGCAACCTTGAGCACACGAGTATTTTGCTTTTCACCGTCAACTGTTCGGAAGTAAGGTTGACATCTCCAGTAAGGAATAGTTTTGTACTTTCCTCCCCATGATTGCAATTCACCTTCTGTGATCACGTCTAGTTCAGCAATGTTGGGCTGCGCGAATATATCTTCGACAATCGCTTCCACTTTTTTGACTATATCATCCCAGACAGAAAAATCCGCGTTTACGCTAGTCTGTCCAATGATTGGGCGCAACTCTTTGTGGACATTAAGAAACGCATGCAATAACTTGAAGAAATGGGCCTTCATCGCCACCCGTGAAGCTTCACCTGGGCAAGTCCTCACAATATCAAAGTACTCTCGAAGCATTTTATCTACCCGTGCGAATTGCTTATCCTTGTCATCATCTTTCGTCCAGAACACACCTGGATTATACAAATTACCTTCCGCCGACATCACCGCATCACAACTAACTTCATCAATGCAGCGGTTAATATCCAGCGGATATAATATGTTACCGTTGGCAAAAAAAACTTGGTCGGAAGGCAAATTGTCTCTCAAGTAGCGCAAAATCTTCCAGTTAGCTAATCCAGTCGCTTGACCCTTCATGTCCCTCGTCCTGCCATGTATCGTGATGAATTGGGCACCTGCACTAAGAACCATTTTAGCATATTCCAAAGATTTTTCCCAGTCATCATAAACTCTGATCTTTGCCGTTACAGGACATTTCAAGTTGTCATGTAGCTTGCGGATCAATTTATAGACCAAGTCCCAATCATCCATCAAAAACGCACCATAATTCCCCTTTCTGGCGATTCCTTGTGGACAACCCAAATTTAAATCCACAGCGTCACATTTATCTTCGACAAATTTGGCTGCTTGCAAAAGGTATTCTGGGTCGTTGGCGCAAAATTGCACCACTAATGGACGATCTTTCTCCCTATCACCATCCCACTCGGACCACATTTTGTTTCTATATTTTTCTTCTGTTGCAAAGAGACGGGCATGAAACATGGGGGTATAACAAAGTTCGGCTCCGTATCTTCTGGAAAGGATACGCCATGCAAGTTCGGATTGATCTACCATTGGGGCAACAATGGTTTTGGGTCTTCCAATTTGCTCAAAGAGAGCTCTTCCATTTAATTTCTCTGCGGTCATTAGTGTGGAAATTTTGGAAAGAAATCCCAAGTTGAATATTTTGAATCCCGACACCTTGTGTAGTTGGAGATGATGTCAGTTTCTTTTTTTTTTTTTTTTTTTTTTCTGATGCGCTCCATGCATTCTCAAAGATTAGATAGTACTACCAAGGAGAATTAGCTAGATCATTTTCTTTCTTGCGCACTATTACAAAAACCTTACCATGCGTCTTGTTTAAGGTAAAAACTATCATTAAGTTAGCTGGAAGTTTATTATAATCTATACTCCAGCCAATAAATATTAAGCAGTTCAATCGGTATTATTTTCGTCATTGACGTCATTAATCGTTGCAAGGTTCTTCAAAGCTTCAGCAAATCCCATAGCAAGAGGCCACAATGGTGCATCTGCCAACATACGAACTCCCAAACATAATGAAAGAACCAGAAGCTTGCATTTTTTGACAGCAGCACAACATGCCTGAGGCGAACCTTCTTTCATAGTGCTGATGACATTTTTGATGTTCAACTTGAGAGTCGTACTCCAAGCATAGTCAAATAATCCTTGAGATTGGCTTCTCAATGACTCGACGTAGGAACTTGTTTCTTCAATTGGGCTGAGCGTAGCTTCGATTCGTCTAAGCACCTTTTCTGCATTGAGCCATAAGGCTTTATCAGATACACTGAGGTTCTGAGAGTTTTCGATGGACATTAAAGCCGTAGAAAGAACCATAACAGCAACAAAAATACAAGTGACGAAGAAAACAGGTGTACGAACAGACGTTTTCTTGGGATCATTCAAAACGGATATGTTGTGCACCCACAATTTCAAAATTTCAATACCAGATAATGTCGCCTCATTCAATGATTCAAGATCAGATGTCCAAAGTTGAAGTATTTCATTCATCCCCTTCCAGTCCTTTCGAAGTGCTTTATCCATCACAGGTGCAATATTCAAGCAAATTCTGATTTTTGCTAAGGAAAGTAAGGGGAACAACAATTTGAGTTGATGACTGCTATTGAGCAAATGATGGTTGTAATTATTCACCACATTGAATCCTCCATTGATAACGAAGCTTGCCTCCCACAGTTTCAATAAACTCTCAAGCTTAGGGCGTGAGTTGACCCTCCAATCCAACGCATCAAATGGCAAGTTATTCGCCTTATGTGACAAATATGCGGCCAGTATCTGTTCATGAGCAATCATCAACATCGACATGGATTTACTCAAATTACCAACATCTCTGGAATTACATCCAGTATTCAATTCTTGAATGAGAGACTCCATAGACTCATTATTGGCAATTTTCAGGAGTGGAACAGAGCCGTATTTTTTGTAATGGGTATACCACTCTGTGGCGTTCTTGGCTTTCCATAACAGTTCGTCCTTACAGGGAGAGCCAGATAGGATTTCTGATCCTCGCATTGGTAGGTGTGTGCCAAGTAACGCACTACGCAATACTTCTAACTGGTAGAACGTTTGAATGGTACGAATCCGTGTTTGGACCATAATAAAGTAGTCGAAATTGTTTTGGATGATGCTTAGATCATTAGGATTGGTGATAGTAGGAGGAGGAACCAAAAAAAGTTCCAAAGGACGATGGAAGTTCGTCGATTTGATCAATCCCACCATGGACGTCATTTGCCTTAATGTTATTTCAGCCAGGTTTGGTTCATTTAAAAACATAGAGATGAAAATATGCAACACAAGACTTTGATGAGCCATTATTGGAACCTTTTTGAATTGCAACTTGTCGGCTGTAACCTCCTTTTCGAAAAAATTATAAATGTGATACTTCGACAAGTTAAAAAGAAGCAATGTGTTACTGTCGTGGTAGGAATAAAGAGCTCCAATAGAGCACATTGCCAATATGAGAGGAATATTTTCAAAGTTGTCAACCATTGGGTTTCGCAACGTTGGAATGTGAATGAACGGAAAGTAAGTGTTGAATTCACTCTCGTAAAGATTAATGTAAGAGTTCAAGTCCTCCAATGGGGGAATCTGGGAATCCGTCATATTGCTAGACATCACAATTTTAGCCCGAAGTTCCTCTGTAATAAAGTCGGAGGATTCTCCTATAGTAAATTTGACTCTAGAACTGGACCTTGGTGCAGATGATGTCAGCCTTTCAGAAGTTTGCGGAGAAAGTACACTCAAGTCCATTTGACTCCGCTGTTTTACCAAATCCTCTTGTCGTAATTTGAATAACGACACAACCTCGTCAGGTTCGTACTGGTCTGCTATGAATGGCATTCCCAGAAAGCCTGTATCATGAGATGCGGAGGGCAAGTCATCAAGGAGCGGGATAGCTTTGAACTCATTGACCCAATTTAGATCATCAATGTCATTAGAGAAACCGATCTTAGGCTTTTTAGAATCCGTGCGAGATAAAGGCGACGCAGATTGATGCTTGCGCGTGTTTTGTTTTGTCGCGTCGATATCCTTGTTTAAACCGACAATTTCTCCCGTCATATTAACTATTCCGGTACCATTAATAGAAAACTCTTTATCCGCATCGTTGAACAAAGACTGCTGAAGGTTTGTGGTTGATGGAAAAGAAAATTCAAGTGGCGTGGTTCCCGGTATATGATGTGGGTGGCTTGGATCTTGAAACTGATGGGCAGCCATAACGGAGTCGGCAAAAAAAGGAGTTTGGCCATGTCCATTTCCAGCCAACTGTGACTCGGAAGGGATGGTGTCTAGTTTCAGTCGGTAACCAACTTTGCCATCCTTCAAGCTATCTTGGAAATTATTATTGTACCATTCCAAGTCTAAAGATCCAAAGTCTACAGACAGAAGTCCCTTCGAATCGATTTCTGCCGCTGTAAGTTGCGGAGTAGCGAAACCCACCTGTGTCGGTGCTCCAGAAATTTGATGGCTCTCGATAGACAAAGCATCTTTAATGTTAGTGTAAGAAATACCAGAGACCGCAGAAAAGGAAGCATGTCGATGTGAATGGTTGTTATCCGCCATTGACGCATTCCATGCCAGTTTCTTCTTTTCCTTCAAATCGGGAGAGTCACCGGTCAACGGAGAGGGTTCTTGGAGTTCCATATTCAAACTAGATGCATCCACCGAGGACCTGCCTGTGGGTCTTGCACCTGAAGGCGTGTTATGGCTTGACGTTGTGTGCGGAGAAGGCATGGAATGGTCCTGAAGGGCAGGCATAAAACCAAAATTTTGCCTGAAGTGTGCTTTGTGATACTCAGGGGACAGGACAGCCATAGATTGGTTCATATCGGTAAGGGGCTGTGAAGATTCATGCGTGAGCGGCTGAGAAAGAGTCTCAAGTTGGGATGAAGGTTTCCTACTCGAGACTTGGGCTTCTCGACCAGACACACTATCTGACTCCACAGGATCGTTGGGAAGTGGTGCTTTCGCATTAGTGTTGTTGTGCAAAATGATGATGTGATCATTAGGAGGGGAGAGGCTGCCGTCCAGCACCAGATCTGGACGTACCACCAGTGCGATGTGCAGATGTAGTTTCTGTTGATGGCGAAGCACCAAGTCACGGCGAGCAAAGCAACGTCCACACGCAGCACATTGGAATGGTTTTTCGTTCGTATGCGATCTCTCATGGCGCTTCAAGTGTTCTAAACGGGCAAACCCACGTGTACAAATGGTACACACATGGGGACGTGGTTTATCTGTACGAATCTGGAGAGATTTCTTCGGGATAGGCTGTGTGGGACCGTTATACGCGGCCAGAGCGGGCAGCGATGTTTTGGGCGACGCCGAGTTGGCGAGCATGGCGGAGTTTCGGGTTGATGGAGATGTGGTGGTAGATTCTAAAGCAGCTGTTGTAACGCGTGGCAGCAAGGACAGAATGTTGTGGGGCCTGTTACTAGTTTCCAGCCTTTGTGTGCTGGAAGTTTCAAGCCCTTGGAGCTTTTCCTGCTTCGTTTGTGTGTTGTCACGGAAAGTGATGTTTCAAGCACAGAGGCAACTAGAGATTACCTAAGTGAGGGAAACTGGAAATCCACGGGCAAGTGTGCGCAAGGGGATGTAAATGGGAGCGAAAAGAAACAGAAGAAAATTTTTTACTTGGGCTTGAAAGCGCCTAAGTGCTATGTCCGGGGAAAGAGAAGATGGGGGATTGCAGATTACTATGGAGGACAATAGTGAGGTGACGAAAAGGAAAAAATGGGTCGCGGGCATGGCGCCATGTACAGGAAGTTATCTGGAGCTCACCGAGAAAATGGCCCGTTTGCGCCTTGTATGCATAAAAAAAACCCGCCGCGCCTTGCGATCTTAGCTTCTTCGGACTTTTCAAACGGTAACCTGGGCCGTCTTTGACCGAATCTTTTCTTCGCTCGAGAACTGCCAAGGATCCCGAGGCCCATTAACATAGTTCCGCCGTTATTTAACCACACTTCTCTCCTTCCGCCTTCCTCTACCCTTGACAATTTGCCACGTCGTTCCTGTGTGGGAAGTTTCAGTTTCGGTTTATGTGCAGCATCCGCCCCGAACTCGAAATCCGGGGTAGTTGCGCATTCTCCCGTCTTCAGCCGCTGCCACGGCCAAAAGTTGAACCAGAGGAGAAAAAGGTTTTCATTACGTGATATCAAACACACTTGTGACAAATACCACTCCATACTTTGATTTACTACTGAGCAGGTTGTTTAAAACACGACAGTTAAAAAGCACAAGGTAGGGCATATAATATCGGCAACTCGAGTCGCGGAGTGTTTTTTTGGTCCGTGTGGATAGGTACTGCATCCAACCAGGTCATTTCTGGCACTTTTGGGCCTTTCACCGATTGGCCGTGTTGGCATTGGGATATTTTTTTGCCGATGCCACAGGTGACTCGTTTACGGTATCGTAATAGAGTGATTTAATTTAATAACTGGTGAACCTTGCTGCTCCTATTGTGCACCCATTTTATTATTGCTTTCCATTGTAGTCGTTTTATTTCATTCCTCTTCACCTTAAATGAAAGTATTTTCTTTGTAATGGCCGATTCAGGATTGCTTGTAACTTCAACGTATATTTTTCTGCACTCCTTACGCTTTGGTGCTTAAGCATGTCATCCAAAGCCGTGCGAGTAATGTAATATTATTTAGCCTCGAATATGCCTGTAAACTAAATGGAAACCGTGGTTACGTTTGAACAATCTCGCACGAAGAAACAGTAAACCTTCACCTGTTTCAGTACACGTTAACCCAAAGATTTTCACTCGTAATACTAAAGCCCCAAGTGCATTTGTCGGGTGGGTATTCTTGCCAATACATTTCAACACAATACAAAACAATGAAAATACGAATGTGGCGGCAGTCTCCCATAAAGCGCACAGTCGTAAATTGCAGGAACTGCTAATCTATTCATAGTAGTTGCTTCCATCAAGCATCTACCAGTCGACCTTTCCAAAACAAAACTGCATGTTTGCGTATTTCGTTTATAGCAACGCATTTATTTCGCCAAGTCTTTATGGGTTTGCATAGTATGGAATGAAGTGATAAACCATGAACTCCGTTCCAACTCCAAAAAACGTCTCTTTCAAATGGTGAGTATGTCAGAAAGCACTGCGTAAAATCTTTAGAATATTCCAGTATACTCTCTAGATGATCTTATATATTTATCTGAACTTTAATGACCACTTTTTTTCATTTTTCGGTTTTTGATTTTTGTTATTTTGAAGTTTTTGATTTTGCTTACTAGTGCAATTATTCATGCGCGAACAATGTGGATGTTTTGAACACCGACTTGGTCATACTTGAACTACACCATCTCTTTTGTAATCCCACCAATTGATTACCATCGATCACTGAGAAAGACCTTAATTTTGAACAGCTCATCTTTGAATAATTGATCATCGAATCGGACATTTTACAATCACCCACTACAACATTCCCATGTCCTCCATTCTAGTCACCACAGGAGCAACTGTTACATTCAAGCCTCTTGTGAGTTATATTGCTGACCTAGATTTCTTACTAGAAGCTCAAAAGCTCGGGTACTCTACCATATACCTACAATACGGAAATGAAATCTCTAATAACACAAATGTCAGTAAAAACTTTTTGAATGAAGTCATGCAAAAGTCACAGTTGATTGAAAAGCTTGGTTTAGGAATCGTTAACGAAACGAATGATAAGAGTGTTACGCACTTTTCAAATGGAAGGCTCCTGCTCGTGGTATTTGCATTCTCGTCTCATATAAGCGACTACATTTCCAAAGTAGACATTGTTGTGTCCCATGCTGGAACTGGATCTATTCTTGATTCATTGCGTCTTAAGAAACCGCTTTTGGTGGTATCGAATCTGGAGTTGATGGACAACCACCAAGAAGAAGTCGCTGCGCAGTTTGAGAAGGAAGGATTTCTTCATCACATAACTACTAAGCAGCTTCAAGAAGGTTACCTTTTAGATTACTTGCGAAAGTTTTCTCGTGGAACATTGCCATTTTCTCTGCTTCCTGACCCCCCTACTGGTGTGGTGGAGTCTATTTTGGCAGAGGAGTTAGCAAGATAAGTTTAGTATCATTTTTCCAGGATATCAAAGAGAAGGAAAAGGCGTTTGTATGGTCTATATAATGACTTCAATATTAGACTTTTATGTGGATGATAAACTGTACCAAGTTACGGTGTTCTCAGAAATCAGTACACCACACACATTCCTATACTTTTAATTACCATTCAGTATAGAGGTCTTCAGCTTAGCTTCTCTTGTCAATGTACCCATACCGTGTTTCTATGCCGCCTAGAAGGCGTCGCAGACCAAGACTTTTCACAAAAGAAATTGAGACATTGCTATATGCTTTGGGTGATGGCCCTGTTTCGCAAGATGCAACAGTGAGTTGTCTTGAAGACTGTTTGGTAGAGTTTCTCACAGACTTATCGCATGAATCGCTCCAGTTTGCCAGGTCTCATGGGCGCTCAAGAATCAAAATGGATGATCTACCTTTTGCTTTGCGAAACGATCCACTGAAGTTGGGTAGAATGAGTTACATCCGTGAGCAACTTGCGAATATCGAAAAGGCGAAAAAGATGTACGACACGAACAATGTCAACGAAAAAGAGCTCTTTGCTGACGATGAAGAAGACGAGAAGGAAACGAAGGAAACGAAAAAAGAGAAACGGAAAGAGAAAAAGGAGCGAGGACGGAAGCGGAAAAACGCAACAAATGTCTCTTTTAACGAGTCTAATGAAAGTGACTAGCGTAAAATGTGTTTGTCACTATTATGTTCCTTTTTGATCCATTTCAATCATTATCATAATGTACTATTGAAATCCTATGTACTACTTAACGACATTGTCTAATTATCTTCTGTTCCATCCAAGTTCTCAATGGCAGTTCCACGCACGTACTTTTCGTCTCTGATTTGCTTCAGAAGATTCGTGAGGAGGGAAGAGAGATAAAATGCACTCTGTGTGAGCACCACCATGGCCAAAGTTAGTCCTTTCAACATGATGTCCTCTCTGTCTGTGAGTACAACACCATTCCGAATTTGAGAAGCACGATAATAGCGGTCCAAAAGGAAAAATGAACAGATACCCACATGCCTAAGAAACCTCAGCTTATGATATGATGTACGCTCATTTACGTTTGTAAAGAGCTTGAAAACATTGGAAATCTTATGTCCGTAGGTCCAAGGAAGAAAAGCACAATGTAAGAGTACTCCTCGCCAGGTCACAACTCTTCCGCTCCCTGCCAATGACGTCCCGAAAAAGTATCTTTCCAACAGCGAAATATAAGTCATATGGATATAAACGTCAATAGCTTGCTCAATAGACTCGGAAAGCATATTAAGTATCGCGTATCCCGCTCCTCTCATACCCGCATCTAACACTCTACCAACAGCGTGTTGTTGCTGCTCAGCAAAAAGATCAGCAACGGCAAATCCATCCTGCTGAGCACTAATAAATGTGACAATAAGAAGCTCTATTGTGATTCCAACGCTTAGGGAAGAGCAGTCAGCAAAAGACCAGTCAATATTGTTTGAAACAAACTTAGGGAATAAGAAAGACCCAGTCTTAGTTGCAACAACTACAACCGGCCTGCCCAACAATAGAGCAATGGTACCTAAGAACACTGAGAGAAGTGCGCCGAAAAGGCAAACCATAATAACCAAGACGATACATCTCATCTTGAGGTATGGTGGGGTGTATACGACCGTATAAGTGTCTTCGTATTGGATATCTTCGTCCCACCAGTCTGTTTCTTCATCAGTTAGGACCTCCTCTGCTGGTGATAAAAGCTGGTCAGACTTTGTGACCGGAACAAAAAGGCTCCGTAAAAATTTGTGCGAGTTATCGTCACTTCCAGGAGCACGAATAAAGTTCCCGTCGGGGACAAAACAAGCCTTGACATCAGGATGCTCTTGAAATACTCGCATAGCTTCCGAATAACTTAAAGGTCTCGAGAAATCTGGCACAGCCAAACCCAAAAAGGTTTGAAGTATATTTCTGTACAACACATGTCCTCTTTCCTCAGGAATTGGCACTCCTAGTAAGAAATGGGAGAGCCTGAGACGACTGCACAACATGGAGAATGACCATTTCCAAAAATCATTCCAACGGTTAGCAAGTAGGGGTTTGATTTTATGCCCAAGGGATAAGGGCACAAAGATCATTGCCACATCTTGCAAGCGAATTGGGAAAAGTACTGCCTTCTCAGCACTTGGTGGGCTTACTAAAAACCGGAGACCCCATGTGGTGCTTCCAATACCGAGAACAATAAATGCAGTGTATACTTTAGCACTCAAAAAAATTCTCAGTACCTGTAACAAAAATGGTTTGACCACTGCATCATGAATAAGTCTCGCGTTTGGGTCCTCAGGACTTTTGATAAAGAAAAGTACACCCGGACGTAAAATGTTACTTCTGATCATGCCCACATATAACGCAATGAGAAACATGTAACTTGTTCCCCATAACCAGTATAAAAATGCTCTAACATAGGTGTGCTGTGTGAGCAGGTGGCTTGTAGTGAAAAGCATGTTGTAGACAGTTCCAGATTCCGTATGAGAAACTAAGTTCAAAGTAAAGAGAGGGTTCATACAAAAGTCAAGGAGAAAACCGCAAAAGATGGGGAAAAGCACAATTTCAATAGCGAAGATACCGAAGACTTTAGCAGTAGCAACAACTTTGAACAAAAATTTGTATACCTTACGGGAAGTACCCATGACCGGTTTTTTGCCTGAAACCAATGCATTCATGAACTGGTTCACGGCAGTGCAAATAATTGCGTACCCAAGACCCAAAAATAAGAGACGCTCCACTGAAGTAGGTGGTTGGTCGTTATCACTGGAACATACATCCTTAAGGAAATTATAGAGTGGTAACACTAGAATCTCAGATGTCATATAATAGACAGTGGACAACGACTCGTTGGTGCGGAGTTTTTGAAGGAAAAACATTAGTAATGAGTTCATCTTAGAAAGTGGGAGAAATGGGAGAAGGGGTTGGAAAATATACCTGAACACATCCATCACAACAAAAGTAAATGCAGATACAGCAAGGTTGCCTAGCATGTGTGGAATCAAGTACGCGTTGAACAAGAACAACACAACCACAAAATCTGCAACAATCATTAGCTGTATAGGCATCACAAGGTTCAAACGGATGCCAAAAATTTCCAAGAGATCACCATTGTTGTTAGCTGCTTCCGCTGCGGCCATTTCGTCCTCGGCCAAGTTCTGGCGTCTTTCAAGCTCTTCTGCTGTTTCGTCTTCATCATCAAAATCAAGCAAGTTATGTGCCATATTGTTTCCCACATTATCATTCGCATCTTCATCTTGTCTTACAGCTGCATCGTCGTCTTGGTGTAAATTATGCACTTCCTCTTCTTCGGACTCCGAGTCGTCATTAACAGTGGGATGAGGCATGATACCTTCGGGATGTTGGATCTCTAGAAGCGCATTTGCATCTCTTGGGGCAAGATAGTCATCAAATACTCTTTCAGCTAAGGCTCTGCGAAGTTCAGCTTCGTTGCGGTGCACATCAGGCACATTTCGAAGATCTTCCAACGCACGGTTGATCATAACTTCTCTGCTGGCATCGTTCTCGTCACCACCCAGAAGCAACAGCGTAAGCAAATCTGCTAGCTTTGTACGAGGTTCTTTTCCGATCTGGCGCAAAAGCAGCTTGGTGTAACCCTCCTCCCGAACCACCCACTCGTGTTCAATGAAAATGACCACGAGCACTATAAGAAAGATCACAACGTGGACAAGACCGCTGGCAAAAGTGTTGAGCAAAAAAGATTCTGCCTTATCATACATTGTTGCTTCTGGCCCTGTCAACAAGTGTCCACTTCGAGAGCGCAAGTTGTATGCGCCATATAATAGAGCATGGAGCAAACTAAAATGAGGCGAAGGAAGTCGGCCATCAATCGTGTATGTTAGGATACGGCCCACAAACTTCCAGAATATGGGCACTTGAAGTGCACAGGCGGAGTAGAGCAAGATGGAAGCACGGCGAAAAAGCCAAGAGCCCAAAGACTGAAGCATCTTGTTCCAGAGGTCTTTCAAAGGTACTCTCTTCGGCATGTTTGGGTCGTAAATCGTGCGGAATCGGTATGGTGTGTTGCAAATATCACATTGTTTGGTGCTTTTGTTGGTGTGGTTAAGCCATTCCATCAAACAATCCTGATGGATATATTTGATGGACCCTCGGCACTTGCAAGGATGAATCAAAGGTTGGGACTCTGTTGCCTCACCACGACAAATACGGCAAGTTCTGTCTACTTCGGACATACTGGATTGGACATGGATTGATAAATGTGCAACTGGATGAAGTACTGTGAATAAGTTAATGTAATACAGAGGGCTACTTACAGTAACCAAGTTAAGCATATTCTTGTATGCACACCAAACTGGTATGCTGGAAGCGGTTTTGCAATAACGAATTGCCATCCTCAGCACTAACCAGTTCATCATTGTATTTTCCTACTTTATCTCCCTTGCATCATTGCTGGTCCCGGAATGGACGTCAAATTCACTGTACCATTTCTCAAAAACTTTAACTTTGTAAGTGTAGCACTTTCCTCATGATTTATCGTTCCTTAGGAACCAATTAGTATCCTTAGATAGGAACGGGAGTTTGGATTTGAATTTTTTTCTTTTTAAAATTGAATGTACTCTCCAACTCACTGCATTTTGAATGGTAGTTGATTAAAGGGCAGTAGTCACAAATCTTAGTTCCTACCTTGTTGATGAGTGTACATTTCGATGAACTAGACATTTTGGTTAAGCCAACTGTTCAGCATTCAATTTCCTTACTTCATTGCAAAATCGTTCCTGCTCGATTCACGTCTTCTTGCAGGTTTCCGTTAGGGTAAGAGATTTCTGGACTTTAATGATGTCCAGGAAAGACAGGAATAAAAAAGCTACAACATTATCGTAGTCACCTTGTTCATTTATTTCGGTATATGTCCCTACTCGGCTATAGCCTTTTTGACCTCCGGTTCAGCTGGAGGCAAAGGTTCTTCAGCTGCTTCCACAGATGCCTCTTCAACTACTGCATCTTCAGCTTCGGCAGGTTCAGATTCATCAATAGCCGAAACATACTCCACGCTGTCACCTTCAATCTCAACTTCAACATCGTTTTCCACATCAGCCCCGCTGCCAACGTCAGCCGCGTTCTCAGCTTCAGTCTCCTCTTCAGCTTCTTGAAGATACTCTGGCAAATCACCGTAATGAGTTTCAGCAGCTGGAGGGGCCTCCATTTCCTCGTCCCCGGACATGTCAGCCTTCAAAGGTTGTTCATCAACGGGCACTGGAGAGGCCTCGTTAATTACATTCACTGAGGAAGTAGCCTCCGGTTTGGCAGCTTCGGGGGTATATGAAAGATATTCTTCCTTACTTTCAAAGAAGGTATTGCAATCGTAATCCCAGCTCGAGAGAAGTTTGGATGAAAGGCATTGCGATTTTGTCCATTGAGAGCCGTCAATCAATGGAGAAAGCGTGTAATACATCGCCAAAGCGAGAGTAACAAAAAGCACTATGGCTCCGTAGGCTGGTCTGCTAAGCTTTTTCGAATACGACACAAGCAAATCAAAAACATGACCAAGTCCTAAGATAGCAAAATAGTATGCTGGCAAGTAATGGTGCAAGAACAACTGTCTACCCATAATGAAGAAAGGCGCATAATGGATAGCCCATCCCAAAAAGTAGGAGAGCATTTGTGCGTTAAAATTGAACACATTCTTATTTTGGGCCACAGTCTGGCCAGCTTGCCATTTCAACACAGAAATACCCACGTGGATCACAAAGGCAACCAAACACGCGGAAGCAGTCCACCAAACAACAGGGTTACCAAGGAAGTACACCTGAGTGTGGTCCTTAGCCCAGTAGTTGATACCACGTAATAATAATGGCCAGTCTTGTGGGTCAGACTGCCATTTGTGGAAAGAGGTCAAACCTTGGTTGATCTTCCACATAGTCTTGTGAGATTCGACAAACTTTTGCCAGAATGTCAATGTTGGGTACGAAACAATGTCCTTTTCCTCTTCCTTTAATCTGTCATTGTCGTTCGTTTCAATGTACCAGTGGGTCAATGGTCTGGCACCTTGGCCTGCCGCAGTGACTTCCTGTTGTTCGAAACCCCAAGATGGCAACTTGACTTCGCTGGAGAACAAGTAGTTGCCGCTCATGGCGTGTCTCAATCTGAAAACGGTTCCCAAGGCCTTCACATTTTCCTGGGCCTCGCCTTTTTCGGATTTGTGCTTGACAATTTCAACCACCCAGTCATCATTGGCATCACCTCCAAATCCTTCGTATCCATAACAAGAAACTTCCTTCTGCCAGTCACGTTCAGAAACAGGAGGTTTCTCATCGTGAGAATGCAATCTCTTATGAGTCATGATATGCTTCAATCTAATCTTAGTGCCGTCGGTGATAGGAGTGAATTCATCTGGAATCGACATGTTGTAGGGCTCAATGAGCCATTCATTGTTGACATCAATGTGTGGGTACAAGGTGATCTGCTGCTGCTTAGACCCTGCAGGGTAGAGGTGGTTGTGTGAGTGCAAGTAACCACCTTGTGTGTTAAGGTGACGGATGCTGACAATAGAACCATATCCCACCTGAGCCGTAGTTGATTTAGGCACAGGTGAGCCACGCAAGCCAGCGCGGAATGCGGAGGTCATGAAAGCAGATCCTGGACCTTCGTTGGGCAATACTTGGAAATGCAAGGAGAAGCAGAACAAGTAAATTACTGCTGGAATACCCAACAACATCGTGGCACGAGCAGCGGCGTGTTTAACAATGGCACATGGAGAAACGCGCAAGTCGCCAATGAGAAACCACATGTGGCCGGCGCATGAAAGACCAATCCAGATTAAGGTAAACAAGCCAACCCATTTGGAAGAGAGGGCAAGTCCCAAAGCAATGGCACATGACAGTAAAGAACGGAACCACTCCAAAGAAAAAGGTTGTTGCACCTCAAACTTCTTGAAAGCATAAATGGAAGCAGCAATGAAAAACATAAGTGGGGAGTCCAACAAAATGTATCTGCTGATGGTAATGTAGGAATTGTCCAAGTTGAGGCACGATGCCGTAGCAAACGCAACAGCTGGACGAACACCAGAAGAACGCAAGGTTAAGTAGCAAAGCAAAACGGTCAAAACACCCAATGCGGCCGGGAAGAACCGCATCAACACATATGGAACAGTTTCAGGGTAGATGTCGCCAATGGAAGCGAAGTCAAAGTCACCTTTGAAGCCGCCAATCAGGGCAACCCACGCAAACAACATCTTGGCCAATGGCGGATGCACATCCATGAAAAAAGTGCCCAAGATATACTTTTGCGAAAAACCACCAAAGTGGACCTCGTCAAAAACCACAGAGTTAGGCTTCTCCAAGCCACGTAAACGTAAAAGGGCCGACAGAAGAACAAGAGCTGCGATGAGAAGCAAATCTTTGGAGGAGACACCTCTAGATTTTGTGATTTTCTCAGGAATAGAAGTCACAAGATAACTTCTGGCAGATCCGGCAGCATATTGCGGTTCAGGCACGGTATCCAAGTCCAACACAAAACTCGATTTGTTCGAGGCGAGACCTACGTCTCTTTTTTGGTTGATCTTTTTGGCCATGGAGCTTTTTGAGATTGGTGAAAACGCTAAAAGGTTACGTGTACATGTATCGGACGCTCTTAGTTGTGTGCAGAACTATTAACTAGTGAAAACAAGACGCGAATGGCCCCACTTCGACAATTTTTGTGGAGTTCTTACTTTAATGGCCATATGAGGGTTTTAATATCACTCTTTCTTTTTATGATAAGTTAAAGCAAGTCGAAGACAGTGAATCCAATTCATTCTTCTGGTTAATGTTTACTCTACTTTTGGAGGTTACTTCAATCTAGTGTAGTGCGAGAGAATATTTTTTATCAGTCTTCTGGATCCTCGCACAAGTAAGAGAATTGCTGAATTCTCCGCGAGTTTTTTTTGTTTAGACTTCCAACTCTCCATATTTTCTGATTTTGCTCCTATTTGACGATCTGGCTTCGCAGACGGAGTTGAAGGGTTCGTGTGGACTTAACGGCCGGGAACCTCGTAATTCTGCATGAAATTCTTTCTCAGCTGCGCGGTGGGGTATTGTGATTCAGTACTACTAGGGAATATGCCTAGCCTGCAATAAATGCCATGAATGAACTATTAGTTTGGAAGGTGATGGCTTAGGCATATGAGTACACAATAATTTCCGGAATGAGAGAGCTAATTATCTAGAGAAAAATTCTTGTCTATAGTATCCCAGACTATCATTATTGTCAAAGGTTGGGAAAACCGATTTGTATTTGTACTTGACAGATAAATGGTTAGAAAGGTGGATAGTTTTTACTCTACTAATCTTTATCGGATATGGCTACAACAATGGTTTTATAATGGGTAACTCATGGCTATCAAATGATGATTCGTACCAGTATTTTTGGGATACTGTGTCAGAAGCGTACTGTCTTGCTGCTTGATGAAGTCTTTCAGAAGCCATAAGGAAGTCATACGACAACAATGAAGACTTCTCGTTGTTTGAATGTGACACATCAACTTTTCTGAGAACATAACGGAACAAAGAACGATCTATTAGCCTCCTCAAACCTGATTTAATTAGTGCAGAGAATACTGTCCCAATAAATACAATAAATACCAGGCATAAATTGCTAATGCCCTACCATGTAGTTGCTTGTGTTTAATAGTTAAAGTTATTTAATATCCAATAGTTTTTCAAAAAGTCAAAAAGATGTCATCCAGTCGACGTCAGTTCATGGAGAGAATAATGACACCGATAAATCAAAAATATAGTGTGACCGGCTTTGGCACTCGTTCGAGTGCGAATACGTATTCAGTCAAGAGGTGACTCTCATGAATTCTTGCCTTATGAAATTCAGAATACATCCCTTACTTACCTCAAGGATCTTTAAGCAGAGTATGCGAAAACATATACATAAAACCCACTTAAGACGCATCAACGTACGTGCGGCCAATGATTGGGTTTCCTGACTCCTCAGATACTGGTACGCGACAGATATTAACTTTCCTATTCCTTTGCATAGTTCTCTTGTTTACTGTTCTCCGTGGCCTATTCTTTCTGATGTCCAGTATTCTGTGGTTGGACTGCGCACCCATCGCGACCAATTCAGGTATTCTGCATCTTGACATAATCACAGTGTGATTTGAACCTTTGTCATTCATTAAATTTCCAACTTGCCTCCCCTTAGAGTCTTATTCTCGAGTTCCTTGCACATATACGGGTGTCGTTTCAAGAATCACGTACTTCACATTGTGCTAGCCGATCTTATCTTCAGTTGTATCTCACATCTGCTCCAACTAATTGCATATCGCATCTGAATGTGGCCCACAAAAAAAGAAACCGGCGTTCAACTAACGTATGGAATTTCAGGCCCTGGCATCTTGTTCCCCACTACGGGGAATCGTACAGACACATACGTGCCTGAATTCCGCTTCCCGCGTCTCCGAGATCACGCTGCACGATATCGCCGTATGAAGAAATCAGCTCTTGTTCTTTCGCCTCCAAAGCCTCAAGTTAGGGGGCACCGACTGACCTTAAGTCGTGATGCTTCCTTTCTTCCTCAGTACATAGTCCTGAGCCTTGCTGCTGAGGCAGACGCGCTAGATGAGGAAAAATACGATCCAGAAGTAGGAGCACTATCAGCGGTTTTCCAGCTTGGAACGGGAGCTTATGCGCTGCTGGTACGGATCGAGGGGAGAAGACGTTTTCTTAAGAGTAAATCAAATATAGTGGCTGTACACGCCGTGGCGTGGGCCGATGGGGAAACTCTCAATGTGCTGGTGATGATGCCAGTGAAGAAGCGTCTCAAAGCAGAGCAAACAGGCGGAGACGAGAGGCCATACGGAAAGAAGAGAAGCAATACAAGTAGAAATGACAGTGGCAACGATCAAAATGAGAACATTGCAGAGAATGGCAAAGACAAGAGCGGAAAAGACAATGAAAGAGACGGTAACAGCAGTGAAAGCAACAGTGAGAGCGGCAGTGAAAGTGAGGACAATAGCTCAAGTCTGGATGAGCGTATGAGACAAAAAGAAGCCGACAACGGTGGTCGGGAAGTTTCTGAAAGGCCGGCTAAGAAATCCGCATCAAAATGGCTTGCCGCCTACCCGCGCAAAGTTCTTCTGTGCGATATTGAGGCGCGCATTCTTCAGGTGGCTGTCGCGGCCCGCTCTCGCCTCATTGCAGTGCGCACAACGTCGCGCATTGTGTTCTTGGAAGTGCGGTGGAATAACGATCCCAAGTCCAAGGGCCTTGAGGTTTCGCGGATCGAAGCCGCTATATCACCATCTGATGTTGACGGCCATTCTCTCGTGCATGTGGAGTTTGCTCAAGACGATCGTTTTCTTGTGGTGGATCTGCTCGGGACAGTAGCAGTATTCCACTTCGAATTTGGCGCACGGTGGACTTTTGGGCGCGACCATTTGGTGCGGGTGCCCGAGCCGCAAGAGCTTTCTGCCTGGCGCCGCGCATGCTTCTCTCGCGCAGGCGAACTTCTTGTGGCCTCGCGCACAGGCGTGTCACTAATACAGCTTCAGCTTGAGACAAGCCCCAAAGTGCCATACATCAATGTGCCGACACTACTGGAAAAGCAGCGTGTTTCTGATTCCACACCCAAAGTGAGTACGATTATTCTGGCACGAATGTGGTCGCGCATCCAGGACATGCAAACGGTGGCAGGTACGCCGTACATTTTTCTATTGACGACGCAGGAGATCATCTGGTGCACCAAAGACGACATGCCTCTTCGGCGGCTTGTATCTTGGAAGCATTATTTGGACAATTCTGATCTGCTGATGCGAATGACCATTTCGCATGAAGGTAACCAGTACATTTGTGCGATTTTCTCTGCGCGGCTGCCGCTCATTGTCGTTTTTTCCTTTGCAGAGGTTGAGGGTCGGCCCTGCAGCGTTCGCGACCCATACTTTTTACGGGCGCTGTTTCGGGGCCTCTCGCACTTATCTGTGGCACCGGCTCCTTTTTCGTGCGGGCGCGACCCTCTGCTTACGCTTGTCGAAAGCGGAAAGGGCGTGATTTTTTCTATTCTCCGCCCGCATGGCGGTTTTTGTACGCCACCTCCACCGCTCGAGATGAAGCGTCAGGATGCAAGTGTGTCCGTACAATTTTCTGAATCGCAATCAAAGTCCTACAAATACTGGATACAGCTGCCATCACCAATGTCATTCAAACCAACTACTGGCTCGGAAATTCTATATGAACAAATGGAGGACCTTAACAACCTTGACGGTTGGAGTATAGATGTCCATGATGCTTACATGTATGGCCCGCACCATTTCGCTGCCTTGGCTTCGCGCACTCCGCTCTCCAAAGAAGCACGAGTTTTGGCCGGTCCTGATGCCCTTCGCCAATATGCGCGCCTTCTTAGTGCGGCTGCCAAAGAAGACATTGCACCCACATGGCATGCGTTGGCTACACTAGGCGGGGACATTCCCCAGTTTGAGCACAACAGGAGCCATTTTGACGCCATGACCCTCCAACTCCGTTCGCATTATGCTTCTTCCGGGCTTGCGGTAGAAAACCAAATCTCGAGTCTTTTAAGTGAGCGCCAGCGTGCTGCTGCACGCATCTCATTTCCAGTCGATTCGGCGGCTTCGCTTGCCCGAGCGCTCGGCAAACTTTCGCGCAACCGTCTTAATATCCGCCAGGCGACGATGCTTCTTGCCACGAGTCTGATACGCGCAGCAAGAAACGACCTTCCTCAACAATTAGATAACAGCATTGAAGCCGCCCACGCAGAGGCGCCCAAAGAGCTTCAGGAGATTTTTAACGATTGGGAAGAAGCACCACCTCCTCTAGAGCAGACAAAGAAAAGCAAGCGTGAGCTTCGTCGTCTTGCCCTTGCCAATTCCCAACCACAGTTTTCTCAAGGCGTTCACTCGTTTTCGTCCCACGTTTCGCTGCCTCAGTCAGTCCAATCTGAGCCTCGTTCTTCTCAATCGATTCCTTCTCAAACAGCTCCTTCGCAGTCATTAACATCTATCCCAGTTGTCTCTTCATCGCAAATATCAATCACGCGGTCGCAATCTCAAACACGGTCGCCTGCTCCTTCGCAAGGGCTCAAGAGGTTTGGTCTGCAAACTGCAAGTCAAAAGAAGAAGAAAAAGAAGGGAGGCTTTGCATAGCTCGATGTCATTGTTTCCACTCTGTTGTGGGTTTTCTTACTCAATTTTCGCTTGGTCTTGGATACTGCGAACCGCTTGCGCTAACTTCTTCGGATCTACGCCTAGATCGAGAAGCTTGGCGCAAACTTGTAAAGTGGTATTGTCAATATCTTTCACGCCGAAAACAGCTGAAAGTTCTGTGAAATATGTTGGTTGGGACATTGGAAACAGTGGTGTTTGAAAACTGTTGTGGAGTGTACGGAGCGCGAACTTTGCATCTGCTCTCTGATAAAGACTAATAAACGTGACTCTGCGTTAAATATACTATTTAATCTCTATAATTATCATATATGCTTATTATCATTTTAAGGCTCTGCAAACTGTTATCTTGTATGCAATTTAAAGTTTCTGACATTGTTGAATGAAATCATACAATCATGAACTCAAAAAAAAAAAAATCGCAGTTGAATACAGACTCGTCAAAACTTGGGCATTCTTCTCTCTTGTATCTCGTATTCATGATTTACGCCGTCATTGTTCGTAATCTTGGAAGTATACTGGAAAAAAAGGTAATAATTTTGAAATAAGTTGAGAAGCCGTACGACTGACATTTCCCGCTATGTTGCCGTGAACACTTTCATTTAATACAATTCTGAATCACGGATAACTAGCCCATTCAGAAGGAGAAGTCTCAACGGTAAAAAAACGAAGTAAATACCTACAATCTACAACTCAGCTGGGCAAGTGACTATATTCGTCTACCTATATAGGTGAATAACCCTTACTTTGAAGGATCGTCCTCGAAACGTAAGTCCCAGCCAATTTGCTCGCCCAAAACTGGTAAGGCCTTAGCAACACTTTGCACATCTTTGTCACCACGCCCGGAAACATTGATAATAATGTGCTGGTCAGGCTTCATGGTCTTGGCAAGCTCAACACCTCCGTAAATGGCATGGGAAGATTCCAAAGCCGGAATGATACCTTCCAACTGCGACAACAATCTGAAACCTTCCAAAGCCTGCGCATCAGTGACAGCGCTAAACTCAGCACGGCCCGTACTCTTCCAATAAGCCAACTCAGGTCCAACACCTGGGTAGTCCAAGCCTGCAGATACAGAGTGAGTGTCATGGACCTGGCCATCAGCGTCCTGTAAAACGTACGTTTTAACACCGTGGAAAACACCTGGAATACCGGCAGTCAAAGTAGCAGAGTGGCGGTCGGTGTTGACACCGTCACCACCAGCCTCAATTCCAACCATACGCACAGAAGTGTCCTTTTCGAAAGGAGAGAACAAACCGGTGGAATTAGAACCACCACCCACACAAGCCACAACGGCATCAGGTAAGCGGCCACCTGACAACTCCTGGAATTGCTCTTTTGCCTCCTGGCCAATAACACTTTGGAAGGTACGCACCAATGTAGGGTACGGATGAGGTCCAATGGCCAGTCCCACGACATAATGTGTGGACTCTAGGTGGGACACCCAGTAACGGAAGGCTTCCGACGTGGCGTCACGAAGAGTTTGTGTTCCGTTTGTCACAGCAACAACTTTAGCTCCCAAAATACGCATACGGAAAACGTTCAACGCTTGGCGCTTCACGTCTTCAGCACCCATAAAGACACAGCACTCCATGCCAAACTTGGCACATGCAGTAGCAGTAGCTACACCGTGCTGGCCAGCACCTGTCTCGGCAATAATGCGTTTCTTGCCCAAACGACGTGCGATCAAAACCTGGGCCAAGGCGTTGTTGATCTTGTGCGAGCCGGTGTGGTTCAAGTCCTCACGTTTCAACCAGATTTGGGCACCCCCAGCGTGCGCAGACAAGCGTTCAGCCTTGTGGAAAGAAGATGGCCTTCCAATGTAAGGATACAAAGCTTTGAATTCTGACCAGAACTGTGGATCAGCAACGGCACTCTCGAAGCCTTTTTCTAACTCGGCCAAGCAGGTGTGCAAAGCTTCAGGTACATACTGGCCACCAAAAGCACCGAAACGTGGACTGTACTGGTGGCTCTCTTGCAAGAGCGGCTTGGGAACAGAAGCATTCGCAGGTGGGGCATAAGGGGCAAATGGCGGAAGCTCGGCGCGAGAAAAGTCCTCTCCTAAGATGGAACGGACAAAGCGGAACGCCACTTCACGACGCTCACCGGGAGCAGACTCGCCCAAAAGCGTCACGATCTTCGAGCCAATCACCACACCTTCGGCGGCGGCACCCACAGTCAAGAAATGTTCACGGGTCGACACACCAAAACCAACGGCCAAGGGCTTATCGCCGACAAATTTACGCACACGGTCACATAAAGTGGCAATGCCACTGGAAACAGCAGTGTTGGAACCGGTGGTGCCCATACGCGAGACCACGTAAATGAACAGGTCAGCGATATCGCCCAACACCGCTAAACGGGCATCGGTAGTTGCTGGCGCAACCAAAGGAACGTATGAGAGACCATGTTTGGCACATGTGCTTCTGAACTCAACAGCCTCTTCAGGCGGCAAGTCCACCACAATGAAACCGCTGGCACCGGCCTTGGCAGCGTCCTCCACCAATTTTTCCTCGCCGTACTTCATGATTGGGTTGAAGTAACCCATCAAGATGATGGGAACAGAAACACCAGCTTCTCTGGCCTGCGCCACCAACTCCAAGCATTTGACAACAGTGACACCGTTGTCTATGGCAACGTTATTGGCCACCTGGATAGTAGGGCCGTCGGCGATCGGGTCGGAGAAGGGAACACCCAACTCGATGATGTCGACACCACCTTCCTGCATGCCAAGCATGATGGGAACTGTGTCTTCGATAGTAGGGTAGCCGGCTGTGATAAAGTTGACGAGGGCGTTTCTGCCCTCCTTTTTGCATCTTGCAAATGTCTCTCTTAAGGAAGCGGACATTTCTGTTTGGTGATATCGTTGAAGTCGACTACCTCGCGCGCTTTATATGTCTAGTGTGCATGTGGCTATGAGTCAGTTCAGGGTAACCCCCGCAAGATTAGTAGAGTGATTGATGCTATTGATTAATGCTAAGAACTGGCTGTGTGTAGCTTGCAATGAGTCAGGGACATGAGACAATACATATCTCTTGGTGGGTACGCGAGTTGAACCTCGTCAAAGGTCAATGAGTGAAGTCGCACAAATCACAAAGAAACTTGGCGTAATGTGTGTAAATAAGAGAGATTCCACTCCTAAAGCAGATGCAATATTTGATATTCCTCTTGGTATTTGGGTTGATAGGGCATTTACTTGCGTTTGGCGGGTGAAACACCTGCTTTCGGCGGAAGCACCTCCACCTCATGGCCCAAGCGCATCTGTGCCAAATTGATCACCGGTAGAAGGCGGTTGTACTGCCGGCAGTAGTCTTGAATGGAGACGTTAACCGCCTCAAGTCGCTGCGCTAATAGCTTACGATACTCCTGCTGACTTTGGGAAGGAGAGGCAGACGCCAAAGCGCGGAGGAAAAGTGACATGTCGTTGCGGAGGATATTCACCTCGACTTTTAGGCGGTCGAGTTCTTTGTAGATCGCTTGGGGGTCGATTTTGCCCGAGGTAATGTCGTCGATTTTGAGCACTTGAGGAAGCTCATTCAGCGTTGTGGGAACAGGTTTGTTGAAATCAGGTTGCGAATCGAGCTCCATGATCTCGATATCTGGACTTTGCGTGTAGTTTGATAATGACATTTTCCACTCTTCGTTGGTGTATGGTAGTGTCTGTGGGTTAACTGATCTGAGCGCAGAGTAACGGGGCAAGTGAAGAATATGGAGCAAAACTAACTAAGCGAGAGGCTAACTTAGGCGCGCGCCGATTATGGGCCATATGCCAGTCCTTCATGCGTAAGTCTATGGAAATCAAAGGTCAGATAAGTTGAAGGCTCAGAGAAAGGAGGGTGGCTAGGGAAATCGACGGAGCCTGTTTTTTCATTTCAAGGGCATTACATAGTTTAAAAAAAGTAACAACACACGGCTAGTTACAACTTTCTACGTAGGACCACTTAAACCAGTCCAAGTCTCCAATGCAATGAAGAGAATGATCGCATTATACTCAAACAGATTGATCAACCCACTCTTGGATCTCGAGCAAATTTGCCAATTTATACATCTTGTAAAGCCTGTGGGCGTTATGATCTGCGCCGAAACACGATGGTATCTTCTTTGAGTTCCCAATGCGGCGCATACTCCTCCATGAAAGTTGCCAAGGTCACACCAGCCGGGAGAAACTTTGTTTCGAACTCGCTGCGGGAGATCTGAAAATATGCACAGGTTAGGCTATGCACCATCCGGCGCATTATATCACCTAGTCCGCTCGTCATGGCGCGGAAAGTAGCAGGGTCCGGCTCTGAGTTGTACTTTTGGAGCCAAGTATAGTAATCCCCGCGCGCCCACGAAACTAAAGTCTCCCAAAGGCGCGGCGCCTGATCTCGCCCTGTGTGAGCGAAGAATAATGCGAGAGCGCGCGGTGTATCGCCCGCCACATGCGATATGTGGAGTGCGAGCAACGATACGAGCTCGAGCTTTTCTTCGCCCGTAAGCAACAGTGCCGCGCGCAGCTCCAAAAGATAGGTCAGACATGGAACCACAGTTTGATAGCGGCCAGCAGGAGCAGCAACACGCACAGAGAAAAGAAACACCTTCTTGAGAAAACGGGATGGGCCGGCATGAAGCATGGCCTCTCGAAGTTTGCGCAAGTCGGCAAGGACAGCGTCGATGTCTGATCCGGCCAGAAGTGCGCCCGTCGTGCGGTCGAAAAATGCCCGCTGTTCGGCAACACTATTCTGTAGGCGCAGGTCACCGCGGGAGGCAAACCCAAACGGCTGGGCAGGCGGTGCCGAAAAACGGGCCTGCCGCGCAAGTGCGGCCTCATCTCTGTTGCCCGACCGGGCCTCTTGTTGTGGCTCGCGCTGGTTATGCTCGGTCGGGTCAGGGCGCGAAGGCGCGGTGAATGGGCGAACAAGAGGAGGCTGAGGAGGAGGGAATGACCGAGAGTGTAGAGACCGCGAGGACCTGGAAGTCGGTATGGAACGTGCATGTTGCAACGGTTGCGCCGGTCGGGAAGCTTGTGGCTGGCTCTGACTTCGATGCTCAGATTCAACTGTGGGCGACTCTGAATCAGAGGTCAGACTTTTAGGACGAGAACCTTGATAAGTGGACCGCGACCTTCGGGCTCGGTTGCTCTGTGACCCTTGGCGTGACGCAGAGGTTGTCCCAGATCCTGGCTCTAAGGTTCGTTCTCGTAATCCTGGCGGACGGTACTTCAGGGACATACTCACACATACACGGTGAAGTCAGTGCGAAACACAGACAAACAAAGTAGTATCACCATGGCGAAATTCAAAACATACAAGCCACAATAGGAGATTTGCCACTTGGCAAGATATATGTGATGGGTATGGTCCCACAATTCGAGAACCCTTATTTTTGTAGTCTTATGCTATATAATGGAAAAGGTAAAATCTTGAATGTCTACCATGATGAATCACAAACTGAATTTCACCTTTTAAATTGGCTGATTAACATCAATCTGAACTGGCCGAGGCAAACTATTATCCATGTTAGTGACAATGTCACGTCTCTATAACTTGTATATCTATCCCTATCTATGCCCTCAGTGTCGCATGCGACCGGTGAGATTGAAAAGCGCTACCAGCACGGCCGCTAAAAGCACTGCTAGCGTTGTGACGTAAAAGACAGAGTCGTAGCAGACTCTCCCACTCATGCACACCCCGTTTATGCTTCGCAGATCGTAGACTTGTCCAAACAAGGACGTCAAATAATACGACGGAAACACTGGTGCAAGGCCTACCAAGCCCCAGTTAGCCAGGAAATGACGAAGGCCAAACTCGTCGCCCACAACTAGAGGCATTATGCAGAACGTGTAGCCGTAGAAAAAGCCCGTAAGCAGCGACGCAAGGGACAACCGATGAGGGGCCGAAACAGCAAGTGCCAGCCCTTGCGCAACCAAAAGCCCTATAACTGGGACCACTAGAAGCCAACGTCGTGGGCAGTGCCACAGATGCACCATATCGCCCGATATACCAGCAGCGAGACGGCCGACACAGTTGGCCACAGAAAGAAGACTCACCTGTAGGCGCTGGTTTTGTTCCGCATTGACTACTGAGTCCAGTTGCGCAACTGAGAGAGCGCTCGCCATGTACCCAACTGAGTATATGTACATTTGGCCAACGGCGGCCAACACGCCCGTTGTGATGAAAAGAAGCCAGAATCGGGGCGAACGGAGAAGGCGCGCGCCCGATACTTCAGCCGCAGGGCGCGGCGGTGACAAGGCCCGCACAGGATGAGATGACACAGCGTGGAGCGGCAGGCGCGCGCGCGACAAATCCACCATGGGCACGTTCTCTGTCTGGCCTGGCGTCGTTGCGCCGTCGCGGAGCATTACTGCGGGCGCGCACACCACAAACACGCCGAACAGGGCGCGAGCAAGGAAGGCGAGGAATGCCAGGGGATCTCCCGAGAAGAACATGCTACCAGCGACAGAAAAAACCATTGCCAGCAAACCGTAGAGCGCCAAAGGAAGGGCAGTAGCCACGCCTCGCATGCGCGGGAAAGTGACAGCGCAGCACTTGAGGCATGCCAGATTGATGAAGGTCGAGCCGCATCCCACGAGGAAAAGAGCCAGGCGCAGAACACTTACACTGGCCCATGCAGCATCGTACTGTCTCTGGAGGCATGCGTATCCGGATACAATGCCGACTGCACCAAGCAGGAGAGCAGCGGTGTATCCATAGGTATCCACCACGACTCCAGCTATCGGACCAGAGAGCGCTATACCCACGCTACCAAACAATCCAATGGAGGACGAGTCGGCAGCAGAGTAGCTGAGTCGGATTGCCAATTGGGGGCCATAAGACAGGTAGAGATATAGCGTTCCGCACACAAGGCCAAGAAAAGTGCAAGCCACGAGCACAACAACACGCAGTAGGGTTGAAGGCATGCTGAAAAAATGTGAATGGCGATATGCTGGTGATTACCAAATGCAATGTATGGGAGACGACCGGTTATCAAATTCGAAAATCAACAACTCGATGGAACACTGGAGTATGAGAGGGCAGATCAAATATTATTGTGTCTGGAAATGTAAGCGACAATCGCACCAGGTTTGATGGGAGATAATGGCAATTGTTTTCCCCAATTGATTAGATGTCTTTTTCAAATGCAAATCCTCAAGGCTGTAGCAGCATACGCTATGTTGTATTATGATGACGCTTTGTTGTCTTGATTTTCGGTGTTCGGACAATCCACGTTGCGCGAAAATAGACAAGGGTCGCGTTGTTCACCGAGTGTGGAGAAATGTGTGGAGATAGAAGGTATCGGATTAGTTACGTATACACATGTACTATTTTTCACCACAGTGAAAGCGAACAAAGCGATTTATTGATCAACTATCAATCGCTTGTATTAATCTAATGACGGATTATGAGGCTTATGGTAAGTAGTCTTGCACAATCGTGGAATGCAATAGGTCGTAGTTTTTCGAAAATGAGGCAGCCAAATTTAAAGTTCCAGATGTTTTTTATCCACGTTTAAACTCATTCTTACATTAGTTTGGCATTGTTTACTACGTGGTGCCTGGCTTAGGGCATCTAGGACTGTGCATTAGTAGTAGTAAAATCATTAGATACGGCATTTCAAAAAACCAAGTGGTTCAAATCTACTTACTTTGAAGATAGTGACTTGATCCTAATAGGATACATACTCAGCTGATATCTCGTCCCATTAACCTTTGCGTATTCTGTTGGACTGCGACTCTAATTCTTCAGTATGAATGCGCGCGTCTCCATCAGGATCAGAAAAGAAGCACACCATATTAATTACATTGTTTCATATTGCATTTGCTCATCTTCTGCATTTGCTCATCTTCTGCATTTGCTCATCTTCTGCATTTCCGCTTGCTTTCTCGCCTCTGATGTGCCTTTTCCTCTAGAATAATAATCCGTGCTGCCCACACCTGTTTCGCATTCTGACTTTGCTTCGCACATACCCACGTTCAATCCACTTTACGCCTTACCTCCTTCTATGTCCCTTCGTATCGCCTTTTTCGGGTCTGACGCCTTCTCTGTGGCCTCACTTGCTCGCCTTCTTCGGCTTCATCACGAAAATCCTTCCCTCATCTCGTCTATCGATGTGGTGACGCGAAGAATCAAACCGACTGGTCGCAAATTGACCACCTTTGTTGACTTGCCAGCAGGCGACTTTGCTACCCGTCATGGACTTCCTCTATGGCGTGCTGATTCAGCGGAAGAAATTCTAGATATAGCTCCCCGTGGACCGAATCATATGGCTGTCGCTGTATCGTACGGGAAACTTATACCGGCTGAGTATCTCTCTCAAATGGGGCATGGCGGTCTAAATGTCCACCCCTCGCTCCTCCCAATGTATTCAGGGTCTGCGCCGCTCCAGCATGCGCTCATGGATGATGTGTCCGAGACTGGGGTTTCCGTTCAAACTTTACATCCCACTAAGTTTGACAAAGGTGCTATTCTCGCGCAGACCTCTCCCATCCCTATCCTTGAAGATGACAACTACCACAGCTTGCAAGCACGATTGTCTGAAGTTGGCGCAGATCTTTTGGCACATGTGCTAGAAAAAAAATTGTACGTTCCTCCTCTATCTCCTATCAAGTCGCCATATGCGTACTCGCTTGCTAAGAAGATCTTGCCTGAAACCTCTCAGATCGACTGGCGAGCTTCCAGTCGGACAATTAAGCGGCTATCGGACGCCCTTGGGCCGTTACATACTTTCAAGATGGTTGACATTATTAAGAAAAAGAAACGCGTACATCAACACTATAAGGTGATCTTAGACGATATACGGGAACATGAAACCACGTCGATATTGGAAAAGGCTCTACCAGGCGAGTTTGCCTTCCTGGGAAACCGCATACTCGTTAAAACTGGCGACGGCATTGTCTCTGTGGGTTCTCTCAAATTCCAGTACTGTGCGGAAGAGAACCCCGAAACCTTCATGGCACGCCTAGGAAAAAGGGCAGGCGAGACCCCAAGAGTCTTTGAGAGTCTTCCCAGGCCATAGAGTGTAAACATGCCATTACACATTATAAAACTTTATTAACAACTGCGCATATATCATGTACATAATTTCAGAACAGAACAAAAACCACTCATCAAATACACGGTGTTGGATACTATAAGGTAACCTGGCACCGAGCATTGTACTTATCAACCGCAACCTTAAACCTGGAGTAGAGGAAGAGTCGGCTTTGTTTCTCAGCAATAGGAATGAATGGACCATTGCGTCTCTTCAACAAAATTGCAATGCCTGTATTTTCAAGTGAAAGTGCTTTGATCTGGTCGAAGGATACAATCCACGTCACTTTCATGCTGTTGATGACAAATAAAATCACTTTGCCGAACGTCACAATCACCGCTTGCTCCTCTCCTGGCATGACCAAGTGAGCCAAGTATGTCTCGTCAAAAAACGAACCTCCATCAATTGACTTGAGCCAGAACTGTCCCTGTGCTTCCCTTTGTGAGTATGGTCTTACCACTCCATCGTACGAAATGTATCTCGGAAGTCTCACCTTTTCCAAACCATCAGCATCAAATACGGTAGTTGTGTTGCGAATACCCTCGCTCACATTGGAAGCCAAATCGAAAAATCCGATGGCGGTTTTGGTAGGAAGCCCAACAAGACCCTTCCCAAGGCCCTTAAAGAATCCACCGGCTCCTTCCTTGGCAGCACCTTCAAGAGGGGCCAGGGCGATTCCTGTGACACCCGACGATATGGAATCAAAGAACGAGTTTGCCCCGGTTGTGAAGCCGTAAAGGGCATGCTTAGGTCTGTTTCTGCGCTGGTTGAGTCTTCTGCGTTCTTGGAATTTTCTGTCCATTGTAGCAACAGATAAGCCTTTGGCCAACGAACCTGTGACCTTAGCAAACGAATCAGAAAAGCCGAACACAGACTTCTTAAGAAAGCTCAATCCACCTTTAGCTAATCCTATTCCAAGTTCCTGTGGACGGTCATTGATAACAAAACCTTGGTATGGCTCATAGAAGATGTCAATGACTCCGGAAGATAAGTTGTTGAACAATCCAACAGGATTACCCAAAAAGTCTGCTGAACCAAGAATTTTATGAAGTTGGTAGAAGAATGATTGGCCGTAATGGGTCGAAATGGATTCCATCAAGATAGGAATAGGCACACGCACATTTTCAATGAACAATGCATTCAACTTGATTGGTGCGTCATTAATGTTACCGATAGCCATTGTTAACATGTTGACGAAGAACATCAATGTATTCTGAGAAGACGTCCTATCTTCTGCATTGACTCGCTCTGTTCTCACAAACGATAAGTTCATCAATGTAGGCTGTAAGTGCAACGCCTCAAAGTAAATGTCGTTCGCCTCGGTGAGTTTCTTCGGTTCTGGAATCTGAAGATCGTCATCGCAAAGTTTGTCTTCAACTTGATCATTCCAACTGGCTCCAGGGAATTTTGAAAAGTCCAATAGAGCAAAGAGGAAATCCTCGTCAACTTCAACAGACATTTCTTGCAACAATAATGTAGCATACTTTATGAATACCACACCATGAGAATCGTCCTTAACTTTGCACACTGACGCACTGAAGGATGGGTGACTATTCATTTCCTTCCCTGATTTAGGTACAATAGTAGGATAAATGATAATAGGGAAAATCCCTCCATATAACTGATTGTCAATCTGGATCCATTTTATCTTAGCACTGACATTCTGATACAAGTCAGACTCGTTGTATCTGAGCTCAATGCCCTTCATTGTCACATAACAGAGCTCTTGGTTCCTTGTATTAATTAAGGATACCCCGAAACCTTCAAATCTAGTCACAATTTTGGTGTAATAATTCTCGTCTTTCTCAATAACCTGAAATTGTTGTTGGGATAAGCTGTTAGAAGACCCGCTTTCGCCTTGTAGCTTATACAAACTAACAGACGGATCGTATTTGGAAATCACAAGGGATTGGGTAGGTCCATCAGCAACGACATTTAAATCAACGATTACTTGACCTTCTCTTTCTGTCGGTGGCAAACGAAATGGGCGAAGATTGCCGATTTCTGCAAGGTTAACGGCCCTCTCTCTACCATGAGAGCGTATTATAAGGTCCTTAACCACACCACTTGGGTAATCATACGCGTACGGCATCACACTTTTTGGAGGAACTTTGTAATAAATTGGTTTGTAATCCACTTCCTTCTTCACAACCTCACCATTCAGATTCTTATTGGGGTCACTCTGGTAAATATAAAACTCTGTATCTGTAAAGTTCCTGATTGAGAAGGGCCAGTCATTATTTGCATTTTCAATTTCAATGAAAATAGATGCGTTCTCGGTAATTATATTTACCTTCAAGAGAACCTGCCCATAGTTTTCTTTCTGTGCTTTTAAGAATAACTGACCTATGTCATCAATACCAAAAGGTGAGGTCCACGATTTGCCTCCATGACTGAACTTCAACATCATTGACTTCTTTTCGAGGCGTCGTAATTGGTAGAGAGGAGTGATACCACCACTAGCCAATTCAAACTGCTGAGTGGAACCATTTTCAACCAAGAAAATTGATTCCTTCAAATTGTTACGCACAATGTAACGAGGCACAAAGGTAACTACTTTGGAAAGTTTATATTTTCCTTCTCCTTCGGCGACACTCACTCCAAAATTCATCTCACTTTGCTTCCCTTGAACTTGGGACTTCACACCAATATTTTGTCCAATAGCATCAAAACTCAAAGGTGTTGACCAAACCGAATCTCCCACTCTAGCTAACGCTCTGTTCAGAGGATCTTCATCTTTGTCGAAAGAGAATAAATGAGGGATGTTTTCACTTTCGCCTTTTGTTTTCATGGGTGATACCTTTGCTCGGGCCTCGCTGATTAGCAAATCTTGACCTGTTCTATTGAGAATGACATAAGGTGAATAGATGACAATCTTCAAACCAGATCTAGCAGAATTCTTTGGGTAATGGATCTTGAGTCTAACAACTTGACCATCATCAGTCTTCATGCTCATGTATTTTTCCCTGCGGAATTCGCTATCATTTAATGCATTTATGATCGCAAACTCTGACTTACCAAATCCGCATCCCACAGGCTCGACACTTAATAGTAAAAGGCTTTCAAGAGACACGATATGCACATATGTTTTTCCTCCTTTCAACACCGAATCACTCCAATCCTTCTTCGCACTCTTGTCGTACAATCTGAAATTCAAGTCGAAGGGCAAGAGGTTTTCTATCTCAAGCGGGGCCGAAATTACAATGGAAAGATGAGGATAAACCTTAGTTAATGGCTCTTCTTGCTCAAATCTAGCTTCGGCCTGGAAATAGTACAATGATCCTGGAGAATCAAGCGATGAACATGATATGGGCGAACCCTTTTTCATCAAATCTTTCCATGTAATAGTTTCTGCGGACCAGCTGAAACGCGATTGAAGCTGTGGTTTCACTTTGATTCTATCATTGTAAACGCAATCAATAGGCAAAGCAATTGTTTCATTTGGCTGGACTGTGATTTCAGCGCTGGTATCTCCATTATTTTTGACAGCAATCACTGAGAGGGCAGTATCGGATTTATTTCTTACCGTCATTGTTGAACGTAAAACAACTGTTTTAACATTGTCCACACCCAAAGTGATCTCACAAGCAAGTCTGTTATGAACACCATCAATAGGAGGATTTAAGACAAAAACTTCTTCACCCACTCCGCTTGCAGAAATTCCGCTGACTTCATTATAAGATGATCCAAGAAGCTTAACCCCCAAAACATCCAGGACATTATCAGTGTCAAGATTCTCTCTAATTTTTCTCCAATCCTCAAATGCCCAATTCGTTTTACCCAAGGATGGGATCACCTTCTTATTTGTTTTCAGGCCATCGTGCAGATCAGTCCAAATTTCTAAGTCAAATCCTGTTTGATTAACAATGACATATGGGGTCACTTCATCTCGCGGCTTTGAATTACCTTCCGTTGTGATAGATGAGAATATTTGGGACAACAAAACCACAGAACGGGAAGAAACTGAAAACTCTGCCATTTGTCTTGAGACAATATCAATCATCATACTTGGTTTCGGGAGTAGCCGTTTAGAAGCATAAATAGCTACTGGCCACGGTTCCAAAAGTGGCTCCCATGTTGACTTCGCGTAGTTATAAATGTTCACAAAGTACTCAAGATGAGTTTCAGCGCTCATGTCATTGGACCAATTCAATACTTTCACTTCAAATGGTTTTACGTTCATGTCTAGGACGGGTAGTTCGTGCACGTCCCCAATCAAGACAAGCCGTGCTCCTCCAAAGTTACCATTGAATTCCTCACCTTTCACCGTAAGGCTTGCTGCAATAGACAGTTTCCGACGCTTGGGGTGTTGCCCTGAAAGGCTAGAAACGATGCTTGGCGCGTACTTAGATAACTTAGCCTTGAAATTCTCTGACATCTTGTACTCTGCGTCTTCTTCTTGTTCTTTAATACCATGGGCAATATTGTAGAAGTTGTTCGCACGGCCAAATATTTGCATTGCAAGCCTGATATCACGAAGCGAGATTCTTAGAAGCAATGCGTCCACGGATAGTTCAATATTCGTAAGTAGGTTTGAAGGTGTTGACTGCCTTTCATCTAAGGAGAAGGAAATTGAGAAGTCATCAATGATTCTCAATCGTTGATCTGCAAAATTATCCATGTTCACGACAAACATTCCGATGTTGTTGGCAGCAACAGACATAATACTTTGACTGGTGATCATCACCTGCTCCACTTTGAATACAATGGCTTCCGTATCCTGTCTGGCAGAATCAGCTAGCAATATTATAGATGGCTCAATTACATTGACTGAGAATCCAATATTAGCTGAAGATTGCTGAGGTTCCTGATCTAGATTAGATACATCTTCAAGAAGAGTCATTTCTTCAGAGTTGCTCTCGTTGTCTAAAGATATAGGAGCATCGAGTTCCAACCCTTTGTTAACAAACGCTTGGAGTTCAAAAATGTGATCAAGTGCTAGTATAATCCTTGGTTTTTCGACTGTTACCATAAAAGCAATACTTTGTTGACTTCCAGAGTTGGAAGAAGAAGCGGCCACAAATAATTGTTTTTCGTTGTCATCTAGAGGGGGGATGATCTCTGTGAACTTGTTTTCTGTTCCTTCTCTAACATCCTTGATCGTGAATGAATTAACAGACACTTCTGAAGAAAATGTGGAATCTTCCTTCATGTTAAAATCAAGTGAGAAGTCGTTGATTGCCAAAAAGGTAAGTTGCTTCGAGCTGAAGTCACTGAGATTAGTAGTCTTGTTAAAAAGAGTCAATGAAATTCTAGGGATTTCAAAACTGAAATTAATATTCGTATGATCGGGATGAGCAATTGGTAACTCCTGTTCTTGTCCATCCAGCGACTTTTCGATATCGTTGCCATTTTGATTATCTTTGTTATTATGTCTCATCACTGCATTTGCGTACTCTGCATCTTCCTCAATATCATCTAAAGAGTCATCATCAACTGACAAATCGAAGACCTTCGTAATAGATTTTTGTAAGTTATTGATGTATCTCAATTGCAATTCTGTGAGTTTCATATCAACTTCAGGCATTTTACCCTTGATTGTAAAATGAGGAAATTCAGGGTTATATTCCTCAATATGATCAATTGCAAAGGAGATATCGAAATCTTCCATCAACTTTCCAAACTGGCGAACATCTTCACCGAAGTAGAATTCAGTAGAGAGATTAACGTTTCTTATACCTGCGTTTATCCTGTTGTGAAGGATGCCATTGATTGGTTCAAAATTATTCTCAAGATAGATTTCTCCCAATTCGGCAACCAACATATCACACGTATCGTTTCTTTGATCAATCAATCTGGGAAAATATACGGTGGGAGCACCCACCAAAATATTCATTTTCATGTTGGTTGCATTGTTGATTTGGTTTGCCTGATTAATCGCAGCATCACGGGCACTATCATAAATTGCTTTCATTCTTTGGAACTTGTTGAGATAAGAGAAAATTTTGCTAAAAGCATCTTCAACAAAGTTAATCTTTGTCGCAGCAGTAACAAAATCAATCGAGCTTTGGTATGGCTGATCTGATTTTGCCATATCATGAGTCTTATATGTGAGTTCTGCCAAATTATCACCTTCAATACTGACTAAACTTCTGAAGATAGAGTTACGTGGAGATCCTTGATTTGACTCATCATGCAATGTAAGAGCGCCCAACTTGCAGTTCACTTCCATCTCTTCAGGGAGCAAAAATACATTAATTT
This sequence comes from Clavispora lusitaniae, assembly GCF_014636115.1. Classification (NCBI taxonomy): domain Eukaryota; kingdom Fungi; phylum Ascomycota; class Pichiomycetes; order Serinales; family Metschnikowiaceae; genus Clavispora; species Clavispora lusitaniae. The sequence continues at coordinate 1,856,546 of NW_027093976.1, read as the reverse complement.
GCGCAGTACTGAGTTGCAAAGTGGCCAATTTTATCCCATCTTCATTCAAAACAACAATGATACTGTCCAAGTTAACATCGACGTTGATCTTCTCTGGTGCTGCTTCTCCTGCCACATCATTGTGCTTCAAATCATCAGCTGGAGTTGCAACTGCATTTGGATCGGTGAACGTGTTGAGAATAAAGTTCAAAATACTAAGATAAGACTTTCTGGAAACCACGCATTTGACAGCGGACATGTCGACCTTCACATCTTGGTCAAATAGCTCTATTTCTTTGCCATTGAACTCCACAAGTCTTTGCTCACGATTGTACTCGACCTTGAACAATTCTGAATTTTTTCTGCTGACTGCCTCTTCTTCCAAAAAGTTGTTGGATGAAAGCAACTTCTCGAATTCTGGAATGCCAGATTTTTCAATGTGATCGATCAAGTTAATATCTGTTAAGGACAAATCCACATGCATGCCATAATCCGTCTTGTAAAAAAAGAAATTTAATGAATCACCCACTAAGTCAACCAAATGCTCAGCCTCTAAGGTCACCGCATCGACGCATCTTGACAAGTATAAGTTCACTGCTCCAACTTTAAAGTCCATTTCGAACATATGTTGTACCACATCTGGACGAGGACTTTTATTTGTCTCTTTGGTATTATTATCCACATCTTCAATTTCCTTGTTATTCAGACTGTTGCCAAAGGTGTCAAATATACCTTCCTCTTCCGTTTCTTGCATATCGGGATTTGGGATAATAACATCAATAAGCTGCATGATAGTTTTGTACTGAAAGTCGTTAAGAGCGACATTAACACAAGGAATCTCTCCACCCATTTTAAAACGAGCCAAGTTTACGGCATCTGGAAGAATAGAAATACCAAGGTAGAGCTTAAGGTCAAAATTGTCAAGAACAACAGCGGACATGGTTTTACTTCGTGTATGAAGTTGTTCCATAGTGTTCTTGATTGTTGGGCCAACCAAGAATTGAGCATCCTGGAGATGAAGATTGAACTTATCGTACATGAAGGTGTTGAAAGTTTTCTGATCCTCTTTGCTGTAAGTATCTTTAGACTTGAACTCTTCGATAATAGACTTGTCAACCAAGTCACTGTTGACACTTATATGACCAGCATCTAAAATGACAACTGGAGACTTCCAATTTGTGGGATCAATTGGCATAATTATCAACGGAGCCTGCAAATCTAATTGAACATTGACTGTTTTGTGTTCCTCCAAGGCATACTGAAGCCCGAGTCTTGTTTGAGAGGTGATTCCTTCCATGGTAGCTTCGGCAGCATTCATAATTGCTCCCACTGTATCGAGGTGAATTTTGGGAGGAGTGAAGAACCGGATAACCTTTTCGATGAAAAGAGCATTGTAGAAAATAGTCATTGACTTCAATTTTGCAACGATCAGAGAATCTGCACTTCCATCTAATGGGTTATCCTCGAAAGAAATTTGGAAGAATGGTTCGGTCGAAGATGACGGTGTCTGAATCCCTTCATCGATGTGCAAGCTGGAATGTGAATGCTTAACACTAACAATGTGCTTATACAACGGTTTCTCCGACCCATCTTCAACCCGAAGCTCCTGCATTTGAAACTTAGCCAAAAACGAGTCTGGTCTTTGATAAAATTGCGTTGTGCATTCTTCTACCGCAACCTCGGCCAACGTGGCACCATTCTTTTGAGTCTTGAGAGAAACTCCTGCCTTCTTCACTGTCACATATATCTCCATCGTTGTGCGATCCCGTGGAATGTCAATTGTGTTACTCACACTCTGATTTTCGTCGTAGTCGATTGTATCATAGAGAGCCTGTCTCTGTTCATCGGTCAAAGAAATATCAAGGCCTGATTCCTGGGATTTCGGAGCCTCTTTCGAGCCTCCTCCCCACCATGAAAACCAACCTCCCTCTTTACTCTTTGAATGTGTATCAGTGGATGCAGTAACGAGATTTTCCTTCCTCACTTCATTACGGGCAAGAGACCTGTAGAACTTTATATCTTCGTATGAGAGCTCGTTCTCCAACGATTCTAGTTTGGATGCGTTTTCGGCACTCAATGTATGCTTGACTAACGTTTCTTTCCACAAAGGTATGTAGGCTTTTCTCTGGTCTCTTCTCTTTTTGAAATGCTCCCAGCTCCATTTGTAATTCTTCTCGTGAATTTCATTCAAAACAGAATTAGCCGCATACCTGAACCATTCAAGCGGATCTTCCTCCACGGGTATTTTAGGCCGCAACTTTCTGAATTTCCATGTCTTTTGATACCAGTGGAATTTCGAGGCAGTCCATAACACATCTCTATATTGACTACCATCAAAATCCACCCCAAATTCATCAAAGAACAACTCTGTTCGAATATGAGGATGTGACAGTGTAGCACCTGCTTTATGAATAGACAAATGACCCTCTCCAGAGACAGGTTTAAGCAAATATTGGTGTGCGTTCTTCGGGTCCGAAAATATCTGCTTGAGTGTGCGCAAAAGCTTTTCCTTATCTTCGTCATATACGGAAGATGAGTTTGTATCCATGTAGCACGCGAAACTCTTCAAACGCACCAATTTGCGAGTGAGTTCTTGGGTGATTGAGATGAAACTAGGATTCCATCCTTCATCTGTAGACACTGCAGACAATTCTTCTAATAGAAGGCCCAAAGAATAAGGATTTTCTGTGAGCACAGAGTCATCTTCATAGCGAATGTGGATGTTCTTGATAGTCACCTGCAAATTGTCAACAATTTTTGTAATCAAACTTTCGGTGAATGACTCGTTGTTTGGCAAGTCCGAGGCGCCGCCTGCGCTTGCTGCGCTTTGAAGTGCCTCCAAATCCTTGAGCCTCTCCTGTTTCAAGATTTGCTGGCGGCGCTTATCGTCTTCCGCATCATAATCATTTATGATTATCGGAGACGCAAGTAAGTAGACGTCCTCAATGATCACTTTCACTGGTTTCCCCTTGAGGTTTGACCAGGGGATCTGCAAAGTGAGCTGGCCCAAATGGCCAAATTTGACGTCAAGTGGTAGTTTGAACTTGTCCAAGGACTCTTTCTTAAGGCGCAAATCGTGCAATTGCACATCCCCACTCCAGATACCAATATTGAGTTGTTTTGTGTCAAAGTTCTCGATATAAGAACCTAAAAACCGATTGAGAAGCGTAGCCACAACCGATTCAAACATTTTTCGTAATTGACAAGATCAGTGGTGGTTGAAAGCAGGAGAATGGTTAACTTGGCCTCAATATATGGTTGCGGGCCAGTGTGCACTACTGTACGATTGTCTGAGAAGTAGAATGTGCGCAATAAGACACATTGGGAGGAATGAGAAAAAGGAGAAGCTTGAGCCTAAATCGGCGTCTTCTTCCTTGAAGAAACATCGAAATGAATTGAAACTGCTTCTAGGTACTAAAGCAGGCTCTAAATCCCAGAGGTACATGTTACCACACGAATTAGACTAGATCACTGTTGACCAAGCTTATCTGCAATCCAATCACTACTAACTCCGCTTGAGTATTGGGTATTACCATTCGAGTATTCTTCAAGACAGCTGAGGGCTTGTCAGATCCATTGGGTATAATTCAAATGAGACATTGCAAAACGTCAACGTATTTTCTGAGGACGTTTGATCGTAGCAGCGGATAAGCTTTTCAGTAATACAATCTTTCCCTCGAGGTCAATGCTGCACGACTATGTGTCAACATGACAGCACATGTTCGCGTACAATTCGTAAAGTTCTAATCTCCGTTACAAGAGTTGATACATGTACCAGCTTTCCATGTTATATCACGGACCACGTATGACATTTAGGGGTGTGCAAGACGATTAACGTATACGGTGTGAACCTTTCTTGAACAGGCTTTACTCCGCTATTTGTATGCAATCATTTCGGAAATAGCCATTTTCGGCAGAATTCGGATTCATTCATGAAATTCAGCATAATCGCAAATCAATTCGCGACATTTCGGCCCATTACCCTACTTTTTACATAGCAAAATGTTGTAACTGAAAAGAAGATTTGCTGACAAACAAAGTGCCTCCTAAAATCATGTGCCTTCGATCTAATGGTGCATTAATAGTTTTGACCAAATGATGCGCAGTGAATGTCTGATACGAGTTAGATTGTACTTTCCAACAATAAGCGCGTTCTACTATGTGCTCTTATGTCCGCACATGAGACAGTAGCGTACTCGGAGCTACATTTAAATTAATTAGTAAGCAGTTAGGTAGTACGCTTCCATATAAAATATATGCTTTGCCACATACAATGGAGTCCAACAAAGTTTGAATCTATTTTAAAATGACACAAGTATTTCTTACAGGCGCAAATGGCTACATAGGAGCTCAAATTGCGAAGCACCTCATTGACAAAGGTTATGAAGTGATTGGCAGTGTTAGGTCGGCTAAGAAAGGCGACAAGTTGAAGAGCCATTTGGGTGCAAATTTCACCTATGAGGTCGTTCCTTCTTTTGTCGAAGAAGGAGCTTTTGATGAGGCATTGAAGAAGCATCCAGAAGTGGTGGCATTTTTGCATTCTGCTTCTCCTGTCATCTTTGAATCAAGCGACCCCGAAAATGATGTGCTTTTGCCTGCGATTCAGGGAACTCAAAATGCTTTGAAAGCAGCGCAAAAGCACGGGCCGAACATCCGAAAGTTCGTGTGCACATCATCTGTCTCTGCGATGTTCCACTTAGGCAAGCAGACGCATGTCACCGAAAAACTGTGGAATCCCATTACATACGAAGCCGCTAAAACAGAGCCTAATGGATTGTACCAGGGTTCTAAAACTTTTGCTGAAAAGGCTGCTTGGGAATTCATTGAGTCAGAAAAACCCTCCTTCACATTTACTACCATCAACCCTGTGTATGTTTTAGGTCCATTGGCCTTTGATGAAGATGCCGCAACGAATTCTTTCACTTCAACCTCGTCTATCATTCCCAAAATTCTCAATACCAAAAAGGGTGAGAAATTACCGGAATTCATAGGTTCAGCAGTCGACATAAGAGATGTGGCCAAATTGCACATCGCTGCCATAGAAAATGACAATCTTGCTGGAAAGAGATTGATGGCGCGCTCTGGTTATTGGGACACTCAAATTCTATTGGAAGCTATTCAAAAGAACTTCCCCGAGATTGCAAGAGATATGCCTGAAGGAAATCCAGGAAGCAGTGAGGAGGCCAAAAAGACATATTCGACTTTTGATAACTCCGAAACCACTAAATTAGTTGGAATCGAATGGATTCCAGTTGAAAAGTCGTTTAAAGATGAGATTGCCCAAATCCTTAGAACGAGAGGATAGATGTAATCTTAACCCCCAAGTGGCAACGTAACTTCAGATGGCTTCAGTCTTTATAGTGAATATACCGAGCTTTCTGCTGAAACCAAGGTAGTGGATTTCGAATCACTTGTATTCTTATCCCGTAGAAATCCCATCAGGTCCCTCCAGCCATGAATACAGCTGGTCAACTTATATAGGAGGAATGTGAGTTGAGACCGACACCCGTGAGATGATGCTTCGGTCATATTCTGATGTTTGATACAGTGTAACTGATGAAAATGCATGTCTTGGAGTCCTCTCCATTTTTGGTCATCTCATTGCTCTAATGAAGGAGACGAGACGTTGAATAGCACAAATCAAAAACCTTGTTTCCGTATGCAAAAAGGTTGGCCTGAAAACTTGGGCTCCGTTCTTCAGGTCAACTGAGGTCTGGTCAGATCCATTGGTTATAATTCAAATGAGACATTGACAAACGTCAATGTATTTTCCGAGGACCTTTGATCGTAGCAGAGATAAGCTTTTCAATAATAGAATCTTTCCCTCGAGGTCAATGCTGCACGACTATGTGTCAACATGACAGCACATGTTCGCGTACAATTTGTAAAGTACTAATCTCCGTTACAAGAGTTGATACCAGCTTAAGTAGTCTTCCACGTCAAATCACGGACCAAGATTGACATGTAGGAGTGTGTAACACGATCAGCGTATATGGTGTGATCCTTTGTTGAACAGGCGTTTGAAAGCAATTATTTCGGAAATAGCCATTTTCGGTGGAATTCGCACTGATTTATGAAGTTCAGCATAATCGCAAATGTATTTCGCCACCTTGCGGCCGATTACCCTACTTATTTGTATAGCAAAATAAAGTAATTGAAGAGAGGATTTGCTCAGAAAGATATTAATCTGGCAAAGCAAATAGCTTCTAAAGAATGTGCCTTCGATGTAATGGAGCATTAATAGTTTTAACCAAACGATGCGCAGTGAATGTCTGATACGAGTTAGATTGTACTTTCGAACAATAAAGCACGTTCCACTATGCTCTTATGTCCGCACATAAAACAGCACGGGCGTATTCGGAGCTACATTTAATCTAATTAGTAAGCAATTACGTGGTAGTACGCTTCCATATAAAATATATGCTTTGCCACATACAATGGAGTCCAACAAAATTTGAATCCAATTTTGAACAATTCTAAAATGACACAAGTATTTCTTACTGGCGCAAATGGCTTCATCGGAGCAAATATTGCGAAGAATCTCATTGAAAAAGGCTATAAAGTGATTGGCACTGTTAGGACGGCTGAGAAGGGCGACAAGTTGAAGAGACAATTGGGTGAAAATTTCACCTATGAGGTTGTTCCTTCCTTTATCGGGGAAGGTGCTTTTGATGAGGCATTGAAGAAGCATCCGGAAGTGGTGGCATTCTTGCATTCTGGTTCTCCTGTCGTGTTAGAATCAGAGGACCCTGAAAATGATGTGCTTTTGCCTGCGATTCAGGGAACTCAAAATGCTTTGAAAGCAGCGCAAAAGTACGGACCGAACATCCGAAAGTTCGTATATACGTCGTCTGTTGCCGCAATGCACCACTTAAGCGAGGCGGCGCATGTCACCGAAAAACTGTGGAATCCCATTACATACGAAGCAGCTAAAACAGAGCCTAATGGATTGTACCAGGGTTCTAAAACTTTTGCTGAAAAGGCTGCTTGGGAATTCATTGAGTCAGAAAAACCCTCCTTCACACTCACTACCGTCAGTCCTGTGTTTACTTTTGGTCCTTTGGCCTTTGATGAAGATGCCGCAACGAATTCTTTCTCCTCAACCTCGACTATAATTCCCCTTGTTCTCAATACCAAAAAGGGTGGGAAGTTACCGGACTTCAAAGGTTCAGCTGTGCACGTAAAAGATGTGGCAAGATTGCACATCGCTGCCATTGAAAATGACAATCTTGCTGGAAAGAGATTGATCGCGTGTTCTGCTTATTGGGACATTCAAATTCTATTGGAATTTATTCAAAAAAACTACCCCGAACTTGCAAAAGACTTGCCTGAAGGAAATCCAGGAAGCAGTGAGGAGGCCAGAAAGACAGCTCCAACTTTTGATAACTCTGAAACCACTAGATTAGTTGGAATCGAATGGATTCCAGTTGAAACAGCGTTTAAAGATGCGCTTGACCAAATCATTAGAACGAGAGGATAGATGTAATCTTAGCCGCCGAGTAGCAATATAACATCAAACCGTTTCAGTCTTAATAGTAATTTCATCTAACAAGATTTTTCCCGAAACGAAGGTAGTCGATTTCGAATCACTTGTATTCTTATCCCGTAGAAATCCGCTCAGGTCCCTCCAACCATAACTACAGTTGGTCAACTTATATAGCAGGAATGTGAGTAGATACCCATGAGATGATTCTCAGGTCATATTCTGCTGTATGATACAGAGTATCTGCTAGAAAATGTCTTGGAGTTCTCTCCATTTCTGGTTATATCATTGCACTAATGAAGGAGGTGTTGGAATAGCACAAATCGAAAACCTTGTCTCCATATGCAAAAGGTTGGCCTGAAAACTTAGGCTCCGTTTATTTTTCTCATCGGTGTTGTTCTTTGTTAATTTCTGTTCTTTTGGTCGCACTGTGCCAAAAACAGAATTAAAACTCCGTCAGGTGCACTAAGCAAGCAATATTAGATATGGTCTCCCACTTGTGTAGACTTCATTGCCTTGGTTTTACTCGATAGAACTACCACAATCTACTGTATTGTGATAATAGGTAGTTCCCAGCATGATGTCGTACTGCAGCCTTGTATATTTTTCCTAATTGATGCTTATCAGTGACGCGGTTACCCCATATTCTCACGTGCCGCACCTACTCAAAGCATCTGATGTCATGCCCAAAGCAACCCCATGTAACCACACCACGTCAATAAAAGAGAAGTGGGGATATCTGCCAAATCTGGAAAAGTGTGCATATTTTTTTTTTTGTGCTTATCTCTCCCGTACTTGACATTGAACTATGGGCTACACTAGGGTATTATTCGACTCTGAAGACAAATCAATAGTCTCCAATATCAGTAATACAATCATTGCGGGTTCTTGCAAATACCGTAGTGTACAGATGTAATTGCGCTCATATGAATAAGAGCCGAAACCCAGTCTCTCTACGGTTTTCGTAATGTTCCATCCGCAACTAAAAAAAACGTTTCAAAGATCGGAAACTGAAACGACTGAATTCATTGCTTCTGCCAATTTTTCTGGTGAATTTCCCCTTTTGTTTAGCCCTTCTATATTCCTTGGCTTGTGTTTTCCATATTCGTCCCAGCCTTGCCGCAGCTTGTGCATGGTGGCTATTTAGGTGCGATTTGTCACCACGTCACGTGCCGCCTGGGTTATCTTATCTGTGAATCACGCTCGCCTCTATCCGTTGTCAGTCTTTTCCTTACAAAGCAGTAGATCTACTCCAGCCCATTTCTGGATCCAAATCTATTTACTCGCTCGCATTTAGCCGTCTACCGATTGCACTCTGTGCGAGTCAGTTCCCGAGCCTTGACTGCTTCATTTCTGTTCTCGCTCCGGTCTTTTCTTAACGCTAAGTGGCGAAACCGCCTTTCGGCCCGTCATTTTCGGAAACAGTATATTTGCCGCCGCTGATTTTTCTGCAGCCACAGAGTCAGCTATCCACGAGTGAAGAGACTACTGGTGTGCGTACACTCCGAGTCTTTACAGTTAATCCGCACTTACCTGTACCCCTTGGCCCCAGTTAAGAAACGCCACAACTACGAGCGTTTTTTTTACTTTGCCAATCCACCTTAAAAGAAAATTTTAGAAAAAAGAAGAAAGCTTCTATCTTTCTTACTCTTGTCCCTGTGATTGTCTAGCCCTAGCATTCTGTCTATGGCGGTGTGTTAGTGCTGACTTTATCTTAAACCGTCGCAGTTTCTTGTTTGCCTTCCTTGGCCACATCGCGCTTCGCGTTCTTCTATTCCTTAGCTTAAAATGTCTGACATTCCCAAGTCCATTGGCGTCTACAACTTCGGGCCCGAAATTGGCAAGGGCTCGTTTGCCACGGTCTACAAAGGTGTCAATACAAAAACTAACCAGTCCGTGGCGATCAAGAGTGTTGTGCGCTCCAAACTCAAATCCAAGAAGCTCATTGAGAATTTGGAGATTGAAATCTCCATTCTCAAATCCATGAAACACCCACATATCGTGGGCTTGCTCGACTACACGCAGACCTCGACTCATTTTCATCTTGTCATGGATTACTGCTCTATGGGTGATTTGTCCTACTTCATTCGCCGGAGAGACCAGCTAATGAAAACCCACCCTGTGATCTCTTCATTGCTCCAAAGATATCCTTCCCCTGAAGGTTCCCATGGTTTGCACCAGACATTGGTGATTCATTTCTTGAAACAACTCAGCTCTGCTTTGGAATTCTTGCGCAGTAAAAGCTTAGTTCATAGAGACATCAAGCCGCAAAATTTGTTGCTCTGCCCCCCAGTCCATGTGAAACTGGACTTTGTTGCCGGAGAGTATGTGGGATTATGGGAATTGCCCATTTTAAAAATCGCCGATTTCGGATTTGCTCGTTTTTTGCCCTCCACGTCTATGGCTGAAACCTTGTGTGGATCGCCCCTCTACATGGCTCCGGAGATTCTCAGATATGAAAAGTACAATGCAAAAGCGGACTTATGGTCTGTTGGTGCTGTGTTCTATGAGATGACTGTGGGAAAACCTCCTTTTCGTGCTGCCAATCATATTGAGTTGTTGAAGAATATCGAAAAAACTCACGACAAGATCAAGTTTCCTTCTTCGGCGCAAGTGCCAGAGCCATTGAAAAGATTGATCAGGTCTTTGTTGAAGTACAACCCAACAGAACGAATGTCCTTTAACGAGTTTTTCAGTGACCCATTGATCGTCAATGATTTGGAGAGTGTTGACAAGCCGCTTGATACGTCTGAAATGGACGAGAACCTATTTATCAGTGAGTATATTTCCCCGATCAAGGCTTCTGATCGTGCCCAGTTGACTCAAGCCGTCGCTCCTTTGACAACTCAGGAGAAGGAGAAAACTACGAAAATGGAACCTCCTGAAGAGCTGGAACACAAGAGTTCGACCTCACTGTCATCTATCCCTATAGGAAGTCAGAACTCTCGAGACGAGCAAATTAAGCAAATCATTACCAAAAACAGCCCAGATCCTAATATATCGACACATTCCATACAGCCACGATACAGTGAACAATATCCGATTGCATCCAGAAATAAGGATGAGCTTATTTTGGGTCGGGACTACGTGGTTGTTGAGAAGAGGGCTGTAGAGGTTAATGCTATTGCCGATGAGTTGGCTCGCGTGGGAAGAGGTACTTTTAGACGTCGCAGCCTGGCAGCGAATCACGAAAGAGAAGCTCTTATCCCGCGCAGAAACTCCCAACGCTCCAATTCATCTGAGGGTTCTCCTAGACCTGTATTTGACCGGCGCATCTCTGTATCCATTTCACCTTCCAACGCGTTGGGAAAGGCGATCTCGTTGGCTTCAAACAGACTATTCGGAAATGCGCCAGCTGCTATAAGTGAGGAAGTAAATCAGCTTTCCGACTCTAATAAGGACGAGTCACCAGTCGTTTTCAAGCCGGAATTCGCTAACAATTTGTTGCTCAACAAGTTGAATTTGCCAGTTTCGCAAACTATATTGAATTCCAATGGACCTAACGAAAGTGATATCAGTGAATCCCCTTCGGAAGATGACAAAGTCCTCCGTCAACTCGAGTCCATTGCAACGAAGTCTCATGCTGTAAATCTTTTTGCCGATGTGAAGTTCAGCCAATTGATTCCTTCGCCACCTTCTTCAAATGGCAGTGATGATGATTACTTTCAGCACAACAATTTGCTCCCTCCCAAAATAGTTAAAACCATCAGTGAGGAAGGTGTCGTACTCTATGTGAAAACGTTATCTCTTCTTGCAAAAGGAATGGCGATCGCCAGTGACTGGTGGTTTGCACACTATGACAAAAAGGAGTCCACTGGTGAGCAGTATCTTGTTGAGCCATTCAACATCCAATCAACAATAAAAATCAATGAGCTTGTACAATGGATCAGAGAAAAATTTAATGAGTGCTTGGAAAAAGCGGAGTTCATAAAATTACGTCTTCAAGAAGCCATAGCTCTGATCAGCAAAACGGAAGAAGCATCAGTACATGAGTCTTCTTCTGCTATTGATGAAAATGACGCTTCTTTAGGCGCTTCTGATAGAATTGTGGCCGAGAAATTGATCTTCGATCGTGCTTTGGAAATTTCCAGAAATGCTGCTGTCAATGAACTTGTTAAAGAGGACTTGAAAGGCTGCGAGCTAGCTTACAGTACAGCAATATGGATGTTAGAGGCCCTTTTAGATGAAGGTGAAAAGGACGAAGGAAGATTGGATAATGAGGATAGAGCAATGGTGGAGAAATTCATCGTGAGTATCGGTAACAGGTTGTCCGTACTCAAACGCAAACTTGATTGCATTTAAAGAAGGATGGCTTGATTTTTTTATGGGGGCTTGAAAGTGTGACTTCGCCTCGAGTTTCATCCTCAATTTCAATTTTTATTTCACTTACTATTATATTTTTTTTTTTACTTTTTATCTGGTTTTATGGTTACGGATCAGGGGTGGTGATATTGGGAAATTATAATTTACAGTTGTGCCCTGAAGGGTAAAATTGGATGACATTGAATGGTGAATAATGTTGTCCGCTCCTGTTTATCTTATATATACTAATGCATTGAATGTGCTTGAATGAATTATTGTACATCTTTCAGCGACCTTTGGTGTTGCAATAATCCGATGGCAATAGAATTTGAGCGGTTAAAGCTTGGTCTCAGAAGCAACTTCTGTTTCTGTACTTGCTTATGATTGCTCTCCCTGTCATTATCTAAATGCTTTGACTGTGGAAATTCCATCTGTTGGGGTTCTTTCCTGTAGTGATTGCTGTAGTAGCCGTTATGAATGGTGGCAGAACTCATTTCACTTTTAGGAGCAAACTTTGTTGCAATTGCTGACTTTGGTCCATCTTGGATATCTGTAGGAAGCAGATCCAGTGGCGAGCTAGGAAAAATCTCCTTCCTTAGTCCAGAACTCTTCATAGGAGGTTGTATGGAAAGTTTTTGCTTTCCAGTTTCCTGGGTAATAGTGGCTGAAGATAAAGTAGACGTAAGAGCAGAAGCAGTGGGAGTCATATCTGTAGCTTCAAATCTAGAACTTGTAGGGCTAGGTGATCCACTCATTAAGCCTACTGGAACATCTTCGACATCAAGAGAATTAGTGTTGAAAATGACAGGATAGTAATTTGAACTTGGGGGTTGATGGACCAAGCGTTTAAGATTTGAGTCATGCGAAAATGCTCTGCTGTCCATAGTAAGGAATGGAGCTCTTGTTCTAGGAGTTACTTTTGAGGTGAACTTCAAAGTGAGATTGCCCTCTTCCCCGTCACTTTCACTGCTACTACCAGAGGAGCAGGAAGAGCTTAATGAGGAAGACAAAGACTCTGATGCATCATCATTAGAGTTTCCAAAATCGAATGTGGTTGATGTAGGCGCAATATGTTCCTCTGCACTTGCATCCCTGGAACCATGTCTAGCGGTCATCAGAGAACCCAAATTGAAATTGCTAAACTTCTCATTAATTTGATCAAACTTGTCATTGGCCCTTTGTTTGAAACCGTCATTGGATGCTGGAACTGTCGCATCATGTGTTAGTTTCTTCTTGCGAAGTTCCTCATATTTGTGTGTAAGATATGTGTCGTTGAAACTATCCAAAGATGCAAAACTTTCTGTCATTGGAAGAGAAATGACTGACGAAGGACGACGCGAGTTATTGATGCTAATAGGACCGACCTTTATCTTGCTCAGGGTGCTGTGGTCCATAGTTGTGGCCATAGGTGAGCTACCCAGAGTCCGAGGTGTAGGGGGATTCGACGAACCCAAAGCGCTGTTGTTACTAGCAAGAATGGCATACGCACTTGATTTTCGCCGTTTCTGGTCCAATTGTTGAATATCTTTGAAAGCATCGATAGCAGACTGGTTTTTCAAATAGACATCACCAACCACATTTCTTTTCGTTTCAATTTGTGGCGCTTCCATTATTCCTGCTGAACTGCCCTTTCTACTGGCTGTAGGACTGGCTATTTCCAAGACTTCCAGCAAAATTAAATTGCTGCGCCCACTGCTAATGGATAGTTTGTGTGGAGTTTGTGAAATATTCAGCAGGTTCAGTTGATTATGCGATGAGTTGCCGGTAGGTTGGGCGATAGTTGAGGTTAAAGTTGTCTGAACAAGAGGAGAACTCATCGTAGGTTGTGAAGAATGTGAACTGATTGTAGGCTGAGCTAGAGGGGAACTCGTGGTGACTGGCTGGGCTAGTGGAGAACTCATTGTCGGCTGGGCGAGAGGGATGTTCATGTTTGACTGCCCAATAGACAGGTTAATAGTGGCAAGACCGGAATTGGTTGGTAAATGAGTTGTGTGGCCCAAATTGCTATACAGTGGTAGATGCAGTGGCGGGGCCGAATTAGTGCGGGCTTTAGTTTCAAGGTGGAGTCTAGATGGCATGGGTGACGACACTTGCTGCGCTTCTGATAAAATGACTGACAAATCGCTCTTATCACTGTGGAGTTGAGCACATGAGTTATTATGAGAACCCAAATGGGACGAGTCGTCGCTCGAAGAGGCACCACTGAGCGAAAGCTCTAACTTGGTTGATAGGCGTCTGAGTGCGTCAGGATCCAGCGAGCGCATCGAACGCATTAAGCTGCTTCTAATACGGGCACCCACGCCTACTACAGCGGAATCGAGATCATTGGGATCAAGTTCCTGATCTGCCGAACCAAAAGCAGTTGCGCCGAGATCCGGTGAGTTGAGGAAGAAAAACTCGTTGATGCCGTCGAGATCATTCTCAAGATCTATCAACACAAAAGGATGGCACTTGATTTGAAGAATATCATAGCGGGCATTGCTATCTTTGCAAAGCATATTGCGGAGCAAGTCTTGGGCCAAGTCAAACTCGACATCTGTAACTTCCTGCGGCGAGTGGAATCCATCTGCAGATGATGGGAATTGCACCGGTTGGTTGACAATAACGTCAAACAACTGGAATTCTGAGTCTGCGTTGAAAGGAACGCGGCCGAATAAAAGGCAGTAAAGCGTGACCCCTAAGGCCCAAATATCAATCTTGTGGGTAACGTGGGGCACAGCTTCTGGCTGCGCAAAATTTGTTTGGCAGAGTTCTGGGGCAAAGAACGCCGGAGTTCCCACGGTTTTGGCCAAGTCCATCTCCGACACTCTCACACCGTCGTCTGCAGAGCTCAAAAACGACGCGAAGGACACGCCAAAGTCAGATATTTTCACCAGATAATCATGGGCCACGAGCAAATTTGCCGGTTTGATGTCGCGATGGACAATGCCTTGCATGTGGAGGTACTCCAAGCCAAGCACCACATCACGGAAAATACGGCGAGCCTGACGAAATGTGAGGCTGGGCGAGTACTCGCTCGAAAGAAGATCACTGTCCTCGCTCGCGCGAGCGGCGCCGCAGGGAATACGAATGTCGATAGGTGCGTCGGGCGGCGCTCGTGGTTGGGGCGAGAGCACCGGGGTGCGGCGCTTCCACCGCAACTCGCCCCGGTCCATGTATTCGAGCACAAGATAAATCTTGTACATGCTGCGGTCGTCAAGCACCTCGCGGAGGCGCACGATATTCTTGTGGTGGCAGCGTTTCATGATGGCAATCTCACGGCGCACTTTGGCCTCGGCATCAAAAACAGCCGTATCTGTTGGCCGCAGGCGAAGGCGTGGGCGCTCGTGCTTGTTTTTGCGTGACACAATCTTAATGGCCACAAGCTCGTCGTGCACCAAGTCTCGGGCCAATTTGACCTTGCCGTGCTCGCCTCGGCCGATTTCGCGGAGGATCTCATATGTGTTGAGCACTTTACGCCGCGTGATCGGGTCATACTCGAGTGACACGTGGCGGGTCTCTTTGACAGGTATTTCCGGGACGAGCGATGACCGCGATACATTGGTTGAAGTGCCAAACGATGGCGGCGAATGCAATACATTCAGTGGCACAGTGGGTCCAAGCGCAGGCGAGACACTGACAATGGGTGTGCCTAGCGCGGATCCTTTCGCTGCAGCATTCAGGGCGCCATTCGATGGGGCGTCGCTGGACCCGTTGGGCGCCGGCGTGGACTGTCGTGCGACAAAGTGGGCCAAACTCTGCTCGCGCCTCGGTTGTTCTCTGGCCCGCGTTGGCGAGACAGGAGGCGTCCGATGGAGAACACCATTCATGCGGGACGAACTCCCGTTCGAAAGCAGATGGCGCAGTTCGCGCCTGCCCGTCTCGGCATCGCCCACCGCACTCTGACCAAGCGTCTGCTGATTCTGAACCTGGCGGTGGAGGTCTGTAACTTCGACGTGGCCCAGTGGATCCAGATCTTTCACGGCATGATCCTTCTGGTCGTTCTGCTTGGCCTGCTTGTCCTGGCTCTTGCTGCGGTTGGCGCTCTTGTCGTCGTCGTTATCGCCAATGTTCTGGTTGTCGCTCTTGTGCTGGCGCAGACGCTCGCTTCCGCTGTCCTGATCTTTCAAGTGCAGTTTCCGCTGGCGCTCGGCCGACTTGGGTGACGGCTGGTCGAGACTTTGGTCGTTGCGCTCGCCCGCCATTTGATGCTCTCTCTCAAGGCCGCTCCGTTTTTCGTCGCGCGAAAGCGTCCGAAGCAAAGTGGCCATTTTTCCAAGCAACGAAGGCTCGGGCAGAAGCAGGCGCGACCGGACTCGTTCGAGCGTCACCTCTGTTGTGGGCCCCAGAACATTTGCAATGTCGGGCCGCATGGGATGTTTGGGTTTGGGGAGGAGAAGTGTTGGGGATAAGTGCGCAAGCAAGATGGGTAAGTGGAGTGTATAGTATGGTGCGGTCGAGAAGTTGTAGATAGTGTGACTATTTTGTGCAACTAGTCGAGCGATTGCATACACGAATTGTTCTAGAACGGAAAATCTGCCCTGTCTGATGGTGAGGATTTTCCAATCAGTACGAATTGTGTTTGTTTGTCGGATCCAAAAGTTAGTGACAGACATGGAATGGGCTATCTTATGAGGCTACTGTATGTTCGTCTTATGCGTTTATGATCATGTTATGTCACTGCGACTCCAATGAAAAAATAAGGCTAGCACAGTCACCTCCACTGAGCTCAAGACACGATTTCTCTTCAAAGTCAACACCTAGGCAGATCAGTATAATATTTCAATTACTCCTTAACTCAGTAATGAAAGCGGAGTAACTTCAAAACAAGTAAATTGATCTCAAGCTGCCTCATCCTTTCCATCCTTGAAGATCATCCACTTTGTTGCCATTAAAGAAGGCGGAACTCTGTAAATCGATCTGCTCATGTGCATTAGTGTGTACTGTTCATATTGCAAAACTGAGCACCCGTCCATTATCTTGGTGAGGTGAAATATTCACTCGGTAACGCCGTGAAGACTTCATAATCTATAAACTGTGAGTAGCTTGAAAGTAGGTCCATATTGCACATTATACTAAACTGCTGATAACTGGAAAACAACGAGTTAGTAAGCATGTAAGGACAACAATGAAATTTCTCTAATTTACTTTAATGTGAACGATACTTAATCTCCACGTATCTTCAAATGGCTAATACAATATTATGTACATACATCTACGAATAAATGTTTCACTTACTCGCTAGCGTCGCGTATCATAAGGTATAATGACATGTACTCTTGTATTGTCATGTTCAGATATAATTCAACCCACTTTGTTTTCTCACTTTAGCAAGCTCATGGAAGAGGTATCTGCGTCTTGGAAGTATTCGCAGACGTCTCCGTTTATATTCTATCTTCTTCTCCTTGCTTACTTCATGCTAGGGTTCCATGATTCAGAAGCAAGACAATTATCTGACGGTCGTAGGAAGTCGCTGCACACCTCAATACTACGATGGAAGGAGTTAGCGCACTCAAATCCAAAACACATCCTACAGCTTATGTCACATCGGTTAACTGTTCCCTCTATCTATTGCATGTTGCTCTCCGAAGCATTATTTGACAAAAGTGCCCTTTCCGGGCAACAAACTCGCAAAATGAAACGTGTCCTGCCATACACCTCGCGGATATTACATCTCCTCTTTCTTTTCCACTTCTGTTTCTCTTGGAGGTTCCTCTTCTGGAACCTCAGACGCACGGAGGCCTCGAAGAAACGGCTCAATGCCCTCGCCCGCGTAAGGATAACCCCAAGTATGTGCAAGAAGCGCACCCACATTGTGGTGCGAAAGGGCGCTCGACAATTCGTCGCGCGCGCGGTGGAAAAAGCCACTGCGCACAACACGGAGCATGTCTGAAGCCTGTGGGGACACCGACGGAGGCAACAAAGAGGCATAGCGCGCGGCCTGCGCGGGCAGCATGGCAGCCAAATGGGCTGCAATTCGCTCGTCTGAGAGAATATCACGGAGACTGTGGATTCCCAGCCCGCCTTCACCTTGTGGCATGAACAGACCCCATGTGCCATGCGCGCTTTTCGACTCGCCCGCATTGGCCTCGCCTGCATTCGCCTCGCCCGCGGTGTCTGTCTTGCCGGCCCTTTCATCCGCGCCTCGTCCGCTGTTCACGCTCTGTGTACTTTCCGCCGCTTCCACTTCGCTGTCGTTTTCATTTCTGCTGTTAATACTGCGGGGAAGAGCGCTGCACTTACTTACTCGCTGGGAGCCAAAAGCGCCTGCACAGACGCCAACAACTCCTTGTCCTTGGGGGTCATTTGCCCCGGTTCGTCGTCGCCCACATCTTGAAGCCAGTACAAGCTTTTAGCGCCCGAGCTCAAGAACGTCAAGGCGAAAACACGGCCGGTCTTGCACGATTGGACAGCGCGGAATGTCGCGTCGCCCGGAATGATCAAAAGCTCGTCCTTTGGGATTCCCGCCAGTTTTGGCGCCCACACAAAATCATAGAAACCTTCTTCGTCTGCAGACGGGCGAATGGTCACAGTGCCTTTGTGGGGCAAAGGAACGCACTTTTTCGTTTCCTCGTCGTACTGGACTTTGCCTGCGTTGAATGTGATGCTCATGAGGGAGAAGAAGTATGGTGGCGCCAACATTCGACGGAGGCTCGAAAGGAACTTCTGGTGGCGCGGGCACGACCAAAATGTGCGACCAGCTTTTGTTTCTCCACGATTCTTTCTGCCGCCCATTGTCAATGTAGATCTATAAAGAGCTGTTTTGTGGCTACGCGAGGCCTCTGTTCAAACGAAAGGCTTTTTTGCTGGTGCTCTGACGTTTTTTGTTTTAGTGGAAATCATCAAAGAGTAGGAATAGCATAAGCCCAGTTCGCGAAAATGCTCGTAGTTCACGAAAGCCGTATGAGTTAAAAAAGCCAGTTCATGAGAATAAGAACGCATTTAGAGGAGAAAGAACGCATTCGTCGGAGGAGAAGAATGGAGGCAAAGGCGGCATCCAGTTTCTGTGTGTACCTGAAATGTAAAGGAACCAATAAGTTTGGGTGTAAGATTGAATTACGTAGTAACTAAGCAAATAAGCAGCAGTATATGTATCTGTTGAATTTGATAAAGCGATCCGAATAATGAAAAGCTGGCATTCCATTTTGAAGGATTCTTTCGAAGTACACCTTGAACAAACAGGAGACATCAGAAGGATCAATACGGCCACATACAGTTATAAGTCCCTAGTTCGGGAGTTTACTACATTTATCAAAGGTAAATGGTACTTGTAATATCTTATCTATGCCATAGAAGCCACTACATTGTGTGTATTAAATTTCAGTTTGTGTAAGTATTGTGTCATTTGACTGCAACTTTTGTGCCAAAGTGTTAATTGTAATTCTTCTACCAACATACTTTTTTCCACATTTGTTCCCCAACACTTTCCATTGCCTTCCATTCGTGATTGTGCTGCGTTTCTTTTACTCTAGCACAGATTCAGGCCAAAAACTGATTATTTGTCTAACCTCCTATGTTTGTGCACATAACTTTGCCTTGGTAAAGCCATTTCTTATGTATGCAAAATCGCACCCAAGCTTTCTTCATTCTCACGCAACGGCGATTTAACTTTACAAGCCTTTACAAATCTGTGTAATACCCACTGGTTTTCCGGATCAGAACCAATTGCACCTCACCTCATTTGTCACACAACCATATCTGGCACAATGGATCCCACACATTCCGATGCAGAAAGCGATTTCCCTCCACAACCTGTTCAGTCTCTTGTGGCCCGTATAGCAGAAATTCTTCGTTCCAGAGGCCAAACGCTAGCTACATCTGAAGCAGCTTGCGGTGGTCTTCTCTCTGCGTACTTGGTTTCAGTTCCAGGCGCCTCCGATTTCTTTTTGGGTGGAAAACTAGTCTACCTGTTACGGCAGCGGCTCAAATTGTCGGGCTGGAGCGATGCCGAAATCGGCTCTTACATGGGTCCGCTGGAACAAGTGGCCCTCAAGTTGGCTCGAACTGCCAAATATGAGTTGGGCCTGACCTATGTTTTGTCTGAAACAGGTTTTGCTGGTCCTTCGACAGCGCTACATTTGGGCTCCGATCGTTCGGGCGAAGATGCTGTCGGAACCGTATTCTTGGGTCTCAGCGGGCCCCAGGGTGAGATTTCTTGTCGCCGAGTCACTGGAAGCTCTGCTAGAGCAGCCAACATGGAGAAGTTCGCTTTGGAGGGTTTGAAGTTCTTGTTAGATTGTCTTGAGGGAGAAAATAAGGTGTGATTCAACTTTCCACCGATAATACTGTTAGTACTGACCGCAGAGACTGAAGCATTGATAGACTGGCCTTGACGCTCAATTAGAAGCCGCTCCTCTTTTGGCAAATTTATTACGACCCCAGCACTTACATGTATCCTGAATAATTTGCGAAGGGTCTATCATCAAGATAGTGACATGTTTCAAAGAAGAAAAATAATGGTATTCTAGATGATGTAAAAATAGTTGTCTTACACTATTATGAACCGATCAGATTGACGTAGATCTTGCAGTCCTACGCGTTTGAATCATTACCTGGAAGGAGTTCCTCCTGAAACCTAAATGCCATAAGTATGTAACAGTCTACATTCTGCATTGCAAATTGGTCACAACTTTCACTCATTAAAGCAGTGCTTTCAAATCTGGTAGACATGCTCCAATGGCCATCGCAAAACATTGGCACAAAATATTTTTGTCAGGGTTCAACCTTCTCTTTTTTTCTAACTTCTCCTCTTTGATACTTCGTGTAATATAAAGTCTGTTTACAATTAACTTTCGATATTTTCTCCACAGCCAGATTTAAGTTCAAGTAAGGTCCAGACACGAGCGAACATTCCAATAGTCCTGCACATTTGTTGTCCCCCCATGTCTCTATATGTGTTTGCAAATTCTGCCGGAATAAAAAATAAAGGAGAAGAAAAGCTAATCCCAAAGCATATTTGCCACTTGTTATGCCCTATCCTCCTTCACCCTCCGCTTGCATCCTCGATCTAAATAGATTTGTATCTATATATGGCTGTCATGTGACTTGTAACCTGCACTCCCGCGACACGTCGAATAATTTCCTCTTGACACAAATCCACCAAAACAACTGGTGCTAGTAGAGCTACAGAATCAAAGTACAAGCTACATCGCCATAATGACTTCAGGTATGTTTATTTTGTTCAACAGGTATCAGAGATCAAGTATCTCATTGGCTTTTTTTGTGCCTGTTCTCGCCTTTTCTGCCATGTGCATACTAACGTCCAGTTAACGGAGTTGCAAACGAACCCGAGGTCAAAATCATCAAGCGGAAGCTTGATGGCTTTGTTGGATTCGCCAACTTGCCCAAACAATGGCACCGCAAGTCTGTCAGACGAGGATTCTCGTTCAATTTCATGGTTGTGGGAGAATCAGGTTTGGGAAAAACAACATTGGTCAACACGTTGTTCAACAAAGAGATTTTGACCAAGAAAGCTGTGGAATCCGACTCCAACTCCGAGGATGATGAAACTCCAAGCGTTTCCATCGAAACTACTACTTCAGTAATCGAAGAGGACGGTGTCAAGTTAAATTTGACAGTAATCACCACACCCGGCTTTGGTGACAACCTCGACTCCACGGATTCGTGGAAACCTATTGTGGAGGAAATCAACACGCGGTTTGACCACTACTTGGAAGCGGAAAGCAGAGTCAACCGATCGACAATCACTGATAACCGTGTTCATGCATTGTTGTACTTCATCGAGCCCACTGGTCATTCTTTGAAGGCGTTGGACATCCAGGTGATGAAGCAGGTGCATGAGAAGGTCAATTTGATTCCAATCATTGCCAAATCAGACACCTTGACTG
Source organism: Clavispora lusitaniae (assembly GCF_014636115.1). Lineage (NCBI taxonomy): Eukaryota > Fungi > Ascomycota > Pichiomycetes > Serinales > Metschnikowiaceae > Clavispora > Clavispora lusitaniae. The sequence continues at coordinate 1,834,955 of NW_027093976.1, read as the reverse complement.
ATGAAGAGATTGCCGACTTCAAAGCCCGTATTCTAGCTGATCTTACCCACCAGAAGATCAAGATTTTCAAGCCCCAGACATACGACAATGACGATGACGAGGCAGTAAGAGACTCTAAGTCTTTGATTGATACTTTCCCATTCGCAGTGGTTGGTTCGACTTCCGATGTGCACTTGCCAGACGGCAGAAGTGTCCGCGGAAGAGCATATCCATGGGGTATCATCGAAGTGGACAATGAAGAGCACAACGATTTCATCAAATTGAGAAAGTTATTGATCCGCAACAACTTAGAGGAGTTGAAAGACACCACTCTGGATGTATTGTACGAGCACTACAGAACGCAAAAGTTGGTTTCCATGGGCATCGAACAGGACAACACCGTCTTCAAGGAATTTGACCCGTTGACCAAGCAAGAAGAGGAGCGCGCATTGCATGAGGCCAAGTTGGCCAAGATGGAAGCTGAAATGAAGGCGGTCTTCCAGCAAAAGGTTAGCGAGAAGGAGAAGAAGTTGCAACGATCCGAAGCGGACTTATTTGCCCGTCACAAGGAGATGAAGGAGAAGTTGACCAAGCAAATCAAGTTATTGGAAGAGAAGAAGGCCCAGTTGGAGAAGCAAAAGAGCTTGCCACTGGATCCACCGGCCGCTGCGCCACAGAAGACGCGTAAAGGTTTCTTGCGTTAGTTATGGGAATACAAATGTTGTGGACATTCTGTAGCACCGACAAATTATTAAGGTATCTATTCTTAAAGCAGTACGAAAAAAGCCTAGATAAAAATGTTGAGGTGTATATTCTGCCGGAGAAAAGAAAAGATTCCAAACCAGTGGAACTTCATTAGGGAATACTTCTCTATATCTTTTGCGAACATTCTCTTGAAGTAATTGAGTATTCTACAGTAAAAATAGCGGTTCAATGTTACCTCTCGTTTAAAACGTGAATAATACTGTTTGATTCGATACATCTCTAACTCACGAACACTCGACTTGTGTTCATATTGATTATCTACTGATATTTTTATTTAAGGCATGCCTCATTCTTCAGCCCTGTTCGCTCCATCGTAACTTTGTCCTATTTGATGTGCAGACTCGTTTTTGGCTTCTGAATTCATTGATTCACTTTTTCTGTTCCTATTTGCTATTCTTATCTGTACTACGTAGCATCATTTCGTTTATTTTAGTCCCTGTTCCTTCTCCTTCTCTTGCATTCACACGCATGATGATAAACTTTAGATTGCGCACCGAAACCCATTATCATGCACTCAATTGTGCAATTTTCAGCAATTCCAGCACGAACACCCTGGTTTCTCTACTGATCTTTTTTTGTAAATGCGTTTGGGATCAGAACATTTCTAACAATCCCTGTTTTGCTTCTCTGTACTGTCACACGATACCAAAGATTAGATAGCCAACGTATTTGTATGCAGTCTTGCCCCTATCTCCGTTCACTTCTTGTATCCCAATCGATTGACCACGATGGATACTAAGAGTAACAGGATGTCGTACTTAGGTAAGGAGCTGGCTCGTAGAAACATTTCAAGGTGCGTCTTAATGCTTGTAATTTCTCGTGACGTTTCACAGTGCGGAACCTGCGAAGTTCCAAGCAAGTGAGAAATACAAGAAAATATCTCCAAAAAAAAAAACTCCCACCTATTGTTTTCTTCATGAGCGACGCCCAACAAAGCACCCCAAAGAAGGCTACTCCAACGCCTCCCAAACAAACCTTGGCTGATCTTGTCAAGACATTGCAATTTGCTTGGTTTGTGGGACATGTGGTGACATTTGTGGCGACACTCATGTACGCCTTGACGTACTTGCGTGTTTTCCCATCAAGCTACAAGTTCTGGTACAAATTGGCTTTGGCTGGTGTGGTGGAGAGCTTTGGCATCCTTGTTTTCCAGTCTGTCAAGAAGAATGGTGCTAAGCTTTCCGTCTTGCTTAGCGACGACAATGTGCATTACTTGCTTTTGGGCTTGGGCCTCTTCTTCTTCAGCCCATACGTCTTGTTGACTTTGACTGTGTACATTTTGTTCTCCACTTTCCATGTGTTGTCTTACGCCAAGCACTACTTGTTGCCTGTGCTCAACATTCCTGAAACGCATCCAGTGAGCGTGAAAATCGGCAATTTTGTGGCGGCTAACAATGCTTCTTCCATTCAATGGGCTGCGTTGTTGGAAGTCGCCACTTTGGGCTGGCTCTTTTTGCGTGTCCTCACGTTCCGCTCGTGTTCCCTGATCCCATTCTTGCTCTATGTGGTATTCATCAAGTTGAGATTTGAGAAATCAGCCTTCACCAGAAGCGCCTTCAAGTCTCTTGAGATGCGTGTCGAATCATCTGTTAACAGCTTGGGCAACCCTAAAGCCAAGGACATTTGGATCCAAGTCAAGGGCGTTTTCCACAAGGTGGCTTTGGTTCATGTGGCCCATGACTACACGAAGGAGAAGTCCACTTAAGGCTATGGATTGTTTGCCTGTCGTGCGGCTTTAGATTTGGCCCGCGTAGCTTCAGATCCTATGCATTATATGGCTCAGTTTGTTTTGCACTGGTCGCTTTATCTGATGGCCCAGTCGTTTATTCTTAGTAATTGAATATTGTAACATGTCTGCAGTCTGTAAGTTTTAATGGTGGTTAGAAGGCTTTACTACTATGCTTTATGTATTTTACTGCTACGAATTGGAGTCACTACTTGTTAGTTGATATATGTACTTTAGTTATTAAGGGGACAATATCGAGCTCGCATAACGAGCCTGTCAAAACATCAGGTCATTCTTGATAATGGTGTTCAAATTTATTAGCAAATGATTATTGTATGCTTACATCTGTTAGGACGACCATACGGGGGAACCTGGGGGTATCCCAGTTTCCGGCTATGGTAGCCTTCAGATAAGGCATTGTGGCTTATCTGGCTCGATTTGGTGATAAGCTTCACTGTATGAGATAAGACTCGTACCCCTATTTATACGTCTATAAGAAGCCGGGAACCAAGAAGTATGTACCAGAATATACACCAACAATTGTATTCAGAACCTAACAACATCAATAAAAACTCGTTCTAATGTACCTGCTTGCTATACGGCAACATAGATATTTACTCGTGAGATAAAAGCAAAAACTTATGGACGAAGCCAAGGATATAGAATGACCATATATATCTCAACATGGACACAATAGTTCAGATTTCGATCCACGAAGAATCATGCTACATGACAAGTTGTAAGCATTGATCCACTTTATCAGTGGAATTTGCTATTATAAAGTATTGCAAGAATATACCTCATCTTTAGAGAAATATCATTGCCATACTTCAATTCTCTAATTACCCAAGGACAGCCATTACTTCAGATAGTATTGACATGAACATGTATATCTAGTTTCACCCTCTCTCTTAGGTACACGGGTAAAATAACGAGAACAAGAAGCCTGGTTAGCTCAATCGGTAGAGCATTTGACTCTTAATCTTCATAAGGTCAATCAAAAGGTTGCGGGTTCGAGCCCCGCATCGGGCTCTCTTTTTTTGCCCTCGCTAAATAGATTCTTCCTGCACATTCTAGTCTCTTCTAGAATGCCGGATTACGTCAGCCACAGAAGGCCAAAGAAATCAGTGGAAGTGTCACGTGCGCAAGCAGAAGTGCGATTAGCGTAGAATTCAATGGAAAATTCCATGGCGTCCGGCGCAATGTGCCCTATAAAGAGGTTAATTTCTCCGACATTTGGAGGTCCTTTTTTTTTTTCCTTTTCAATCTCTACAGAGTTACTAATTCTATAGATAACTACAACCATGTCTAAAGCTGTTGGTATTGATTTGGGTACTACCTACTCCTGTGTGGCTCACTTTGCCAACGATCGTGTGGAAATTATTGCCAACGACCAAGGTAACAGAACCACTCCTTCCTTTGTTGCTTTCACCGACACTGAAAGATTGATTGGTGATGCTGCTAAGAACCAAGCTGCTATGAACCCAGCCAACACTGTCTTCGACGCTAAGAGACTTATTGGTAGAAAGTTCACTGACGCTGAAGTGCAAGGTGACATCAAGCACTTCCCTTTCAAGGTCATTGACAAGGCCGGTAAGCCACAAATCCAGGTTGAGTTCAAGGGTGAGACCAAGGTCTTCACTCCAGAAGAAGTTTCTTCTATGATCTTGACCAAGATGAAGGAGACTGCTGAGTCTTTCTTGGGTACCACCGTTTCCGACGCTGTTGTCACTGTTCCAGCTTACTTCAACGACTCTCAAAGACAAGCTACCAAGGATGCTGGTTTGATTGCTGGTTTGAACGTTATGAGAATCATCAACGAGCCAACCGCTGCTGCCATTGCTTACGGTTTGGACAAGAAGTCTGAGCACGAGAAGAACGTTTTGATTTTCGACTTGGGTGGAGGAACTTTCGATGTTTCCTTGTTGTCCATTGAAGACGGTATCTTCGAAGTCAAGTCTACCGCCGGTGACACTCACTTGGGTGGTGAAGATTTCGACCACAGATTGGTGAACCACTTCGTCAACGAATTCAAGAGAAAGAACAAGAAGGACTTGTCCACCAACCAAAGAGCCTTGAGAAGATTGAGAACTGCGTGTGAGAGAGCCAAGAGAACCTTGTCCTCTTCTGCCCAAACCTCTATCGAGATCGACTCTTTGTTCGAGGGTATTGACTTCTACACTTCCATCACCAGAGCTAGATTCGAGGAATTGTGTCAAGACTTGTTCAGATCCACCTTGGACCCAGTCGAGAAGGTGTTGAGAGACGCCAAGGTCGACAAGTCGCAGGTTGACGAGATTGTCCTTGTTGGTGGTTCTACCAGAATTCCAAAGGTTCAAAAGTTGGTTTCTGACTTCTTCAACGGTAAGGAGCCAAACAAGTCCATCAACCCAGATGAGGCTGTTGCTTACGGTGCCGCTGTTCAAGCTGCTATCTTGTCTGGTGACACTTCTTCTAAGACTCAAGACTTGTTGTTGTTGGATGTTGCTCCATTGTCCTTGGGTATTGAGACCGCCGGTGGTATCATGACCAAGTTGATTCCAAGAAACTCCACCATCCCAACCAAGAAGTCTGAGACTTTCTCCACCTACGCTGACAACCAACCAGGTGTGTTGATTCAAGTTTTTGAAGGTGAAAGAGCCAAGACTAAGGACAACAACTTGTTGGGTAAGTTTGAGTTGTCTGGTATCCCACCAGCTCCAAGAGGTGTTCCACAAATTGAAGTTACCTTTGACATTGATGCCAACGGTATCTTGAACGTCTCTGCCTTGGAGAAGGGTACTGGTAAGACTCAAAAGATTACCATCACCAACGACAAGGGTAGATTGTCCAAGGAAGACATTGAGAGAATGGTTTCTGAGGCCGAGAAGTTCAAGGAGGAGGACGAGAAGGAAGCTGCTAGAGTTCAAGCCAAGAACGGTTTGGAGTCTTACGCTTACTCCTTGAAGACCACTTTGGGCGAGAAGGACTTCGCTGACAAGTTGGAGGCTGCTGACGTCGAGACTGTCACCAAGGCTGCTGACGAGACCATCACTTGGTTGGACGAGAACCAAGCTGCCACCACCGAAGAATACGGTGACAAGCAGAAGGAATTGGAAGGCGTTGCCAACCCAATCATGGCCAAGGCCTACCAAGCCGGTGCTGCTCCAGGTGGCGCTGCCCCAGGCGGATTCCCAGGTGCTGCTCCAGGCTCTGCTCCTTCTCCATCTAACGACGGTCCTACTGTTGAGGAAGTCGACTAAACGGTTTAGCAAGCTAGATCATATTATATACGATAGATTAATGGGGTAATGCAAAACGAATTGATAATACAATTGTAGATGGGTCTGAATATACAGCTATGTAGGCCTCATGCCGAACAATTTGATACGTGTTTCTGAATTCCTAGTTGGTTCTAAAGCATTGCTGTGCCGATTGTCGCCAAAAATGTCTCCTTCAATTTCGTTCCTCCTCAGCGACAATGTCGCGGACAATGTCCGAGACCGAGTGCGGGGTCGAATCCTTTGAGGAGAATATATGCTTGGCTATATATATTGCTTGATTTCCAAGATGTGGAGTTTTCTACCCAATATAAAAGTGATGTTATCGAACGAAAAAGACATTGTACTGGTTTAGAACGAAAGTCGAAAGTTTACATGACACACTAGTCCAGTGGGACACATCAGAGAAACAATAGCGAATTGTTCAAAAATGAAGACAATGACAAAATAGAACAAATCAAAGGACAATAGGGAATCCCTTAAGAATCCAAGGAAAAAACTACGGCAGTCTAAACTGATTATATCTATTGGATAAAGTGTTCCTACTTGTGTCTCCTAGTCGTGAAAGACACCATGTCGCGCAAGTCGTGCATAATGTCGCGCGCACAGATACAATGTCGCACTGACGTTAGTCCTCTCGCCTAGACACAACATGAGATGGACAACCCAAAGTGTATCGCGCATACACAACAATTGGTGCTCGTATCGCTGCACGTGACCATACCCAAAGCGCCGCCCGACTTCAGTTGGCGGTTTCATCTTAGCAGACGCCTCTTTTTCTTCCAATTGTTTCGTTTCAATGCTTTTGGCGCTCAATTGAGACATTGTTTTCCACCTCACAGGACTTGATACCCCATTGGAAGGTGGGAGGGCTAGTGTCGTGCCCCGCCCACCTCCGCTGGTCCCGGGGCCAACTCCGAAAGTCCGGTGACCCGCCTCCAAGTCCGGTTGCCCGCATTTTATGTCTAATCGCCGGGGATAGGGTCCCGATGTGTCTGACGCTATAAAAGCAGGAGAAATCTACCAATCGCCAACGCGTTATTAGTGCGCCCAAAAAAATCGTACCCCATATCAGTAGTGCACCCACGACGCACCCAAAAAAACGAAAAAGTCGGCATTACCTTTTCTTCACACCACATTTCTTTCACAGTACGTATAGATGTCCCCAATTGGCCTATGTCTATGGTTCAGGCAAGTTCAGAAAGTGCTGGAACATCAAGTGCTGGCCACCATGGACAGTTGGAGCTGTTGTTTGGGTCTCTGACTCTGGCAGCTAATGACAGTCATTGTTTGGGCAGAGCGAGCACTGCGAGAAATAATTTTGCAACACTTGAAGTCGGTGCTCAGGACCATTGGGAAATAGAAGCAATACTAGACGGGGAACAAGGTGAGGGTCAATTGTCCAAGAAGCTGCGACAACAATCGGCTATGGCGATTGTCTCCAAGTGCTGGAAGCTCCTATTTCTTTTTTCTTTGAGGAGTTATAGTGAGAAATTGGGCACTGACGATGTCAGGAGAAATTTTGGGATACTTCCTTGTGCCTTATCTTCACTTGGGCATATCCCCATACCTTGCAACTCGATCAAGCCGGTCTTTCGATGTCTTGTTCCTTTGATGTTTCTGCCTCTGCCTCTGCCATGACTCATAGTCCAATCCCTTTTCTTCCTATTTTTTGTTCGTCACTAACAAGCAGATGACCCACACGGTTGTACACGAGGCCAACGGCGTCACCCCACGTCACACTCCAAAAGAGTTTTATGCCCGGCAGCCTGCCAAGGGCCACATTGAGTCCTTGGAGCAGTACCAACAGATGTACCAACAATCCATTAATGACCCAGAGGCTTTTTTTGGTCCCATGGCCAAGGAATTGTTGCACTGGGATAGACCATTCACCAAGGTCAAGGCTGGCGGTCTTGCCCATGGTGATCCCCAATGGTTTATCGGTGGTGAATTGAACGCATGCTACAACTGTGTTGATCGTTGGGCCTATGCTCACCCAGACAAGCCTGCACTCATTTACGAGGCTGATGATGAGAAGGACTCCCGTACCCTCACGTATGGTGAACTTTTGCGCGAGGTCAGTGCTGTTGCTGGTGTTTTGCAGAGCTGGGGTGTTACCAAAGGCGACAATGTTGCCATTTACTTGCCTATGAACGCTCACGCTGTTGTGGCCATGTTGGCCGTGGCTCGTTTGGGTGCTGTACACCTGGTGATCTTTGCTGGTTTCTCTGCTGGCTCCATCCGCGACCGTGTGAATGATGCTGGATGCAAGGCTTTGATTACATGTGACGAGGGTAAACGTGGTGGTAAGACCATTAACATCAAGAAGTTGTGTGACGAGGCTTTGCAATCGTGCCCATCAGTGGAAAAGGTGTTGGTCCACCGCAGAACAGGTAACCCTGACATTGCGACTGTTGCTGGTCGTGACTTCTGGTGGGATGAGGAAACTGCCAAGTTCCCAGGTTATCTTCCACCTGTGTCTGTCAACGCTGAGGACCCATTGTTCTTGTTGTACACTTCGGGCTCTACCGGCTCTCCAAAGGGTGTGGTTCACACTACTGGTGGTTACTTGCTTGGTGCAGCTATGTCCACCAAATACGTTTTTGACGTGCATTCCCTGGATGTTGTCTTTACTGCAGGTGATGTTGGTTGGATCACCGGCCACACCTATGCCCTTTACGGTCCTCTCCTTTTGGGTGTCCCAACAGTGGTGTTTGAAGGTACACCTGCTTACCCTGACTACGGTCGTTTGTTCCAGATCATCGATAAGCACCGCGCAACACACTTTTACATCGCTCCTACTGCGTTGCGTCTTTTGAGAAAGGCTGGCGAACACGAGATTGAAAAGTACGACTTGACATCGTTGAGAACCTTGGGTTCCGTCGGTGAGCCTATTTCCCCAGACATTTGGGAGTGGTACCATGAAAAGATTGGCCGTGGCCAGTGTCACATCTCGGACACTTACTGGCAGACAGAGAGTGGTTCGCACTTCATTGCTCCACTCGCTGGTGTTACACCTAACAAGCCTGGCCTGGCCTCTTTGCCTCTCTTTGGTATTGACGCATGCATCATCGACCCGGTGTCGGGCCACGAAGTCAAGGGCAATGATGTAGAGGGTGTTTTGGCGATCAAGAACACATGGCCATCTATGGCCCGTTCTGTGTACCGTAATCACCAAAAGTACATGGATACCTACTTGAAACCATACCCTGGCTACTACTTCACAGGTGACGGTGCTGCGCGTGATCATGATGGCTACTACTGGATCCGTGGCCGTGTGGATGACGTTGTCAATGTGTCGGGACATCGTTTGTCTACAGCTGAGATTGAAGCTGCTTTGATTGAACACCACGGTGTTTCTGAATCGGCTGTGGTTGGTATCAATGATGACTTGACCGGTCAGGCTGTTGTTGCGTTTGTTGCGTTGAAGGACGAAGTTGCCGATGCCATCAATGGCAACGAGACTTCTGAGGAGGCGTTCGCTTTGCGTCGTGAGTTGGTGTTGGTGGTTCGTAAAGAGATTGGACCATTTGCGGCACCAAAGTCTGTGATCATTGTCCAGGACTTGCCAAAGACACGTTCTGGTAAGATCATGCGCCGTATCTTGCGTAAGATCTCGTCAAATGAAGCTGACCAGTTGGGTGACATCCTGACATTGGCTAACCCACAATCTGTTGCGGGTATCATTGACTCGTTCGCTGCGCAATTCGGCAAGAAGTAAGTACTAGACATTCAGGGCGCTCGCGTCCTTCCATGCTCCTAATATACGGGCACCTATAAGTGGGATGTATAAATATATTCTATTATTATTTTGCTGGGTGGTGAGGAAACAGGGATTTTGGCAAAGTGTTTCTTTGGTTCAAAGAATGTAAATGACGCATTATGCTAACCCACATAGATTAAAAAGGGAACAGTTACTAAGTTTTTTCCTCTGCCAACTTCTTTGCATTTCTTTCATCATTAAGTCCCCCACCTTACAGTGTTCTGTCCTATCTTCTTGGAGAGACTCGAATGGTACACGTCCTGCATAATTACTCGCGCTCTGCTCCAACATCACCACTTCAACACCTTCTCATCACTATGCGGCTTCTTTCGCTTTTCCTCGCGTCAAAAGCCGCCCAGTTCGTGCTTCTTTCGCTTGTTCCTGCGCAATTTGATACTTCGTCGCAGATTCTCCTATCGCACCATCGTCCTGAAAAATATGCCCTTGTCTCAGCGTTTCCCATTCCTTTGCAAAAGGCTGCAGAGTTTGTCTTGTCTCGCGTCGTAGACCGTTTAGTCGTCTGGGATGCGGTTTACTTTAGCCACCTTTTCACGAACGGGATAACCTATGAGCACGAAAATGTTTTTTGTCCTCTCTGGTGGCGGCTCGTGAGTTTTTGTAGCCGCCAGCTTGGCTGCCATAATTTTTACAGCCGGTTTTTGTGCGCGACATTGTTATCGTGCACCGCCCACTATGCCGCGACACTTGTGCTTGGTGCCTACACCCGCCTCGTTTTTCAGGACGCTCGTCTTTTTTCGCCCAAGCGCATGGCGCGCGCGGCCCAAGTTGTGTTTGTGATTTCGCCCGCAGGCATTTTTCTCACCGCACCGTACGCCGAGCTGGCTGCCGCCCTCTGCAGTTTCGCGTGTTTGTACTTGCGCGAGAGTGGTACGCTCCAAGGCGTGGGCTCTCTATACGTAGCTAGCGGCATCTTTGCTGCTTTAGCTTACGGCATGCGCGCCAATTGCTTGTTGTTGGGCGGTGTCTATCTCTGGGATGTGGCCTGGCCCCGAACGGCCGGTGTGTTGGTTGGCCCTGGTTTAACAGCTAGACGCATATGGGCGTTGGCGGCTGGTTGTATATTGGGCGCCTCTTTCGTGGCCTCCAATGTAGCCAACTACGTTTCAGTTTGTTCCCTCGGCCGCGGTGAGTGGTGCGACCAAGTGGTGCCATCGCTCTTTGCCTATGCTCAGTCCCACTATTGGAACGTAGGTTTCATGCGCTACTGGAGTGCAAACAACATACCGAACTTCATGTTTGCGATCCCTGTGGTGACATTACTGGTGGTGAGTATTCGGTACTTTCAATATGAGTATCCTGTGGACCGTGTGCTGGCCGTTCTGGCTGTCAACGGCTTATTTGTCATGATGGTGGTGTTGTTCTGGCACGTGCAGATCGTCACGCGTATTCACACTTTCTTACCTAGCGTGTACTGGCTTATGGCCGGGTTTTTTACCCAGAAGGGGCTTACAGGTGCTCGCTGGGGACGTTGGTGTATGGCGTACATGGTGGTGTGGTGCGCGGTCCAGACTGCTATGTTTGGTGCGTTTTTACCACCAGCCTAGTGGATGCTTTTTCCTAGAAAGGAATTCGCACCCGCGCTGATAAGCGCTTCACCACTATAAGGTGCACCGAAGGACACAAATAGGCATACCTTTGATTTTGCATTTGCTATCGAATAGCGACTTTTGCTTATTAATCGTGAATAATCGCAACTCTTTTTCGATTTTTCAACTGCAAGCTTATTTATTCTGCTTCCTCATCGGTTGTTGCTAATTATTCGCATCTATTGCCAAAGAATGACTTTGGAACCAAAGCACTACGTCTATATTGTGCTATTTGTGGCACTTGCTGTGGCATATGTGCTCAAACCACAGCGCAAGGTTAAAAAGCCTGTGGTCTCGAACAAAAATAGAGTACCTGGCACTTGGACACCTGAATCGTTCAAAACCCCAGTACCACGTCCCTACCCCCACTGGGATGCTCAGAAGACACGTCCACTTCCTTACCGTGCTTTCAAGCACAAGTACAATATTACAATGGGTATCCGTAATATGGAATGGGACAGTTGGATCGAGTTGGACAATGAATGGATGAAATTTCACCAGGAGAAGTTGGATCGTTTGAAAGAGAAGGGAGACGAAGTTCATGGAACATACCCCGAAGCCCGCGATGCTGCTTTTGAGTTATTGGATGAATTCTGGCTGTATCTTCCGAATAGATACCCCACTCTTTTCAGGCAGCTTGACTCAGGCTTGGAGAATTTGCTTACAGGCGAGCGCTTTATATTCCGCAACTGCAACCGTGATGAAATTAAGGAAGACCCAATGGTGATGGCAGCATTGATGGTGCAAGATGACTTGGCAATCATGGTTGAAGGCAGTGACGGTGTGTACTACTTGAAGGCTGGTGCCATCATTTTGCCAGGATTTTGGCGCTTCAAGGACAAAGTGGGTATGCCATTACACGCAATCCACACTTCTGGTGACGTTCCAAAATATCAGGAGAAGCTCCACGGTGGAATGGCGAAATTTTTCACTCGTCTTACATGTGATAAGCCGGTTATTAGAAATAACTATTTCATTCAGACCGATAGTGACTTGGGCTGGTCCTCGTCTATTGGTGATGAAAAATCTGAAGTTGTCGGATGGTACACGGCAAAGCCAGCTGTAAAGCCGGAGCAGTTGTACTACCGCAGTGAAAGACAAAGTTTGCGGCGGTTGCCTAAGACTGGTGCAGTCGTGTTCACCATTCGTACTTACTTCGTGCCAATGGCAGAGCTAGTTGAAGAGCCACATGTACCCAGAAGACTCCTTAACGCAGTGGAGAGTTGGAGCGACGATGTTCGTGAGTACCGTGGTTACGAGAAGTTTAAGGATGTTCTTTTGCCATACTTGCAAGAAAAAGCCGAGCAGCAAGAGAAGAGAGGATATGTTCCCGAAACAGAACCTTCAGTATATCCATTCTAAGAAATATTTATCTGACGCATCCCCTAACAGACGAATGTAGAGATTTTATATATTACCGAGAGTATTAAGAAAGCCGAACAAGTAACAGAAATAACGCTTAGTTATGAGATGAAGCATCTCAAGACGACAAAAAAAAAGGGAAAAAAAAAATATTTATCGAAATGTTACATAGTGTATCGGTATCATGTCATTACTAATATACAAGGGGTTAAATAATACAAGAGAGAAGTAAACCAGCTTAGCGCACCTAAGATCTCTCACCTCTCAATCTTCTGGCCAATTGGATGTCCTTCTTTTGAATGGTGACTCTCTTGGCGTGGATAGCACACAAGTTGGTGTCTTCAAACAAGGAAACCAAGTAAGCTTCGACGGATTCCTGCAAAGCACCAATGGCAGACGATTGGAATCTCAAGTCGGTCTTGAAGTCTTGGGCGATTTCTCTAACCAATCTTTGGAAAGGCAACTTTCTGATCAAAAGCTCAGTGGACTTTTGGAATCTTCTGATTTCTCTCAAGGCAACGGTACCTGGCTTATATCTGTGAGGCTTCTTGACACCACCGGTAGATGGAGCAGACTTTCTAGCGGCTTTGGAAGCCAATTGCTTTCTTGGGGCCTTGCCACCAGTGGACTTTCTTGCGGTTTGCTTGGTTCTAGCCATTGTTGTTCAATGTAGATAATGAAGAAAGATTAGCCTACAGGGAAACTTCGCATGCTTATATATCAAAGTGGGAGCTGCAACGAAGATATTCTGCATGTACACTTTTGCAGCCCGACATTATCGCCTCGCTTTTCCGCGAAAAAGCTACTTGGTTCGCGTGCTGTGATATTCAGACGCATTTGGGTAAATCGCAGCACCATGAATGTCGCGCTTCTGGGCCATAGATCCGTACCTCCAGGTTCTCCGCGCGCGCCAAAAAGCAGTTTTTTCGCCAACTTGGCCTCACTAAAGAGCTTTTCTCACCTTGAGAAGTGCACAAAAAAAATGCGAACGAGGTGAGGAAAGTAGCCAAAGTAAAGTGAGGGAAAAAAAAGGGGAGTAACCGAGACAAAATTAATTTGCCCCCGAATTGCGTGAGCAACATTGGTATATATTAGAGCGCCCGCGCCCCTTGCTTTTTTCTTCTTTTTTTTCTCTCATAGTTTTTTAACTACATTTATTAACAAACTAACTACTTACAATGTCTGGTAGAGGAAAAGGTGGAAAAGGTCTCGGAAAGGGTGGTGCTAAGCGTCACAGAAAAATCTTGAGAGACAACATTCAAGGTATTACAAAGCCAGCCATCAGAAGATTGGCGAGAAGAGGTGGTGTTAAGCGTATTTCTGCTTTGATTTACGAAGAAGTCAGAGGTGTCCTCAAGTCCTTCTTGGAGAACGTTATCAGAGACGCTGTTACTTACACTGAGCACGCCAAGAGAAAGACTGTCACATCTCTTGATGTCGTCTACGCTTTGAAGAGACAAGGTAGAACCTTGTACGGTTTCGGTGGTTAAGCTGGTGCTTAGGGATTGTATATTAATAATTTATGTCTGATGAGATCAAGTGTAGTTGGCTGCGGGTATAATCGGCGCTAAATGGGCCTTTGGATAGTGCAGTTAGTCCAGGTTCAGTAGAGGTATCGAGGGCTGTTTCCGGCTTGCTCTCGATGATGCAAATATTTTAGAGCCGGCTCTTCTCGGTTAGGGATGACCAGGTTGGGGGTGGCGTCTCGTGTATTGCCTTGCTCAATTTCGTTTTAATCTCTAGATCTCTAGTTCAATGGCAAATCTACTTCCAGTTCGTCCAACGGAACACCTGGTCCTCCAAGCACCTGTTGCAACTGCTCCAGTGTCATGCCCTTGATTACAACATGAATATGGCTAATTTCCTTAACACTCTGGAGGGCATCCCAGTTCCGAAACCAAACTAGATCTTCCCGGGGGATGCCTAAGCCATCGACAAATGTCTTGACCACGTACTTTTCGATATGAGCTCTCATCCGTGGAGAGATGTCGCCGAACAGGTTGTTGGGATCCGACTCTATTCTTTTCTTTGTCCAGACACACAAGTGTACTACGTCGTCCTCAAAGTGATAAGGGAAGTCATTGAGAACGATCTTCAAATCTTCTGCGTTGCAGAACAAGGGGCTACCGCTGCGAGGAACCACAATCTCCGAGTCATCAAGCAGCTGGACTTGTTCTTTGGTGCGCCACTTTAACGTCTCCACCACAAGATGTTTAAACACGGTGGTATGTGCCTCTCGCAATTGTTTCTTGAAGGAGAGATATTTTTCTGTGGTGCTCTGCGACCGTGCAAGAGCCTCCAAGTCGTTATACTTGACGATATCCCGAACCTCTGCCCAGGTAAAGGGCCTTTCCGAGACTTTAGAAGCAGAAGGCATATCGGGAGAGTGGATAATGCTAATGCTCATGCCACTTATAACGCGGTGGGCGGTCGTGTGACAATCAATCTGGGTGAGCGGTTTCTTTGATACAGTGATGGACATTAGGTGAGATGTGGAATAAGTTGGGGATGACTGGGTAACACCTTATATCAGATTTTCCGGTAGCAGAGCCACTTAATATACTGGTGCAACATGGCATGAATCCATGTTGCAGTGATGAGAACGAGGTTGCATTGTGCGGCTCCCACTATAGTTCTGTCTCCTGCACAGTTTAAATCTAGCGCATTCTTAGAGATAAGGAAATGTACACGTGCACTTGTGTCACGTGCATAAAGCCACTGAGAGCAAATTTGATGAATGGGGCTCATCCCCATAGTCCTCGGTTGCCATTGGAGTTCTCCTCCTTCTCCTATTCTGCTAGTAGCATACCTTACGGCGCAAAAGTGATGTCATCTCATTTCGCAGCAACCTTACGTGCAAGTGCATTCGCAAGAACATACTTGAAACATACGTCAGGTGCGCACTGTCGTGCACGTGACAAGCATCGAAAGATTATGGTAGCCTGACGTCCGGAGAGTCATCCACACTCCACCACAAACTCTTTTCATAATCATGGCGCATAAACTTATTGTCCTTCGCCACGGTGAATCGCAATGGAACCACGAAAATCGTTTCTGCGGCTGGATTGACATCCCTCTTTCAGCAAAAGGCGAACAAGAGGCACAGCACGCAGGCGAGTTGATCAAAAAGTACAACATCAAGCCGGACATTATGTACACTCTGATGCTCCAGCGGTCGATCAAAACGGGGAATATCATATTGGAAACGCTCGGCAGGCTGTGGATTCCGGAAATCAAAACATGGCGGCTCAATGAGCGCCACTATGGCCTGTTTCAAGGCCGTGACAAGACAGAAGTCTTTAATGAGTATGGGAAAGAGAAATTCCAGTACTATAGACGAGACTTCCACGCAATTCCACCTAGGCTGGATGTGGACGAAGATACCTCGGTGGACGAGCGGTATGCTAACTTAGACCGGTCCGAAATCCCAACTGGCGAGTCGCTTGAATTAACCATGGCACGCCTCATTCCATTTGTGTCCAAGGAGATTGTTGAGCAGCTGCTCTTGACTGAAAATAAAACCGTTTTGGTGGTGACGCATGGATCAATCGTACGCAGTTTGATCAAGCATTTTGATAATGTTAGCGATGCAGACATCAGCAAAATCAATGCGCCTACAGGTGTGCCGCTTGTTTTCGAACTTGACCAAGATGGCCACTTGGCGCGGCCACACTACTACTTGGATGAGGAATTGGCGAAAAAGGGCATGGCTAAAGTGGCAATGGAGGGTCAACAGAAGTTGTAAATGAAACAATTAGTCGATCTCACAACTTCTACCTTGTTACCCTAATTAATTGGGCCAAAAGCCTAACCTCATAAAGACGTGAGTCTAACCTCATAAAGGCGTGAGTCTAACCTCATAAAGACGTGAGTTTTGATATCTTCTAATAACATGAGGAGAGAACAACTGAAAGCAATATGGCAATATAGTAAACAGCTGCTTCAACATTGATTGCCTAAAAAGGTTTCGCATTAACGCTGGAACCTCCTTGCACGTGACTTCTTCAGATAAGAGATGAAGGAAAATAAATCAGGGGCCCACAGGAGTAAGGGGAAAGGAGAAATATGCGAAATAAATTCGGCCATGCATTGAGAGGGTTAGAAGATGAAAGGTTGTAGGATGGTGTAATGTTATTGGTTTAATGTTATGATAAGGAGTGTTCTAGAGGCCGTAGAGGCGCAAATTCCGGTGTTTTAGCAATGACACGAATTGCCTTTTTGGGCATATCTCCAGAGAGAAAATCTTCTGTCTGAAACCCAGACTCGCGAAGACAAATTTCTATTGTGAGCAAGAAACGTGAGGGAAAAAAAGGTAAATCCGTCTCTTCGAAAAACGTACGAGCAAATTTTGGGGGACAAATTGTGGCGGAAAAAAAGAAAATGCAGGGTCCGCGATAGCGGATATAGCAATTAAAGTGGCTGTCAAAATATATTATTTGCGAAGCTTTAAATGGCTTTAAAAGGGCAGTCATGGCTGTTATAAATGTTTGTGAGAATTGGTTGTAAATATGGCTGTAAAAGCTGGCTACTTAAAAGTTGGCTGTAAAAAAAGTGGTTGCAAACGCACGTTTTGCAAAGAGGTATAAATACTAGTTGTAAACGAAGATTCAATAAGGCTTAAAACTGCACGTGAAGTTCGTCGGTACGAAGCCCGATCGGTGATGTCAACAAGTCATGTTCCCGCGGCGTTAGGACGGAGATATTGATTACTCCGGCGCGCAGAAACGGCTTAACATAGATCGACGATTGGGCGAGGGCACAAAATGTGTGAGAATTCTTGCAGGGACGATCTAAGGCATGTTTTTGCTTTACTGGGCAGAACGTTTAGCTCTGTTTTTTGTTTGGGTTTTAATTTTATTTATTTTTTTTTTCTCTTCTACGTTCGGTGGCGTTCGCTCTCGTTCTTCGCGGCCGCAACTCCTTCTTTACAAGGCATAGGGCCAACACAATAAGATTAAAAACGTGCTAAATTGAATGACTGAAACACATGTGACTCATGGGAAATCCCTAGGTGCATTTCTGTCATGTACGAGCCCAAATTTATCCCTTCTCGTTCTAGGAGAAAGTAAACCCCGTCTGTTTATGTGCAGGGATGCCGCGCTTAGTAAGCCTACGTATATATTGCCACCGTTTGCCATCAGATTGACCGCATTCAAATCTTTCCGTTTTTTTTACCTCATTTCCACTTGATCAGCGCATACATCTACCGCTTCCATCAAGTTTTTACAGGTTCTAAAGTTTTCGCTTAGGTTACCCGCTTCTTTTACCTACATCCGCTCTCAAAGCCTATCTTTGGCTTGAAACAGGCTAGTTTTATTCTTGAAACACGCCTACCCCTTTAAAAACCCGGGCTCCTTGTTGCAAAAAGTGCACAAGCGCCTGAAAACTGCTATTTTGGATCCTCAAGACCCTCAATCTTTCGAAGACTACTTAGCCAAAATGACTTCTTTGGCTGTCTTACCCGCTTTGACCAGGACTGCAACCGATCTTATGGACGAGGAGCTTTATCAATCCCCGGCAAGCCCGGCTTTCGAGCTGCGGCCTGCAGCTGCTTCTCCTGCCATGAATGGAAACACGACGTCCACGATTCTCTCCAACTTGCTTAATATCCCTGATTCATTTGTCGAACACTACAATAGAGTGAATGGCTCGAATACTGCTTTAAACAGCAGTGTACCGCCACTATATTTGGACAACTCGAATGATTACAGCACATACAACGGAGACTCTTCTGCTACCAAGATCAACCCCTTTAATGCATATGCCAACCCTGAGCTTCAGCTACAGCAGCAACAACAGCAGCAACAGCAACAGCAACAGAATCCCGCATATATCCAACCAGACCAGTTACGAACTAATATGCCCTTTACCAGACGGGGGCGTATAACTACTCTTGACCAACCTGAAACTGGAAAGCAATCAAAGGACGACGACTACTACTTATTTAACACTGATATCCAACCCTCGCAGTTAATGACAAACAGAAACTACTTCAACACAGAGGACTACCTAGATAACTCCATGTTCATCACAAACGGTGATTTGGACACGCCTAAGAATGGCCAGGGCCTTCCGAGCGTTCCTGTTGTTGGATTTGAAAACGATTATTTTGGAGTGGATGACTTCTTCGAGGATGCCGAAGACTTGAGTGATGACTCTGATGATGACAACTACTTCCAAGATGAAAATGATGAGTTTGATGATTACAACATGAATAATGGTTTTGACTTCCAAGTTCCATCGACTGAGAAGTTTATGCCATTAAACTTGCCTTCTATCGAGAATCATGACTTCATGGATGAGGGTGCGAAGCCAGAGCTTGCGGATGAAATGGATGTTCCACATGCTGACACTAGCTCTCCAGTTGACAATGAAATGGAGGTGGTGATGGAAGAGGCGGAGGTATCGCCTGCTTCCATGAACGTCCAGCCAGTGCTGCGTATAACACCTGACTACCATAGAAGTGCAGCTGAGATCACGGCCACCAATCCGAACCACCAATGCGACTTGATAAATCCATCCAGCGGTCAACCTTGTAACAAGCAGTTTAGTCGGCCTTATGACTTGATCAGACACCAGGAGACGATACATGCATCAAAGAAGAGGATTTTCCGTTGTGTGATTTGCGAAGGCAGATACAACGGTGGAGCAGGAAACGGTAAGCAAAAGACGTTTTCTAGAGGAGACGCTTTGTCGCGCCATATCAAGGTCAAGCATGGTCTCAGTGGCCAGGAGGCTGTTGATTTGATCAATGAAGCCAAGGAGAATGTGGAGTTTGTTTCGATCTAAACGAGCGAAAGCAACTTTTTTTTTTTTTTTTTCTACGCCGCCTGCGGCATAGATCCACTCTGTAAATAGCTAATGTATTTCAGTAAGGGCCGTGGGAGTACTTGAAGATGCGTTGTGTTTGCAATGTGGATTTGTTTGCTTTTAGATATGTACGGTTTAATTGATGTCTATAAACGAATGAAGTGTATACATGCTTGCAGGTTGCAGTTTACTACTGCAAGATGCAAGCTTATGCAATATGTAGAATGCTTGGTAAATTAGGTGTAACGCCGGAAATAAGGCAAGTCGCAATTAAGGTAAGTCGCAATTAAGGCAAGTTGCAATTTGTAGGTAAGGCCGACCGACATTGCTCTGTTGCGGATTCAACGAAAGATATTTTGTGTATGTTCATGAAACTGGGGGAAGGGCTTCCATTTCGTACATTGGAAGAGACGCGCGACGGCGGTCGGCGGCCCAGAAATGTAAGTATTGGGCCAAGATGATCAAGTCCAACCCCATCTGAAACAAGGCAGCCGCCACAAAGATACTGGAGACATTATCGGTGCCAAAGAACAAGTAACTGAGTTTCAAGCAATCACCGCCGAGCCACGACACCAATAGAATGACTTTGAAGTTTTCCACGGTGCCGAGACGCTGGAGCATAAGAATCTGAGGGAGCGGGAGCAAGGCCTCAATGAAAAGCCCCAAAGTTCCAATGAAGGCACCGTACCAGGGGCTCGAGCGGAAAAGCCCCGTGAGCACGGCGAAAACGGCGCTGAAGATGGCAAGAAACCGCCAGTAGGGCGCCTCCTCGCGCCACTGCCAGAAACAGCCGGGCCGGCGGTAGTGCACGTCGAACAAACGGAGGGCGTGTGCGCCCAAAGCGCGCGCCATGTCGAGGTAGAAGCGCGGGCCCAGCAAGCGCGGCGCGGCCAAGTTGGGCGCGAGCGGCGGGCGCGCGGCCAACCCGTCGGGCGAGTATGTGGAGGGCCGATGATGCAACAGCACGCGGAGCAAAGCGCACTGCACTAAGGTCATGACAAGCGCCTGGCGAAGCAACAGCGGCTCGAAGGGCGTGACAAAGTAGTAGAGAATGCGAAGAATGGACGCCATTAGCATGGTGGCACAAATGTCAATGGAAAAGCCAGCCGACAGCCGGCGGCGGTGAATCGAATAGCAAGCGGTGCCATAAGTGTAGAGCGGGGTGAGGGAGATGGCGACGTTTGCTATTGCCCGAAGGAGCGCCGGATCGATGTCGGGCCAATACTGCTGAGGAATCACGGCCAGAAGCATGGGAAAGGAAACCAGACAGAGCGATGGGCGATGGAGATGGGGCGGAGCGACTTTTCGCGCTTGACGGATCGCTTCATACAGGCGAGCATGTTGCCCGATCTTGACATTTATGTGGCGCGGCTCGGAAAGGCACTGCAATTTCTTCCGTGAGGCTTCTGCTGATGGATGAAGGGAACTCGACTACTCGATTCCGCCTGAGACTATAAGTTTGCGTTCACGATGCGCCAAACGGATGTGGATGGGATGTCTTTGACCCAAGCGTATTATATGTGCTGACCCCAGCATGTAGACTTGTATTTCTTGGCCCAAGCTTATTATATGTACTCACCCCAGCATGTAGACTTGTTACTTGGCCCAAGCTTATTATGTGTACTCACCCCAACATGTATACTTGTATTACTTGGCCCCAGCATATTATGTGTACTCACCCTAGCATGTAGACTTGTATTACTTGGCCCACGCACAACCATTTTTCGGTGCCTTTGCCTCTAGTTGGTGCCTCCAGCCATGTACATACACCCAAACTCCGAAGTTGCTTATGTTGAAATGTCTGCGTTTAAGTGCTTGGAGAATCTTCGTATTGTTTCGTTGTGAAAAATCTTGAACTCTACGTATTCTACGTTGCACGAGCCATTTGAAATACCAAAACTGGACTTGGTCGTCCCAGCTTAACATACGTGTTACTGGCAGCTACCATCACTTCAACTCATGCTTTCAGCCATATGCGCTATCCTGCTCTACACAAACCCTTATGAGTTTGTAGCATGTCCGTCATTGCCAAAATTATCATGGCTGCATCAACAGGGCCGGTTATCATTTGGCAGTAGAGAGAACATCGTGGATGCCATAGTGCACATTTAATTGGATCAAAACACAGACTTTCCCTCTGTCCATGAATGTGAATACAGAGAACAGTCCTCGATTGCATCTTTGATGATCCTATATGCGGTCCAGGCATTTGTCTTGGCTGTTGGAATGCTGGTCCAATCTTCAATACGTAAATGACAATCTAAGTTCACCCATTGAAACGTCTTGTATAGTTTTTTCTCTCCATGGGCGATTCTTGGGAAGTTACTGTTTCTGCACTCTTCAAATTTTTTGAGCTGATCCTCTTGCCTATTAGTCATTTTCTGGTTTTGTAAAGCATTCTCCCGGTGCTAAAATTGCGCCTGGAAGATCCGGGATAGACATTGCGGTACATTACCTGTGCTTGCATATGCTTTCACAACACTAAAGGCTCTTTTGAAAAAGTGACTCAGTATTTACAACTTCCAGATGGCTTCTCCATTTGGCCCCCGCATCAATTAATGTCGTTCCACAATATGATTGTGAGTCACGGCCGGAGTGAGCTAAGTCCGAGTGGCCGGACGCACGGAAGCTTCGGCGCCGACTCCGGTGGGTGGGTGGTTGTATGCAAAATTGTTTTATGCAGGATTACCCCGGACTTGCGGTTTCCTGTGACTTAGAATCTGGGGTGGCTGCAAGTATGAGCATGTGTTGCGCAAGGTTCGGCGAGACATGGGACGCCCTTCAGAGACATTGCAGAAAATACTAGGGGGAGGACATTGTCGTCTCGCTTGCATAGAGCTAACAATCTAGAACGACATTTGTGTCGAGTGCACAGCCCTCGGTTTTTCGCCATGTCCGTCGTCCGCACATCCGAGGCCGCCAAGGGCGAGCGGAAGTCTGGGGTAATTTTCATTACCTCCCACTAGAGTATAAAAAAGCCATAATTCCCCCATCCCATCATCAGCTTTTTTTTTTTTCATTCATTCTTTCTCCATCAAACATGGCCTACACTAAGATTGACGTCGATCAAGAAGAACAGTTCTTCCAAAACCAAGTTGCTGAAATCAAGCGCTGGTGGGCACAACCCCGCTGGAAGAAAACCAAGCGGATCTATACTGCCGAGGAGATTGCTGCTAAGAGAGGAACTCTCAAAATCGACTACCCTTCGTCGAATCAAGCGAAGAAGTTGTACGCGACTCTCGAAGAGCGTGACCGCACCAAGACCGTGTCCTTCACTTTCGGTGCTTTGGACCCTATCCATGTTTCGCAAATGGCCAAGTACGTGGACACAATTTACGTTTCTGGATGGCAATGTTCATCGACTGCGTCCACTTCGAACGAGCCTTCGCCTGACTTGGCCGACTACCCATACGACACTGTGCCCAACAAGACCGAGCACTTGTGGTTTGCGCAACTTTTCCACGACAGAAAGCAGAGATCGGAGCGTTTGTCCATGTCCAAGGAGCAAAGAGCAAAGACGCCGTACATTGACTTTCTCCGTCCCATCATTGCTGATGCTGATACCGGTCACGGTGGATTGACTGCCATCATCAAGTTGACCAAGTTGTTTATTGAGCGTGGTGCTGCTGGTATCCACATTGAGGACCAGGCTCCAGGTACCAAGAAGTGTGGCCACATGGGTGGTAAGGTGTTGGTCCCTGTTCAGGAGCACATTAACCGTCTTGTGGCGATCCGTGCGAGCGCAGACATGTGTGGGCTGGACCTCTTGGCTGTGGCACGTACAGACTCGGAAGCTGCCACTTTGATCACCTCGACCATTGACCACAGAGACCACTACTTTATTGCTGGCTCCACCAACCCAGACACCCCAGACTTGGCCACTTTGATGGCCGAGGCAGAGGCCAAGGGCATCTATGGCGAGCGTTTGGCTGCTATCGAGGCAGACTGGACGAAAAACGCCAACATCAAGTTGTTCTCTGAGGCTGTGATTGATGCCATCAAGGAGTCTTCTTTGCCAGACAAGCAGAAGGCCATTTCCGAGTTCACTCGCCAAGTGAACCCATTGTCAGAGACCTCGCACAAGGAGGCCAGAAAACTTGCCCGCTCCATTTTGGGCAAGGACATTTACTTCAACTGGGACGTCTCCCGTACTAAAGAAGGATACTACCGTTACATTGGTGGAACCCAGTGTGCTGTGATGCGTGGAAGAGCCTACGCTCCTTACGCTGACTTGATTTGGATGGAGTCTGCTTTGCCAGACTACGACCAGGCCAAGGAGTTTGCTGAAGGTATCAAGAGCAAGTACCCTGACCAATGGCTTGCCTACAACTTGTCTCCATCTTTCAACTGGAACTCGGCTATGAGCGCCGCAGACCAGGAGACTTACATCCAGCGTCTCGGTAAGTTGGGCTACGTCTGGCAATTTATCACCTTGGCGGGCTTGCATACCACCGCTTTGGCCGTGGACACTTTTGCCAAGAACTACGCTGAGATCGGTATGAAGGCCTATGGCCAACAGGTTCAAAAGCCTGAAATCGAGAGCGGTGTTGAAGTAGTCAAGCACCAAAAGTGGTCTGGTGCTGAGTACATTGACCTGTTGTTACGTATGGTGTCTGGTGGTGTCACTTCGACTGCTGCTATGGGTGCTGGTGTGACTGAGGAGCAGTTCAAGGAAAAGGGCAAGTTGTAAGTCAGCTCTAGAAACCTGGCATCTGTGATGTCTGAATAGCTACCAATATATGGTCTTTTGAATGCAAGTAGGTTATACTTAAAGCATGAACTGTTGGAATTAAAATCTTTCTTTCTCAGCTAAGTTTCCAATCTAAGCTGTCATATTTTTGTTCTTTGGTTTTATTTTGTTCCTTCAATAGTTACCAATCGTATGTATCCAACCACGCAATTCTGGTACGCAATTGTTGTTGTTGTTTTGTCGTAACAATCTTAATATTAATGATATCTAGTAAGTCTGCTGTATAATTTGTTCATGGAAGGATATGATGGTAAATATGCCACATTCGCTTTTACGTTTCTCTCTGGCCTAGAGTAGTTGAAGCAGGCAAATCTATACTGGCTCTCGCCTCATACACTTTGACCATCCATGTGGACTGAAGAAAGACTATTTAGTAGGAAGATGTATACATTTGCCCCATCACAAGAAAATTGAAAATATCGAAAAAAAATTCTGATTTATCTGAACTGCTCTATAATAGTGATTGATAGGTATTGAGCCGGATATGTCTCATCGCACTACTGTACATTTCTCATCTTAGGAGCGTCAAACTCAACTAATCAGAAGCAGCTTTCCCTATGCATTCTTGACGTCCTCTTTGACTAGACATTAAGTTTCTGCTTACGCCATTTACCACACTTGTTGCATTTCATCTGGCTTTCGTCCAAACGAACCATCGTTCATTCAGATCATCCGCGTGTATCATCAGCTCCAACCCGCTCTTTCCTGTTCATCCCACGATCTTGAACTCCAAGATCTTCCTACATTCAATACACCATTTGCATACTTTCATACTTCTCAACAAATCGCTTTCATGGGCTATCTTCTTTCTGGAGCCGCTTACTCGGATTACGGCACCAAGCGGAGCTTTTGTCATTTTTCCCGCGCGCGGCGCCGGGCGCCCTTGCACCCCAAGAACAGCGCGGCCGCCTCGCTTGCACGCGCGCCGGCCAATGCTATCACACAAACGCGAAGGGCGGCAGCGCGCGCAACACTGGTCGCGCGAAAGCCCGCCCTAAAACACACGCTCGAGTCGCTTCCGCCGGACCTTCTTTTCCAAATATTCTGCCATGTAGGCGTGGGCGAGTGCAACCAGCTCCACCTTGCCAACCGCCGCATGCACTCGCTCTTTTCTCATCCGCGCCCCTGGGTAATTGACATGGTAGTCGGAGCCCACTACTCGTCGCCGTTGAATGTCGGCGTGGAAAAGTGGCGGAGGCGTGTGGAGAGGAGAACGCGGCGCCTCGCGCCAGACGACGAGGCTCGCGCACGCGCAAAGGAAGATTTGTCTGTAATCGGGGCCACTCCACGGGCCATAGACGTGCGGTTTTTCCGTCTCCGGTTGGTGACCAGTGAAACAGTGGAGCATGTTGCACGGCGGGGCGCGCTCGTTTTGGATGCCGAAACTATAGAGAGCGAGCAAGCACAGCGTGTGCGGTTGCTCCAATTCCACCTTCATGTTCTCAAACAGAGAGGGGCGGACGCAGAACGAGAAGCGGAGAGAGAGGGAGAAAGAGAAAGAGAAAGAGAAAGAGAGAGGCAGAGAGAAGTTCCAGTAGGCTCGGAAACAGAAGGCGATTTGGGGAACGACACCGGGAACCACCAGAGAGAAAACGGCGCCGACAATGAACCCACCGATTCGTCGAGCGACCCTGGCCGCATCCGCGCCGAAAGAGAACTTGCGGCCCGCTTCGGCGTGCTACAGTACTCTCCCGCGCGCGCCAGTGTATGTGTTCCGCCCGACATGTATCGCCGCGTGAACGCGCGCAAACTTGGCGTGGTGCTTCTGCTCCACGAGCATTTTGGCATGGCCCTTGACGGAGGGCAGATTTTGGCGGCAGTAGTGGACTTGGCAATACGCGAAGCGCGGAAAGCAGACCGTAAAAGACACTACGACCAAGAGGCCAACGAACTGGGTCTAGAAGAGGGGGGTCGAGACGTTATCGCCAACGAATTCGAAGGTGGAAGCACACGCGGTCGTCCCGTCACAACTGTCAGCGCACTCGAGTATATTCGGACGCGCTTGGACCCGCCAGCAGTGGCCCTGCTTGCCGCACTTGCGCGGGTGCGCGAGGCGCTTTTCGCGGTGCCGCTTGCAGGCCGTTCCTCGCTGCCGCTTGCGCTTGTGGTCGACGCCGCACAGAATCTCGCCGACGCCTCTCTTCGGCGCCTTTATGCTGACGAAGGCGATGACGAGCTAGTGTGGCCGTTGCTTCAACAGCTCCAGATTCCCGAGCTCACGGATCTTGCCATTGATCTCGGAGGAACGCCGGTATTCTAGCTTTAGAACCACATTTATTTTTTAGGACAATAACGAGTGCTTTGGCCGAGTCATGCCAGCAAAAACTTAAATGCATGTGCAGTGATAATACACCTGTAAGGAGATTTCGGACATTTCATTTCATTGGCATCACTGTATGCCGCTTAAGACTATCAATGTGTCTTGCAGTATGTTATGAATGCGTAGGCTACTATTGGATGTCATGGCAGTGATACTAGTTTCAAACTATATATTACTTCGTGTGATCTGTCTTTTCTTCACTTTGTTCTCGGCCTACACCCTACACCTTTTGGCTCCTCTAGCAGATGTCTTTATTCTGTATTTCTCAGCGGTAGTCCGGGCTCAGAATCTCGTGGAACCACGGGTGTTGCAAAGCTTGACGTGCAGTTATACGTGCCTCGGGCCGCATTTGCAATAAGCTGGTCAACAAGTTGAAGCCCATGGCATCCAAGTCAGGAATGAGTGAGCGCAAATCTTGCGGCACATACGTCTGCCAATTGGTTTTGAAGTTTGGGTATTGCGATACACCCAGCCATGTGCGCTCGTTGGGAGTGCCCATCAAACGGAAAATCTTGTTCAACTGGTCGTCGTTGGCGGTACCTGGGAAAAGCGGTTTGCCTGTGCACATCTCTGCAAAAATACAGCCGGCAGACCAAATGTCAATGGACGTGGTGTAAGCACGCAGACCCAACAACACGTCAGGCGCCCTGTACCACAAAGTGACGACCTCGTTAGAGAAAGTATTGAAGGGAATGCCAAACGCCCGCGCGAGGCCGAAGTCGCCGATCTTGAGCTCGCCCTTGGCGTTGATCAACAAGTTCTGCGGCTTCAAGTCCCGGTGCAACACCGAGTTGTCATGGCAGAACATGATACCTTTGAGCAACTGGAACATGAACAGCTTCACCACTTTCAAGTCGAGCGCCCCGTTGTTGCCGTGTGTTTCCATGTACTTCTTCAAGTCTTTGTCCATGTACTCGAACACCAACGTCAACTTGTTTTCCGTGTGGATCACATCGTAAAGCGTCACGATGTTCTCGTGGTCTAGTTCCTTCATCAAGGAAATCTCCCGAATGGCCGTGGAAGGCGTGCCTTCTTCCGAGTCCAAGTTGATTTCTTTGAGCGCAACAAGAGCGCCCGTGGCACGGTTGCGGCCTTTATACACGGTGGCATAAGTGCCTTCGCCGAGTTTCTCGAGCTGCTGGAATTGCGACGACGATCCGGTCATGGGTAGGGCTGAAAGAACAGGCGGTGCGATTATACGCACACTTGTAGGTGGTGCGCCCAGGTACGCTGAAATACTCTCAATCGGGAAACACAGACGAACGGGATATAGAGAGTAGACACAAGAACGTGGGGACAAGAACATGGGGGCAAGAGCATGGGGGCAAGAACATGGGGAACAAATGGGTGAGCTTTGACTCGGAAGAGTCCAACAATGATAGTCGGGTAAAGCCTTCGTTATGTGGAAGTCAGAAGCTTATATGGACATGTAGATAGATATTTCAGACAAGGTATGGTTTCTGAGTCGTAAAGAAGTATCTTCAAGGCAAAGTGGCTAAGGGGAGTGTTTGAATTTTCGATGATAAGTTGCTTCTTCGGAGGTAGGTTCATGATAGATCCTTGTCAATGACGAAGCATTTGAATGGATGATGACCGTCTACTTGGATGTTGAAAGTCTCCTTCATTAAAGCATACATATCAGTTAAGCTCAGCACGGAGTTTTTGATACTGTTCCTCTTTCATCTTCGTTGTCTCACATCTGTTGGATAAGAATACTCTTTATTTCTGCTCCTGGGATAGACAAAAATCCTCGTAAAGGACCTAAATATACAGGGAGAACCTATTTTTATTGACCATAAAGTCTTTGACCTTATAGCTTTTGATTTCGATTTTTGGTGGCCACTGTTAGTTTTTCATTTTGCTTCGCATCTGCTTTTTGACAATAATATGTACTTTTCGCACCCATTTCCAAATGCAAATGACTCTAAAGACATTGAAACAGCGTCCAACAAACAATGCTTTCGCAACTGCAAAAACAAAGGATAAACCAAATTACGTATACAGCCACATTAAACATGTCTCCTTCTGTGGCCAGGAAACGAAGCGCCATCTACAGATAAATGTTTCAGTATGTACATTGTGCTTGGATTACGACCTCATTAGACTCCAGTATTTCGTGATTCTGCAGCTGACTAAAAGATGGTTGTTCTAGTGGTTCTTCGGATTCTTCTTCATGAGTGCCATCAGATTCTCAACCCAGCCCTCTGCTCCGCCCTCAGTAGCCAAGATGTCAATGACGCGCATCTCCGTCTCGTCGGGTCTTTCGCTGGCAAACTGCTCGTTTCTATCTATGCCAATGATGGCAGCATTTCGCGTACTGGGAATACGCAACGTCTCCTTTTCCACGACCCAACCCATTTGCGTTGCCAAGTCATCGACATGGTCGACCAAAGCAGCATATGTAGACAGCCCAACTTGCGGCACGCCCTTATTCTTTCCGCCCTTATTCTTACCGCCCTCTTTATCCGCGCCCTTTTTCTCGGCATCATCTGCGCGATCGCCTTGGGCCGCGCCCGGCTCCGGCTTCTGCACTTTTCGAGGGCGGAAGCGCGCTTTGGCGCCGCTCAATGCGTGCGAACAGCACGGAATCACCATGAAGGGGAAACCCAAAAGTGGGAGCCAGCACGTGAGCTCGTCCAGGTGGTTTCCAATGAGAAACGTGTTGCTAGGAAACTCTTCAGTGGTGCATACCTTGGACAGTTCAAGCAAATTTGCTGCTGAGTAGTATTTCATGAGAGGCACGCCGCGCGCGCCAGCCTCGGGCACAGAAAAGAAGCGCCCATTGTCGCGCATGTAGGGCGCCATGCGTGCCACCGCCGGGTGAGGCTTGAGCAAAACGCTGGGCACGATAATTTGCTCGAGCAAATTCGCCTGCACTGCGGGCGGATACGTCTTCCACGACTTGCGCGCGCGTGCGTCGATGCCCTTCCCGCGGAAGCCTTCCAGAATCAAAATGTGCACAAGAAGGCCGTTGCCGCAGCCCAAGTCGCGGAACTCAAAGTCACGGCCAGGAAAACGGCGCGCCCACAACTCAATCAAAAACGCCGCCACAGCCAAATCCTCAAACACGTGTTTTTTCGGGTCTGTGCTCTCGACCCAAGACGCCACAAGTGTCGCCAGATACTTTCTCTTGAGCGCAATGTATCTGTTCTGAAAGGCCACCCGCGGCACCACTAGGTCATGCTGAACTCGCTTGGAGTAGCCTGCGCGCGCGCCCAGAGAATGCTTGGCCAGCGTTTGGAGGAGCCTAAGCGCAATACGCATGGGGCGCGAGCTTTCGTCGCTCACAAAGTCGCGCCACGCCGGAGTCTCGTCCGCTCCAGACTGTTCTGCGACTCCTTCTGTGCCCAGCAGAAATGGCACGTAATGGATCGAGAGCTCGCCCTGGCAATACAAAATGCCCACTGCAGCCACGGGCGGCAAATAAAAGGGCACTTCGTCTGCGCTCGAAATGTGGGCGATGTAAACCACAAGAACAGCGTTTTCGCCCTTGTGCACCGCGCACGTTTGATTGAGAATATGGTCTTTGTACGGGTTGCGCGGAATGATGCGGCGGACAGACACTACAGCAGGCGAAAGTGCCACTTGTGCGCCCGAAAGATCCACGGCGCGCGGCTGCGTATCATTCAAATCGCGGCATAGAAGGCGAGGCGAGGCGGTTTCGCCCGCTGCGTTTGTGTCGCCAGTTTCCCGGTCACGAAGCATCGCGTCTTCCGGTTGTTTCTTGTCCTGTTCATGGTGCTTTTGAGGCTCTTCAGTCTCGGCGTTTGGTTTTTCTTTTTTCTGCGTCTTCAGGCCTTCTGGAACCTGCTGATGTTCAGACGTCTCCCCGCTTTCCTTTGCTTCTGGAAGGTCGGGCGAAAAGGTACGGCTCTCCTTCACCTTTCCATCGTCGCCAAATACTGTTTCCAGCAAAATATCTGCGCGAAGAATCACTGTCGAGTTGATGTTCGGCTCGCGAATCAAATGCGCCATGGCCGTTTCGAAATGCTCCGGTTCAAAATCCACTGGCACCAGATAAATTGGGACCCACGCATCTCCAAGACACAGTGCCTGGTCCGATAGAAGCTTGTACATGGCTTACAGAGAAATTTTTCGGGCGCGATGGTATTTCTAGATGTGCGATGTGCTCACTATACATTCCTGACTTCTTTGATGAGGAGTGCGAAAAGTCTCCAAGGCAGCTAACATGGCATAGTAGAAGAGATCAATACGTTGGTTAAGATAGACTCAGTGTTTGCATTGATTTGATCGGAGCAAAAAGAACAATCCCCACTGAATTGCTTTCAGTAGCAATTTGCATGAATTCGCAGTGACTAGACCAGAGTCTAACAAGGGTAAGGTTGAATTTCTTTAATTAAATTTTTGGCAATGTGAAACTAGCTACATCTCGATCGAGATCACTTATCTCACTTACAATACTGATTAAAATCCTACATAATCCATCTTCACTGGAGAATATAGGGTGCACCTTTTTGTGTGTTACATGCTTGTTTAGTCAATTTCTTGCTTAATCCATTTCTACAATAGAAGATAATCGCAGATGAAAGATGTGCAAAGTAAGTAATTGTCAAGCACATAATTTGTCCTGGTGACTCTATTTTACTCCGCTTAGATCTTTTGTCAATGACATTGGCCTCAACATAATCCTTTCTCTGAACTATTGATAATTGCATGTCCGCATGCACCTACACATTTTCAAAAGAGCCTTCCATTATCAACAATTAGCTTTGCATTACACAATCCCATAAATCAAACCGTAATTAGCGTTACCTCGCTTCTCATTGAGTCTACTCAACCATCTCATTGAGTCTACTCAACCATCATAGATCAATAAAGTATGCATCACTCACTTCCAGAAGCTTGTGTTTTTTGTAACAGTAATGGCACTTGAACACCTCTGTGCCTCCTTTGGTCAAGCTCCGAACACTGTCCTTCAAGGCCAAATGGCGGCAGTGATCAAAAACAACGACTGGATTCGTCATAGGTACCAACTTTTCAGTGGGAGACACAAGAACCGCACGCCGCTTGCGATCCCGCAAATCTTCGTCCGTCGCCGGAACACGAACCGAGAGTGGCACCAACTGTTCTTTCGAAACAGGGCAGATGAAAATCGGGTGGTGGTTGAACAAAAAGTGGTTCTTGTCCGGAAGTTGAAACGGAAGTTCCTGTGGGGCAGGATCATGCCGTGAAAGACGTCTCTGGAGCTGACTGTACTTGTAGAAATTGGGTAAATTCACAAAACCTGCAAGCATGCTTTCAAACAACGCCGACTCGCTGGAGAGAGCCATCCCAGAACAGAATTCAGCAACAAACTCATGGGCGACGCGTGCAAAGAGTTCAGGCCGCAGGTGGAGCTCTTCAAAATGCTGCAAGATGTCCCCAACAAACTTGCTTTTAAGTTTCCCGGATGCAGCATCATGGGCAAAATGTGCCGCCACTTTCCGTCTAAACTCACTCCCACCATCTTGCTCGTCGACAAGAAGCGTCATCACTGGTGCAAGTTCACTGGCGTGTGTTTTGAAATACCGGGGGAAATGCTTCTGGGCATACACATACGCCTTCATGTGTGCGTTTGCTTGTTTTTCTCCAGTCAAACAGAGAGCAAACTGGAGCATGTGTAGCTCAAACAGAATCTCGTCCATATGAGCAGAGCGCCGTTCGCTGTGGGTCTCTAGCCAAGCGATTACACTACTCAAGTCATGGCGCACTTGGATATCGTCCAAGATACCGTTGAGCTGCTGGAACTGCTGGTACATGTCCCGATCAACATCATTTTCCATGTGGCAGTCTGCGAGAAGCGCCGAAACAGCGCTGCCATGGCCTGATTTGAGCAAATGCATCACGATACTTTTCATCAATTCCCGCTTGTTTCCCGTCTTCGAAACAAGCTCCCCTTCTTCTTTTGTCGGGTAAGCATCTAGCATGAGGGGGAAGGTGTATGCGGTATCAAGATCAATGCGATACTTGGAGCTGGACACAACTTTGACATACTTACTGATTTGGTGGTTGTAACGTTTAAGAGCTGAAATCGACAGAGTATACCACTTAGAGCACAGAGATTCCACAGCAAGAGGTGTAGCTAACACCTTGGCCTTTTTGCCCAGTGGTAATTGCGTTGATGCGTTCTTGCCGTCCGTGTTGCGGCTCTGTTCGATTTCCGCTTCAAGCGACGCTTCCAATTCTTGAAGATCCTCAAGAAGAGCAGATGTCTCAGTGGCAATCGAAGTGAAGGCGGAAGCACCTGCGGTATCAAGAAGGTCCACCTCTTTCCTCAAGTTTTCCACTAGTACCGTCATAAAAAGTAGTATCCGGGGTTGGGTGTGCAGAAAAGCCTAATCGTGAGACTACATGTATGTTAGCCTGAAGTGAGCGCCGATAACGAAAAATACAACAGACATGAGTAATGTGCAATTGCTAAATAGAAAATGAAGTTTGTACCGCAAATAGGAGTCATATTGATGGTTGCACGGAAGTTTTTTTATTCGAGCGGTTTTGGATATAATACATCTACTGCTATCAGTGATAGCAAATTTCTATGACATGGGATTTAATTCATTACCGCGTTGGCTTTATTTATATTCACAAGAGACTCTTAAATAGAGGCTCGAGATAATATATTTTGTAGGTGCTTAACCAGCACTTTGAATATCCCTGTTTTGCTTGACTTTCCGTCCAGCTTTCATCAAACTTGAGTGATCATACGAGAACACAGTACGAGAGCCAAATGAGATCTGCGCTGGTTCTCACGTCCACTAAGGGTTTTTCGCTAGCTTTAATCAAAGCCTGTACGCTGGTCTTGGATGGTCTGAACTGATATTATTGCAAACGGAAAAAAGCAAAAGGCGAGAGTATTGTTTGAATCGTTTGACCGGAAAAGTTCGCTTCCCCCAATGAACTCACAACCAGCAAAAAAATATACCATGACAAGGCGTCTAGATGTCCAAAAAGTCTGCCTTCACCAAAAGCTCCAACGCCAAGTGAGTAGGAATCTTGAATTCCGGAACAGCCGCATCTTCACTTTGGTCCTTGTACTTGTAGAAATAGTGCAAATACTCCACCACCACATCCAAGATCTCGGCATCCATGTCCAATGAAATGCGGCCAGTTTGGCCCTCCTCGAACTCATGTGAGCTTCGGAGAACAGGCGAGATCAGCGCCACTTCCTTCATCACCACAAACCGATGGTTGTCATTGGAGATAAGCGTCACGTATTCCATCTAGAGAGTAACTGGCGCTTTTCCTTTGTAGATTCCCAGCAGTGAAGGAAAAACCTTGAAATCAGTGATTTATCTCAAGACAGCACCTCAGAGCTTCGCAGGATAGGCAAAAGTGGGTCACGTGCCGCACACACAGGTTTAAGAGACCTAACCTTAATCTAACCACGCCTTCTCTATCTTGGCAGAAATATGCTTACCAACCCAAGTCTCGGGTGGCAGAAACTACAAAATGTCTACTACAGCATAAAGACATGCTATGACTCTGTGCAATGGCCGATAGACAATCTTTACTCCAACTTTCGTGTGGCAGTTTCTACTCATACGACACTTTTGGCTCTAGCCGCCAAAGGTAGCTCATATCCCCATGTCATTGATATTTACACCCTCAGCGGAAACAAAGTATGGTCACTCGTTTACAACTCATCGCCGTCAGATCATATTGTTGACTTTTGCTTTTACAACGAGCAACTTCTCGTCATTTTGGCTAATCGCAAATATCGCCTTTACACAGACTTCCAAGGCTCTTTCAACGAGTATAGCTACACGGATGATTTGGTGAAACTAAATTCAGAGTCCGAAAGTGGTGATAGTGATGCTCCCAAATATGTTATCACCAACTTGGAAACTAACCAGACTGAAGAACCATTTCTGGTGATCGAAGCGCAAAACTGGGGCCGGTTCCTTGTTTTACGTTACAGAAATAGAATCACCGTGTCAGACTTGCATTCCTTTACAAATTACGACATCCAGTTTCCCTCGGGGCTAAATCAGTCCAAAATCCACACCATGGCACTTGTAAACATCACTGATTCGAAGTTCGATTGTCTTTTGAGCTATGATACTACCGTATTTCTTGTGAGTGTTGATCTATTAGAAGAAGCATATAGCTTTGTAGATCAGGGCTTAACAGATGGACCGTTCTCTTTGGTTGCTGCTTCTCCAGATGGTGCGATCATTGCTTTACACAACCCAACAAGATCAAGAATTTTTGTCATTACGAAAACATTTGACCGTATTCTTCTTGAGTACGACACTTCCAACGAATCAAGTGCCCCGTATATGATGGAATGGGCTGGGAATGATGCGATAATATTGTCATTAAGAGATGAAATCAAACTCATTGGGCCAGGGCAGAAATCCATATCTTTTTTCTATGATATTATAGAGCAAGACGATTTTGACATTGGTGC
The DNA here is from genome assembly GCF_014636115.1 of Clavispora lusitaniae. Taxonomy (NCBI): domain Eukaryota; kingdom Fungi; phylum Ascomycota; class Pichiomycetes; order Serinales; family Metschnikowiaceae; genus Clavispora; species Clavispora lusitaniae. Next base: position 1,800,203 of record NW_027093976.1, on the reverse strand, counting down.
GATCTTGAACGAAAGCACCGACAACGATTTGTCTTTCACTATTCCGGTGATCAAATCAGAAAAAGATGGGTTGAAAATTATCACTGGTAACAAAGTAGAGTTTTTGAGTCGAATCCCTGAGTGCTGCATTAACCTTCATTTAATGGGCTCCTCACATCCATCTCTGATCCTACTCGATTGCATTGATAAACTAGCTTTGCAAC